>NC_041404.2:123581485-123932735 GCF_900747795.2 Erpetoichthys calabaricus | reverse complement strand
GGTGCCCGGTGAATAAAATGAATATTTCCTGCTGCTGTCTGATCAGGTGACATGCACCATTTAGAGTGGGGGGTTTGGTGTTCAGACTTGGAGGGATGCAGAATTTTGCTTCCGGCCAATCCAGTAACTAGAAACTGAATTATGTCTAAAACTGAATTCCTTGTTTAAATTAAACCTTTGCCTACTGGGACTTTTACTTGACTCAGTTTGAGATGAAAGGCCTGTTTTCATCAAAATTGTTTTACTGCTTTACTAGGGGGCTTCGTCTCCTGCTCGCTTCGCTCACCAACCACTACATGCCATTGTGAAGTGGGGAGCTGAACGCACCCCAAGGTGACGCGGTCGCTCCTCCAAAACCCCTTTAATGGTGATACAATGGGAATCAAATAAACAGTTGTTTTTTTTTTTACCTCCTCTTTGCTCGATCACCTGCTGGCTTGCTGCTGCTGCTGTGCTGCGTGAGCACTTCAAACGTTTTAAAGTCACTGCCTTGTCTCTCTTCTCCCCCAGACATCCTCAAACACTATTTGATATCTTTTCGCTGTTCCGTTATTTGACCGAGAAATATTTTCTTTGTTTGCGCTAATGTGATCTTTACTCTCATTTTCTTGAGACTTTCGAATTTTCCTATTTCCATTATTCTCTAACCTGCTCTGCAGGTTACTTGCTTCCAAAGGTTGTAAGTATCTCTCTCTGTCTCTCTTCAAAACATCACGTCTCGTTGCAAGATTTCTTTTATAATAGAGAGATATATTTTACAGCTGGGAAGAAAACCGGAGTACTTAGTGTGAAACTTTATGTAGACATGGAGAGAATGTGGGAATACCACACAGACAACCAAGGAGCAGTGAGCCAGCGGAGTTAACCATTGCCTTTCCTACTTATCTTTTAATAAAAATCGTAAATAAATAAGAGCATACGAGAATTTACAGCAGTTAGTAATCTTACTGACTCTGTTTGCTGAAAAAATATTAAATAATTAAATTAGGTGTCATTTGATTTTTGTGAAAGATGCGTATTAAACACAATGAACGAGTGTGGATGTGGCCTGAAACGGTCCAGTGCTCTGACCAGAGTTGCCCCTGATGCTCCTCACAACCATAAACTGGATAAGCAGATAAAGGAAAAAGGATGAAGAGATACCCATCAGTCTCCTGCTAGGAATATTCCTGAAAAGAATCAAGGTGTGCAACTGGATATTTAATAAATAAAAAGGCAAAAATCACAACGTTGGCAAGCTTGCTCTGGACTGCATTCTTGACCTTTATCATTACAGTGCCTATAAAAAGTCTAAACAAATGTTCTTTATTTTTATATCTCCTTTCTAGACATTTTAGAAGTAGAAGGCTACTACAAATTTTGCCTAATTTACTTTTACAACAGCACCACAATCTGGGAAAACTACATGTTCAGTGTTGCAAAGCGAGTCACTGGCCAGAACTGAATTTGAAGTTCCACAGCCCACTGCCTTTACTACTAGGCCACATGCCTCCAGAAACTGTCATGATAAGAATGACCTGAATTCATACATGTTATAATATAAATTATAACCTCCCAAGGGGAGCCACTGTAACTACAAGCACAAGCTAACCCAACTCATTCCTGTAGCTGCACCGATTCACTGGTCAATCTTTTGATCAAGTTCATCCCCACACTCTTGACCTCCTCCATTTAGGGCTGCTGCTCAAAATTACCTGTAGGGAACAAGGCATTCTTTTCCAGTACAGGACCACGACCCCAGATTTGGAGGTGATACTTGTCATCCCAACTGCATTACACTTAGTTGTCAGCTGTTCCCATGTGCATCAGGGATCGCGGTCTGATGAGGCTGAGAGGACAACATCATGAGCAAACAGCTGAGATTCAATCCTTGGGTCCACGTACTGGATACTCTCCAAATCTTGACTGCACCTTAATTATCATATTGGTCACAAAGCAGAGAGAAGACAACACATACCCTTTGAACAGTCTCTGAAAATATACAAACACGTTTCTTGCTATGCCAATGCACTGGCCTAAGGGCATACAGTATAGCATTGACTCTTAAAACACCTCCTTCAAGATAGTATGGGATACACAGTCATAAGCACTTGTAGACAGTATTGGCAAATTCCCATGACCACTGAAGTATCAAACAAATAGGTAGACCACTGTTCCACCATCAGGACAGAGTCCACATCACTCCTCCTCAATCTGACATTCATCTATCATACATAATCTCCATTCCAGTACCCCTGTATAGGCATTGCAAGGTCTTTTCAAAATGGGGAACCACCCACCCAGCCTGCAAGTCCAAAGGCACAGTCTAAATCTTCCACACAATATTTAGTAAGCATGTAAGCCCAACCACCCCCATATTATTCAGCGATTTCAGCATTTCTGGTCAGACTTCATCCACTTGCTGCGGCCATGTCATTATGGAGCTTTTTATTCACTGCAGTGATGTCCGCACAGAGATGAAGTCCACCAAAGTCAAAGCTTCTGGCACTAGTATATACCCAGAAGGATTAAGAGTTCCTTACAGTACTCAATCCACCTCTCACTGATGTCTCCAATCAAGGTGAACTTTTATTCTCCTTGCTGACACATTTATACCCAGCCCAATATGTTTGTTTATTTTCATCTTATAATACAAGGTCATTTTGCATCAGTCATCCTAAAACCAAATTACAAAGGTTAATATCAAGTGGTGTGATGCTCCCAGTCGACTGATTTGTCTCACCTTTTAGTTCAGCAGTATCTGAGTGGCCACCTCCACCTCACCTGGTCTCCACAATAAAACCTCCACTGTCCACCTTACCAAAAAGGGGAAATCTACTCCTTTAATTCCTTGTGTGCTTTGAAACAGCATCCTCTAAATGAAGATGGTAGACTGAGCAGACATCAGCGACCCCTCTAAATCACACAGGTATTTTCAGTAAATGCATTTCAAAGATAAGGTTTCTTTTTAGCATGGTTTAAGAGCCCAACGGTAAATCACCATTTAAGACGAAGAAGAAAAACACCAAGTGTACACATGCAGAAGAATGCATCTAGTGAGCAGTTACACACCACCTCCCAAATTTTCCTTCTGACCCTTCATCTGTGCAGCATATCATGCAGACCATTCCTTTAATTCAGATAACTCTCTTCCACTTACTTTAAAAATAAAGAAAGTAGGTACTTTGGCCACAAACATTCAGCACATGTCTACCCAGTACCTCTCACCTTTGTTACACAGCAGGCATATTACAGTGGTGTCCGCCCCACAGCTGTCTGTTCATTTCCTTATTGGCATAGTGAAGACTCTAGAATGACATGGACAGCATGCACTTATCTGTACGTGATTGTTCGTTGCAGACCGCCACTGGTCAAGCTCAAGTTGCTAACAGGCTTGTGGTCTGTTTGCTAAAAAAAAAAAAAAAAAGTGTGGGCAGAAAGGTTAATTTTATTTAAATAGTCTTACACACTCATTATAAGCATCTACTGATGAAAATAGTTTCCTCAAGACTGTACTCTGCTTAGTGGTACAACTGCAAACACTCAGCCTCCCTTCAAGGTGACCGAGTTCTATTTAATATAAACAATCTTGCATTACAGGTTAAGCCTCCAGATCTCAAAATGGGCATGTTTTACCATTATGAAATTAAACAAATCTGAATGTAAGAAAACCTGGCCAAGCCCCAGGGAAAAAAGCAGTGCAATGTTCACATTTCTGCCAGGACCTAGAGTGAGAGGCACTATGCCCAGAGGTAATGATCACTTGAATTCGCAGAGCGAACAAGGAGTTGGGAAGAAATAGGTTCTTGTTCTTAGTCCTGGGACAATAACTTAATGTTCAGATTTAACCTTGCAAAGCAGGAAGCAGATCTCCAATGGTGTCCACGTAATAATCAGGAACTAAGCACAGCCGGGCCTCACTGCCACTCTCCAGATGCTCAAGTGCCTCCTCCAGCTGTGAAACTCCAGTAAGTGTTAGCAGGGTCTTCAAACCACAGTTAGAACCCAACAGTATGTCTGTATCTAAACGGTCACCCACCATCAGTGTTCTAGATGGTTGAATGCCATACTCACTGGCCAAGCAATCAAACATGAAGTGGTTCGGCTTCCCAATGATCTGAGCCTTACGGTGAGCAACAGTCTCTACAGCCCGAACTAAGCAACCCGTTCCTGTGGAGAAAAGAAAACATTGAATGGATAATAGATCAATATATGAATAATAGAATTCCTAAGCACTAAAACCTGGTTTTAGCTTTTGAGAATGAGGACAGTCAGCAAATATGGATATACTAGCAGCATCCAAACAAGACTTCCCCACTCCATTATACTCACTGAAGTCACAATTGCCATTCTACTCCACCATTTTATGTATAAAATCCTTCCTATTATTTGGCACCAGAAGGGCTGAACTTGCAAACAAAAGAACAACATACACAACTGTACCATCAGGTGACAGAAATACAAAAGCAGCTTCTAACATTACACCATACGGCACTGTGCTGCATAAGCGCTGTCATTCATCTTTGAATAATGGGTCAGATTTTGCCTTTACTGAAGTGGTGCCCAATGTAAATGGTATGACTCTGATCCCTTATTTTAAGTAAATATTTTATAAAGCATGTATCCATAGCAAACAGTAAAGACCCATAGTACTATTGTGGGTAAAGTGATTCACTTAGTGTCCCAGAGTATTCCTGAATCTAAGCTCACATTACCCCCCCCCCCCCCCCCCCCCCCTTAACCACTAAGCCTCACATTCAGGCTGTCATTTTATAGTGTCACCTTCGTCATGACGGTTAAACTCCCAAATAAAGCCCTCCTTATCTACACACAAGACATGACTCAGCACATCCTATTAACACAATGCATAACTTCCCCATTCGAAAAGATCTAAAACAGAGGACACCACCCTTTACTTACCTGGCACTGCTCGCCCCCCTTCCAGAGGCAGTCGCGTATCAGTGTTGGTGCCGATGAAGAGGCACCGGGGGTCGTCCAGATAACGCAGTGCCCTGGCCAATTTCATGTAGCTGAAATGCTCGTCAAAACCCACTAGCACGGCCTTAACGTCGGGGGTCAAGTGGCACATTTGCCCAGTCGTTTTGCGAGCCGGTGACAGGGTCGGGTCCACTACCCACATGCTGAATCCCCACGCGCTGGAGCTCCTGGCTCAAAGCATTCCCACCGATCAGGTACACTTTGCCATCCAGTTTTGCCGTTCGTTTTAGATAAACAGCTGAACAGTAAGCTGTACCGAACACCTCTTCCTCGCTGGCCTGAAAGCCCAAGCGGCCCAGCTTCTCCGCATACATCGCTCGGGTCTTCGTGCTGTTGTTGGTCACGAAGAACACACGCTTGTCGTGGCTCTTAAGCGCGTTTATGACCTCTGGGGCCCCAGGAATGGCCTGGTCTCCCCGCCATATCACCCCATCGCAGTCAAATAGAACAGTGTCTACTGTGGCCAATAGTTCCTGGACCAGGGCTCCACTGAGCCGCTGGCATCTGGAGACAGCCATTATACCCTACCAACTGCGGACAAGCAGGATCACGAAATGTCAATTGAGATCCTCTGTGCGCTCGCCGGCCGCAGAGGCGGGGACACGCTGTATGACGTCATCGGGGAGTCACACGTAGAAGCGCCGCGACTCTTCTGTCAAGACACACATTCAAAGGACAGCTCTGTTTGTCAGAGTAGGCAACGAACAAACTTGAAATTTCAAAGACTTCAGGTCGCTGTGTCAATTGTGACGTTCAGTAAGAGGGTTGTACAGTTTGTTATTAAATGGATATTCTAAAATTCTTAAATTATGAAGTTAACGTTTTTCCGTTAGTGAAGAACTTCATATTACACGTTCAGTAAGAGAGTTGAACAGTTTGTTATTAAATGGATATTAAAAAATTCTTAAATTATGATTAAGATTTTACCGTTTGTGAAGAACTTCATATTGCACTGTAAGCCTTCCACTTTATTGTAACATATATAGAGTGTAGAGTTTAAAGTTATTTTTGTCTGGTAAATAGCTGGTAAAGACATCTGACCCACACCGAATTTAGTGCCTTTCAAAAATCACACTAGCATGCGATTACGAGCAACATGGCAGTAAAGTGTAGGACAAGATTAAGAACACTATAATAATAATAATAATACATTTCATTTATAAAAAATTCAAAACGAAAAGCAGGGGAAAAAAATGATCAAATCTCTACAGTGGATACAAAATAACATCAGTATAAAACACTAAATAAAGATGAATATGGGAAACACACAGCTTTAAATTATCATAAGAGACAATAAACCTGAATACAATACAAATACTACTAGAAAACCCTGAACAATTGCTTGTGATACAAATGCAAATCGTCCTGAACACCTGGACTGAAAAAAGTGTTAAATTGTCAGGGCAAGTTAAATGCCTTTTCTGAATAAACGAGCTTTTAAGTTGTCTTTTGAAAGAATGGAGGCAGTTGATCCTATTAATTTAGAGAAATTGTTCCGAAGTCTGGGTGCATTGAAGCTGAAGGTTCTGTTACACATAGAGAGCAAGTTATTTTGGGGTACAATGAGATCGCCACAATTAGTGGACCTTAGCTTGGCAGACAGAAACATAGCGATGGAGGTAAATACTGATGTAGTTTGGTGGAAGGCCATTTAAAGCTTTATAGGTTAGTGATAGAATTTTATATTCAGTCCTATAAGAAACAGGGAGCCAGTGAAGGTGGAGCAGGATGGGTGTTATGTGTTCGTTGTTGCAGGTCATGTGTTTTGACTCTTGCTGCCGAGTTCTTAAACATCAGGAGCTGTGATAAAAGATTAGTATGGGCACCTAACAGTAGAGAGTTACAGTAGTCAACACAGAATGAATAAAATAAATAAAAATAAAATGAATTAAAGATTGGACACATTTATCTGCATCATTAAAGGAGAGCAATGAGCAAACATGGGTTATGTTGCAGAGGTAGAAGTAAGAAACGTTCATAATGTGATTTCTGTAGGCAGAATAAAAAAGGGAGGAATAAAAATGACATACTGACATGAAGATTCCTTGCAGAAGAAGGTCTGATGATATCATCACCAAGACTGACGGAGAAGGAACTAATTTAGTTAAGCTGAGCTTTAATGCCAATTTGTATGGCCCCAGTTTTGTTGCGGTTTAATTTTAAAGAGTTATTTTACATCCAGGTTTTAAATTAACTGAGGCAAGTTGTGAGCGATAAAACTCTAATAAACTTCCATTTTTAACAATGAAATAGAACAGAGTATCATCCATGTACTATAAAAGGAAAGCATAACTAATAATTTATAAGTTAATGGAAAATATGAGATCATGTGCAGTAAGTGTCAAAAATTAATCCTCATCATCATTTACAGTACATTCTTTTTCTCAAGACCCGGGTCGCAGTATCAATACGTTATGCTGGGATGGTCCTGAAGAATACCAGAGTGTTCCAGGACATTTGAGAGATATAATCCCCCCCAGCATGTCATGGATCATCTCACAGTGGGCCATGTCTTGTACAGCCTCCTATTGGAGGCACCCAAAGGCATCATAAGTAAATGTACAAATCACATCAAATGGGTTATCTTAGTACAGATAAGCAGTAGTTAAAGATCTGCTCACTCAAGTGTAAAAAACTAGACAGAGTATACCCATCCATTCATTCATCCATTTTCCAACCCGCTGAATCCGAACACAGGATCACAGGGGTCTGCTGGAGCCAATCCCAGCCAACACAGGGCACAAGGCAGGAAACAATCCTGGGCAGGGTGCCAACCCACCGCAGCAGAGTATACCATATATAGGAATTATAACAGAAAAAAATGGAAGTTTAAACGCTTTCATGTTAAAACTGACTGAGCCTTATTGACAAACTAAAGGAAACTAGTTCCAGGAAGTATGTGCTATTATGGTTCTGCCAGGGTTCCTTCCCTGGCTGCTGTTCAGATTCCTTTTTATTGTCTTTCTTAAAGTTCTCCTTTGATTGTTTTGTATTTGTTACAATTGCTACTTTTAGTATTTATTTGCATTTTGGGCTTTTATTAGTTTTGTGTATTATGTCATTTCTATTTATCTACAGTATGCCCATTTGTTTTATTCCATGGCTTTTGTCAGTGGGTCCTAAAGAGGCAGGGCCACTTGTCTGTTTCCATCCATTAACTGCCTTTAACGCTATAAAGGCAGAAGAAACAAGCTGTCTGTTGTGGTTCATTGAATGCACTGGCAGTTTTGAGTTTCTCTTTCAATTAATACTGTTTTTGTGTTGAATTACTAGATTTTTGTCCTCTATGCACCAATTTTGTCTTGTGGATGTGTGTTTATGGGACTTGTTTGTCTTGGATTGCCTTTGTTGTTTAAGGTAACCTCTACTGGGTCTTTTGTGCTTGTCGGGAACTTCCTTGCTTCAGAGCCGCCACCTTATCGTGGTGGAGGGGTTTGTGTGTCCCAGTGGTCCTAGGAGCTATGTTGTCGGGGGCTTTATGCCCCTGGTAGGGTCACCCAAGGCAAACTGGTCCTAGGCGAGGGATGTGACAAAGAGCAGTTCAGAAAACCTCCTATGATGCATACAAACATTGGATGGCGTTTTCCTTTGCCCGGCCGCAGGTCACTGGGGCCTCCCTCTGAAGCCTGGCTCGATGGTGAGCAACTGGTGGCCGGGCCTGCACCCAAGGGGCTCGGCCGGGCACAGCCCGAAGAGGCAATGTGGGTCCCCCTTCCCATGGGTTCACCACCTGTAGGAGGGACCAAGAAGGTTGGGTGCAGTGTGAGTCAGGTGGTGGCCGAAGGCGGGGACCTTGGCGGTCCTATCCTTGGCTACAGAAGCTGGCTCTTGGGATGTGGAATGTCACCTCTCCAAAAGGGAAGGAGCCTGAGCTATTGCGCGAGGTCGAGAGGTTCTGGCTAGATATAGTTGGGCTCACCTCGACGCATAGCATGGACTCTGGAACTAATCTCCTTGAGAGGGGCTGGACTCTCTACCACTCTGAAGTTGCCCCCGGTGAGAGGCACTGAGCGGGTGTGGGCATACTTATTGCCCCCTGACTTGGAGCCTGTTCATTGGGGTTCACCCCGGTAGACGAGAGGGTAGCCTCTCTCCTCCTTCGGGTGGGGGGACGGGTCCTAACTGTTGTTTGCGCGTATGCTCTGAACAGCAGTCTGGAGTACCCACCCTTTTTGGAGCCCCTGGAGGGGGTGCTAGACTTCATTGCTCACATGGGCAATGACAGTGAGACCTGGAAGGGAGTGATTGTGAAGAATGCCCCTCCCCCCCCCCCCCCCCGATCTGAACCCAAGTGGTGTTTTGTTATTGGACTTCTGTGCTCGTCACGGGTTGTCCATAATGAACACCATGTTCAGGCATAGGGGTGTCCATATGTGCACCTGGCAACAGGACACCCTAGGCCTCAGTTCAATGATCGACTTCGTGGTCCTGTCATCGGACTTGCGGTCACATGTTCTGGACACTCGGGTGAAAAGAGGGGCGGAGATGTCTACTGATCACCACCTGGTGGTGAGTTGGCTTCGTTGGTGGGGGAGGATGCCTGGTAGGTCAGGCCTGGTAGACCCAAACGTATTGTGAGGGTCTGCTGGGGACGTCTGGCAGAGTCCCCTGTCAGAAGTAGCTTCAACTCCCAACTCTGGCAGAACTTCAACCACGTCCCGAGGGAGGTGGGGGACATTAAGTCTGAATGGGCTATGTTCCATGCCTCTATTGTTGAGGCGGTGACCGGAGCTGTGGCCGTAAGGTGGTCGGTGCCTGTCGTGGCGGCAATCCTGAACCCTTTGGTGGACACCGGCGGTGAGGGATGCTGTCAAGCTGAAGAAGGAGTCCTAGAGGACCCTTTTGTCCTGTGGGACTCCAGAGTTGGCTAACAGGTACCGGCAGGCAGGCCAAGCGGAATGCGGCTTCGGTGCTTGCTGAGGCAAAAACTCTGGCGTGGGAGGAGTTTGGGGGAGACCATGGAGAATGACTTCCTGACAGTTTCCAGGAGATTCTGGTACACCATCCGGCATCTCAGGAGGGGAAAGCAGTGTAGTGTCAACACTGTATATGGTAGGGATGTTGCGCTGCTGACCTCAACTCGGGACATTGTGGGTCAGTGGGGGGAGTACTTCGAAGACCTCCTCAATCCCACTAACATGTCTTCCAATGAGGAAACAGAGCCTGGGGACTCGGAGGTGGGCTGACCCATCTCTGGGACTGAGGTCACCGAGGTGGTTAAAAAACTCCTTGGTGGCCGGGCCCCGGGGGTGGATGAGATACTCCCAGAATTCCTTAAGGCTCTGGATGTTGCAGGACTGTCTTGGTTGACACGCCTTTGCAACATCGCATGGACATCAGGGACAGTGCCTCTAGATTGGCAGACCGGAGTGGTGGTCTCCCACTTTAAGAAGGGGGACTGGAGGGTGTATTCCAACTACAGAGGGATCACACTCCTCAGCCACCCTGGAAAAGTCTATTCAGGGTCCTGAAGAGGAGGGTCCATCAGATAGTTAAACCTTGGATTCAGGAGAAACAGTGTGGTTTACGTCCTAGTCGTGGAACAGTGGACCAGCTCTACACCCTTGGCAGAGTCCTGGAGGGTGAATGGGAGTTTGCCTAACCAGTCTACATGTGTTTTTTGGACTTGGAAAAGGCGTTCGACTGTGTCCCTCAGGGAATCCTGTGGGGGGTGCTCCAGGAGTATGGGGTACCGGACCCCCTGATAAGGGCTGTTCGGTCCCTGTACAACCGGTGTCACAGCTTGGTCCGCATTTCCGGCAGTAAGTCAAACCCGTTTCTGGAGAGAGTTGGACTCCGCCAGGGCTGCCCTTTGTCACCGATTCTGTTCATAACTTTTATGGACAAAATTTCTAGGTGCAGTTAGGGCATTGAGTGGGTCTGGTTTGGTGGGCTCAGGATTGGGTCACTGCTTTTTGCAGATGATGTTGTCCTGTTTGTTTTGTCAGACCGTGATCTTCAGCACTCTCTAGATCGGTACGCAGCCGAGTGTGAAGTGGCTGGGATGGGAATCAGCACCTCCAAATCCTGAGCCGAAAGCTCTCAAGTTACCAGTCGATCTATATTCCTACCCTCACCTACGGTCATGAGCTATGGGTAGTGACCGAAAGAACGAGATCATGAATACAAGCGGCTGAAATGATTTTCCTCCGCAGGGTGTCTGGGCTTTCCCTTAAAGATAGGGTGAGAAGCTCGGTCATCCGGGAGGAGCTCAGAGTACAGCCACTGCTCCTCCACATCAAGAGGAGTCAGATGAGGTGGCTCAGGCATCCGATCAGGATGCCTCCTGGACGCCTCCCTGGTGAGGTGTTCCGGGCACGTCTAACCAGGAGGAGGCCCTGTGGAAGACCCAGGACACGCTGGAGAGACTATGTCTCTTGGCTGGCATGGGAATGCCTCGGAATTCCCCTGGAAGAGCTAGTAGAAGTGGCCAGGGAGAGGGAAGTCAGGGCATTTTTGCTCAAGCTGCTGCCCCTGCGACCCAATCTCGGATAAGCAGAAGAGAATGGATGGATGGATGGGTCTTTTATTTATGAAGATTCTTCGTCTACTTTTCATGTTTTGCAAGTCAATGGTTGATTAATCCTTCCACTTGTGGAGTTTTTGCAACAGGTTATGGGTCTGTATGTGCTTAGGAACTCCTAGTCCATGACATATACTGTACCACCTAACTCAAACAGTTGCATTACAAAGTTGTGTAATAATAGGAGGCCGGCATCAAAAGGATTGGGTGTTTGGCAGGTTTATAAATTGTAAGTAATAAGGAGGTCTAAAGAATGCTTGGGGGCTAAAATTCACATCTTTTTTGCTGTAAGTCTGTAGGAGAGTTTCAACAGCAATTCAAGATTTGGCACAAAGCTTGTATAGTGAGAGAATGCTTAGATCTGATTAAGGACTGTGGTGGGCAGCATTTCAAGCCTGCTATAATTAGTTAAGATTTCAAGCACCAAGACCATTGAAAAGAAAACTAAAGTAATACCAACTAAAAGGTAAAGGAGGTGTAATGGAGAAGAAGAGGTAGGGTACTGATTCAGGGGACCTTTCCTTGAATTTAAAAAAGCTGAAGCTGAGAAGTGACATTCAAAGTTCAGAGTGCTGTTGAGAAGGACTATCTTTTATTGGAAATAATAAAATAATACCGTATGTTGGCTCTGGATTTTTTAAAATTGTTGAATCTGCTCTGATTTAAATTTGTTACAAATTTTCTACATATTCATTTTTCTTTTTTTAAATTATTAGTACATTTAGGAGATTTGAAGGTTGGTGAATATTATTTTGATCACAGTATGTTGTAAAAACATTAAAACGTTTTAATGTCATTGCATGATGCCATTTTCTTTTCCAAAGGGCACCGCCATTGTGGCCTTAAGTTATGTACTGTTGCTTACCATGCTACTATGCAGGACAACATAAGGTTGTGACTTGTGATGTCGTGGGTTAAAGAATATAAATGTCAGTTCAAAGACTTCCTGATTATCTGAGTTCTGAATTAAAATCTTTAGTGATAAGTGTGTTTTGTTTATTGATTGTCTAGTAACTACTTAGGATTATAATTTTTTTACTTTGATGTCCATTATTTTGATTAGGTTTGGTAACAGATCAGTTTAAAGTTACAGGTTACAAACTTTTCTGGGCTTTAGGCTGCTTTTCCTTTCCCGATTTATTCTCATTAAAAATAGTCCTGAGTTCTTTCTGTGGCAGACTGGAATCCCTTTTTTCTACACAGAGAAATTGTAAACATTTCTCTATTTAAAATAAGGTTTTCTTTAAAAAAAAATCAATCCTTCCATCCATTTTTAACATCCGGTCTTAAGAGATCATGACAAGTTTATCCAGGCAGTATTACATTCAAGGCAGGAACCAAGACAAGAGACTGGCACTCTTCATACCTGGCTACTCTCATTCCTTCACCCACACCCACAATCATACAATGCCACTTACAAATTGGCAGTTACTCTACTGTGCAAATCTTGAAGTAACATAGCTAAATAAGTCCCATTAAACATACTGTAACTAATGAGATACACCCTTGGATTATATCCATCCATCCATCCATTTTCTAACCCGCTGAATCCGAACACAGGGTCACGGGGGTCTGCTGGAGCCAATCCCAGCCAACACAGGGCACAAGGAAGGAAACAATCCAGGGCAGGGTGCCAACCCACCACAGGACACACACAAACACACCCACACACCAAGCACACACTAGGGCCAATTTAGAATCGCCAATCCACCTAACCTGCATGTCTTTGGACTGTGGGAGGAAACCGGAGTGCCCGGAGGAAACCCACGCAGACACGTGGAGAACATGCAAACTCCACGCAGGGAAGACCCGGGAAGCGAATCCGGGTCTCCTAACTGCGAGGCAGCAGTGCTACCACTGCGCCTCCATGCCGCCACCCTTGAATAATATTGAAATCCAAATTTGAGGCAAATTTTAATTATTATAATTTAACCACACATCAGTCCATTTTAAGCTTGCTTAATATATGAAAAACACATTCAAAGCTTTGATCATTTATTTATTGTTTGCAATTTTCTAGTGCTTTCCAGTTGAATTTATACAACTAGTTGATTCTAAATAATATAGTAAATACTATCATTGCTTAACAATATATTTTTCCTGTTAGTGAATATCTATGAAGTGATCTTTTCATGTAAAGTATACTTGTATTTGTTGTGAATGGAAAGGGAGACTGCCAAAAAAACTCTGGTCACAAAATAAATGATTGAATATGATCTGTTAAAATAGACATAGTAAAGCAAAAAGAAAAATCCAAAATGTCTAAATAAAAAAAAATACTAAATTGAAAAAAAAAAATAAAAAATGAAAAGAGAGAATTAGAGACAGAACAAAGCTGAAAAGAGAACCAGAGTAAACAAAATCAAATATCCAAAAACTAAGGACTGCAATAAATATTTAAACAAAAAAGAGAGCAGCAAGTGCTTCTGATAGCCTCCTCATACTGCTGACAAGCATAACAGAAGCACCTGCGGACAAATAGTAAAGTCTCAACCCACAACAATTAACAAATGACCAAAATTTACAAAGAAGGGAGGAAATTAAACTAATGAATGATACAAAGAATATATAAAAGATGATAGAAAAGCTATTAACAGAAATGCAACCTAAACAGAACATCTTAACAAAAGCAGGTAAAACCCAGCTTAAAAAAACATCATGGTGAGACCTGTAACAAACCGAAAGAACAGTATTTTCAGGTTGTAGGTTTCCTGCTGCCTCACGGTTTTTGCAGTTTGCTAGTTCTTCCAATATCTGTATGGGTTCTTCTCTGGGCAATCCAGATTTTCTGACATATCCCAGAAGTAGGGTTGCCAGATGTCCCTTATATATGGGACATGTCCCATATTTGATAATTTTGTCCCCGTCCCGTACTGACCTTTCAGGGATACCCAAATGTCCCATATTTAGTTCATTTTCAAATTTCGTAATAAAAATATATATTTGATAATTTTGTCCCCGTCCCGTACTGACCTTTCAGGGATACCCAAATGTCCCATATTTAGTTCATTTTCAAATTTCGTAATAAAAATATATTTTTACAACCTTCTTACGGTACTTAGTTGTAACTTAATAAGTAATTATACTTTCTTTTCTCAGATTCTCTTGATGAAAATAACCCAAATGTAACAAGGACACTAGTGTTTGCTGCCTGTTTGCAACTTGTTCAGTTGCTATGGTTGGCTGAGGACAGCGACGCTGTTACCGTTTTGCTTTCCAGCCGTATCAGCATTGCAACATACAGTGTCAAAAATGTGTGTTGTTACTACTTGCCACGGCCCACTTTTTTCTAACTGCCTGTATTAAATAATAATAATATTTCTCTGTTGTCTGTATTAAATAAATATTTTCAAATGATTTCACTTTTACAGATTTTTTTTAGCTTGTATTAAATAATTTTCAAATGATTTTACTTTTGTTTTCCTCATAACCCATTAAAATCCTTGCTTTATGTTTTTAACTTATGTCTCTACTTTTATATAATATATTGGTCTGGGTGTGTAGGGGGCGTGTATAAATTTATATATACTGTATAGTAATATATAGAGAGATTTTAAGAGTGTCCCGTATTTCTAATTTTCTAATCTGGCAACCCTACCCAGAAGTGTTTTTTATTTTTTTTAATTAATTGGCATTTCCATACTGGCCTATTAAGAATGCAGAGACTGAATGTGTATATTGGGGCCATTAATTGGTAGTGTGTACGTGTATACTTGGTAATAATTTCTGACACCCCTAACTCTAAAATTGGATTATGTGTGTTCAGCAGCAGGTGGATAGGTTTTATGAACTTTAAGTTTGGAAGGTTTTGATTTTTGCAGAACAGTGAGTAACAAGGTACAAGGTGTTACAAGGTGTTAGGCTTGAATTGTGTGGTTTCTTAGCTTCTTAAAGGAGGCTTAAGCAAGGCAGTGCAGTTTTTATTTATTTTTTGAAGAAGCAGCAGTGTGGAGTAGTACACAGAAGCCCAGTACACAGCTTCTGTCTTTACTTACTGCTTTGTGTTTGCATCATTGATTTATATAGTGTTTTTCGGTACAAAAAATTGATGCTTTTATAAACATTTGAAAGAAGAGGTCAAGACTTACACCATTTGGAATGTCCAACTATATTCTAGGAGAATAGCCTTTTTAACTTGTCATTGTGCAGTATGTAGTACTATCTTTTTTAAAATCAGTATATGAATCCTGTGATAGTTTGGTGCCCAGTCCTGGGCATTTCGTCTCCTGTACACTGGGCAGCTGAAATACTCCCAAGCAATCCTCATGACCCAGAATGTATCTCTGTATGTATGTACTCCTGCATATTCTGCCTAATTGTATATCATCAGAACACTTTCTGATATATTTTACATATGTAAACCTATTCTTGTTCTGTTTTTTTCATCTTAAAGCAGGTGATTTATTTTTTGTTAACTAAAATGTTTTTCTTAATGTTGAATATGTCTAAGTAAGAGCAAATTTAATGGCACAAAATGAATAAACAGGATGGAATATATAAGGTATTTTATGTGGAGTTCTTTTAACAATAAAAATGGCTAATACTGTAGGACACGTTTAAATTTATCTTCAAAATCCTACACTAGGATATTAACAGTCTTTGTAGGATACCACTAGTATCACTATTATCACTAGGATACCACTATTATTTTATTCCATTCTATGGTAAGCTGAAATCATCAAAACAACTCGATGCTTATGTTTGCACAGTAAAAGTACAGTGTTGATGTTCCAAATGAAAGAAAATGTCTAGTTCTTCAGTAATGATGGAAAAAAGTAAAACTAAATGAGATGCCTCTGGAGTCCTCTGTTCTTCTCTTGGGTGTCCTGTTTACATTTGTGTTCCAAACTATAAATACGACAGTCATGCTTTTGGCACACCAGATTTTCCACTTAGCTGCGAGCAGTGTAGGTGGAACTTCACACAAACAGCATCATTTAATTGGCAAAAAATGCAGGTTTGTTGTAAGCCTTTGATTGCCTTTGACTGTCCTTTCCTTAAATATGTTACAGTGAGCCTGCTGTAAATTTAATAGGATTTATTGCCTGCCTCTGCCTCCAACTTAATATTTAGGCAAAGCACTAAGTATACCACAAAAGCACTATATATATATTTTGATCTTTATAAATTTGGAACACTTAATAATAACAATAATAATAATAATAATAATAACTAATAATAATAATACATTTTACTTCAAGGCACCTTTCTAAACACCCAAGGACACCGTACAGATAATAAAATCATAAAACCAACAAAAACATGCATGTACACATATACATATATCTTTATGCCTAAGGTCATGTAGTGTAAGCTAATCTAAATAGATAAGTCATAAGACAAGATTTGAAAATAGCTAGGGATTCTGTGTGCCGAATGTTTTGTGGTAGTGAATTCTAGAGACGAGGAGCACAACGACTAAATGCCTTGGAACCCATGGAGATAAGGCGTGCACAGGGGGTGATGAGAAGACCAGAAGTAGAGGACCTAAGAGTGCAGTTAGGTGTTGTAAAAGAATGAGTCTCATCACACTGGAAAGGTTTGGGGCAGCCACCCGTATATTGTCCCTGGCTGCAAAAGGTTTAAGGAAAACACAAGGATGTTCTCTGGTTGAGTTCCCAAAATGAACTGAACTGATCTGTCAAGATGGAGGTTTTATATGTTGGAAACCGGAAGTGATGTCATTAGACCAGAACAGGAAGTGACGTCAGTCTGGGTGCTGGAATTGGAAGTGACGTCCGTCTGGCGCTGGAACAGAAATTGGCATTAAACCAGGCAGGTTTTCCCATATTGGGTCTGTATTGGGTTGGGTGTACCTGTCAGTGAGGTCGTAGCACCGGGAAAGGGCATTAGTATTGGCCTGCAGTAGACCTCGACAATAAACGACCGAAAACTTGTAAGGCTGTAGGTCTAAAAACCACCTTATGACTCGTGGATTTGAACCCCTGTGTAATGCCATCCACTGTAAATGTGCATGGTCAGTCACCAGGGTGAACTCACATCCCAAAAGGTAGTACCTCAGCTGAGTAATCGCCCATTTAATCGCTCCATTGCCGCATACCTGGTCTCTCGATCCAACAGTTTCTGACTCAGGTACATAACGGGGTGTTCCACTCCATCGATGCTTTGGCTCAGGACGGCACTAAGACCTGTGTCTGAAGCATCCGTCTGGAGAATGAAAGGCAAAGAAAAATCAGGTGCTTTCAAAATAGGAGCTGACGTAAGGGCCTGCTTAAGGTCACTAAATGCAGCGTATGTAGCATCATCCCAAACCACGTGGTTAGGTCTCCCCTTCTTTGTCAGGTTTCTCAGAAAACGGGGTACAAACCAACGATAGTAACCCGCTAAGCCGAGAAATGCCTGTACCTGCCGCTTGGTTATCGGATGGGGCCAGTTCACAATGGCATCTACTTTGGAGCATTGTGGTTTGATCATACCCCGGCCCACTAGGTAACCTAAATATTTGGCTTTGAGCAATCCAAAATAGCATTTCTTTGGATTAATACGAAGACCAGCATTCGCTAGTGTCCGTAGTACAACCTTAATCTGCTGTAGGTGTTCCTTCCAGGTGCTGGAATAGATGACAAAACTCCCAACAGGGAATATTGTCTACTGCTGGCTGTTTACCCACCCTGAGACGTGCCGCAGTTTTAACATTATCAGTGGTGTTTCTTTGCCAATCAAACCAGACCTATCTCCTGCCAGGCTTGTGCATATTACACCCTGTCTCCCCTTGAAACATTCTGCAAACCTTTCACAATATCTTTATACAGATATTAAAAAATAAGGACATGTTGTGCAACACAGAACAATTTAAGACATGTACATGAAAACTGTAAAAAAGAAAGTGCTGGCATCTGAAAGTATTGTAAATGTTGGAACAAACAGAGAGACATGGTCTCAAAAACAGCAGTATTGCTTCAGTATTGGGGGCAGCATTTAAAATAAAAAAAAGTTTAGCAAATGAAATGGTGAACACTATTCTCTTATGTATAAGAATTTTGAATGGGATCAATAAAAACATAAAAAATACTGTATATTGTAGCTCTTGTGTGAGGCCTATTGAAATAACATAAATAAATCCAACAATTCATCCATCTTCCAAAACAGCTTATTCAGAGCAGAGTCACATGGAACAAAAATAAAAACATTTTCAAATCTGTTTAATCCATATGATTAAGTCAATAGTACTGATTAGAATGACAAGAATATTTCCATTTTGACACAAAATCAACAAAATATATTTAACCCACAAGATGTGTTATAGGCAGTACTCCTCATATGCACCAAATTTGAAAAAACAGTCATGCTATATAATAATATTTTATTACACCATAATGTTTGGGACAAAGACACATTTTTGTGTGCTCCACAGTTTAAAAATTAAAAATCAGACAAAAAAGATGAGATTAAAGTGCACATTGCAGACATTAATTTAAGGGTATTTGCATAAATTTCAGTCACACCATGTAGAAATGATAACATTTTTTCTACATGGTCCCCCCATTTCAAGGCAGTATAATGTTTAGGACATGACAAAGACAGGTATATTAAAGCCATCATACCTAGGACTTTGTTCCATATCCCCTGCATGTAATGACTGCCTCAAGTCTGCAATTCATAGACATCACCAGGTGCCAAGGATCTTCTCTGGTGATGCTCTCCCAAGCCGCTAATGCAGCCATCTTCCGTTCCTGCCTGTTTTGTGGGCTTGTCCTGTTAAGTTTTCTCTTCATTTAAAAGTTAAAAAATTAGAAAAGCAAAGGCAATCATTTAAATAATGAAGACACTTCCTATACACTCTTGTTATGTACTCCATTTACACTGAATTTCTGCACATAGCTTGATGCATTACAATTTGTTACAAAGAAATATAAAAATTTGATTCTAATTTTGTAAAGCTAAAGCTTTGTGTTTGCACCTAACTAGAACTAACTGTTGTTAAAAAATTGAAGAATTAACAGGATGAGTACAGGCTGGGGCAGGACACGCTGAACATTGTCAGATAGTTCATCAATTCTAGACCACTCTGACCTCTTATAAATGAGTTTTGAGATGAGTGGGCAGAGCAATGAAAGGTGACTGTTCAGTATGTTGGTTGTTACTGTATGATGGTTCATCAAGCACTTGAGGGTAGGGAAAATGTGGAAGGAATGAAAGTCTATTTCTACTGGAATCTAATTCACATTAAAAAGAAATCCCTCACATTTTTAAGAAATTCCCCATCTTTTCCCCTATGGCCCTGATTTGCTCCTAACAATGGGGGGATTCCCACTGATTCACCTAACCCTCTCCAGTTTGCCTGTCGCCCAAATTATTCACTGTGGATGCCATATAATCTACTATTCTGCTGGTCCTGTCCATTTGGACAAAAGAGACACTTCTGCTAGAATCATCCAGCACCATCACTCTGAGTACTTTTGCCCCGCAGGGCTGCATACTCTGCCCTCTTCTGTTCACTCTGCTGACATAACTGTACAGCTGCATACAGCTGTAACACCATCATATTGTTTGCTGACAACAGAATGGTAATGAGTCTCATCAGCAGTGAGACTGAATCAGCTTACATAATGGAGATACAATAATTGGTGGACGGGTTTAAGTGCAAAATCTGGCATGGATAACAGAAAAAAGATGATTGTTGACTGCAGGAAGTCCTGTGCTATCCACATACCACTGCACACTAAGTACCCTAAGGAGAAACTGGTGAAAAGCAATTGGCAGGTAACCTTACATTACCTCTATAGCCAAGAAATCACAGCAGTATTTCCACTGTTTAAATTTATAAACAGAGTGTGAGTATATACGCACACAATGGATGCAGTAAATGTGTTACATTTTCTAATACTGTTTTTTATTGTTAGTTGTTGTCATTTATGTATCGCTAACTATTCATTTACCTATTATTTGTTAATCGATTTATAGCATCTTCTTTTATTCTTGCACTTGTCCTGTGTGTCTGTGTTGCATAGCGGTCCTGGAGAACGTTATTTCGTACCACCGTATGCTGTGTGTGAATGGTATTATAATAAAGTCACCTGACTTACCGGTAACTGTAAAACCGCGGACGAGTGTCTCTTGCTCCCTTATGAGCCCTTGTGTACGGCACAATAGTCGGCGCCATAACTCGGCGCAGTACGTAAGCCTCTATCTTTAAGTCCCCGCCTCTCAGCAGTAGCCCTGCTCTGTGTTGTTATGACGACGAAGTCGTAAATCCGCCATGTTTTCCTGAGCGAGGCGTTGCGACAGGGACGGAGCGCCTGGTCGAAATGAACGTGGAGAATAATAATACGGCAGAAGCAGTATGCGACAGGGCGGCCTCAGGCAGCATCTTCACAATTCACAGCGGCCTTGGCGACGAAGGTAACGTCGGAAACAGTCGCTGCTGCATTTTTATAATTTTAGAAAATTCTAGATTTCATGGTGGGACATCGGAAACAGTCGCCTCCGCGTGAGTCGGAGCCAAAGCTGGGCGGACAGCGTTTGTGAAGCGGCCAGAAAGAAAGAACCTCCTCTTCTTAGCCTGGTTTCAGACCGTCTCCGAGATGGTGGTGTTTGCCTCTTAAATGAACTGGAGCTCCTTTCCGTCTCATCATCTCTTAATGTGTTGATGTCTTTACAAAACTACACAGTAGATTGATTTTGCAGGTTATTGTCGATTTTTATATCCCATGATTGATGCTCAAATCTCCCGGGGTTTCCCGTCTTCTTAAAAGACTGGATAGTTTTTATTTATGTAATTTATTTATTAATGGAGAAACGTAATCTGGAGTTGCATTATTACGTAAAAAGCACGAACGATCTACGCAAGGTCATATTAGCAGTTTCAAAATCACCTAAAGTAAGGTGTTGGATAAGAAGTGGAGGTAATGGACATGCGTCACGTGAAAGTGCGAGTGAAGTGGAAAATGTATTGCCGGACGGGGTTATGATGTTTGTTTTTGTCCTTTTTCGCACTATACAGGATTTGAGTCGCTTGTATTAAGTTTGCACTTTTAAATATTTTCCCGCTATGTCGTGAATATAATTTGCTGTTCAATCAACACGACCTGTACTCCTAGATGCAAGAGTTCATTTCCCATTCCTTCATTGACCAGCGTTTAAGAACACAGGGCGTTTAAGTTTCCTCAATTCAGCTTATGATTTTAACAAATGCGAATTGTAACGGGTACCAGAAATCGTGTGAACTAAGCCACGAGTTTTATCTTTAAGATATGCCACTTTGCAATGAGGTACATCAGTTGAATCTACAAATAATCAATACATTAAATATGCAAGTGTTTATTATCTGTTCAAAAACAGAAAAATTACAAGAAATTGCATAAGAAATACATGATGTCATGAAAATTGAACTCATCAGCAGCGTCTATATTATAGAAAATTCAGAATTTGGAGTGTGTGGTTATTTTGTAGCTGGCGTCAGCATTTCTAATTGTAATGAGGAGTTTGTTTCACCACTGCAGTGGCAAAGCTCAGGAGCAGCAAGCTGTAAATCTATCATAAGGAGATGATCAATGTGGCTTCTGTTATGTGTTTTTGAACAAGTGGCCTGCCACTACACAGCGCTACATTTCTCAATGGCCCAATGTGCCAAGACTGGAATGTTGATTCTGATGCAGGCCATAATTAATAGGAGGGGTCATCCATAAAGGGTTGTGGGGCTATGGTACCTCAATCAGTTCAGAATAATATATTCAAAATTTATACTGTTATAATTTATATACATATACTAGCCAATTTCCTAATACAATGGGCTTCAGTTATTCTGCCAAGAGTTAACTGAATGTATCAGAAGTACTGCTTAAGTAACTGAGTATTTTTCTGTACACGGTACCTGTATACTAGTTCAGTGGAGCTTGTTTCTCTCGGAACATTCAACATGCAATTAGATAGATTGCTCTGCCCTTTCTTATATAGTTCATATGTGTTATCCTCACAGGTGGCACAGTGGTAGTGCTGCTGCTTTGCAGTAAGGAGACTGTGGAAGATTGTGGGTTCGCTTCCCGGTTCCTCCCTGTGTGGATAGTGCTTTGAGTACTGAGAAAAGCGTGTTATAAATGTAATGAATTATCATTATTATTAATGTGGACCACCAAGTACTTGTAGGAATGGACCACATCCACTCCTTGAATAGTGACTGGACATAGAAGCTTGTTGATGCAGCAAAAGAGACATAATTAAAACATTCCTGCTGTAGATCAGTTCTTGCTCTTTCCATCTACTTTGCTTTTCTTGATGCTCATTGTAAATCACAGTTTTAGTGGAAACTGTATTCTTTTGATCTGAAATACGTTACTATTAGGAATAATGGAAATTCTGTTAGAAATTTCAACTTGTAATATATCCTGTAAAAATTGTAGCTTAAATCGGATTTGAATGTAGCATTCTGATCTGTAGTCATTTACCATTATGAAGTTTTGGAGAGTTTAGATCAAAGCAATATACAAGAACTGTGGTTTAATTTATTCCATACTGCATTGATGTTTACATGCTGCATATTAATTGGCCCATGCAATGAACTGAATGTTTTATGCATTGTACAGAAAAGAACAATTGTAAAATGTCCATTTCCTCTATATTCTGTGTGTGGGAGACCCTTTACTTAGCTATGCAAGCCTTTGAAATTTGTGGATGACTCACAAGTGGGTGAAATGAGCTTGAATGTAAGGGGGGGGGGGGGGTCGGTCCCTTGATGAAATGGACACATTTGTAGGTGTGGGGAGAGAAAGTGAATAGAAACAAATAAATGCATGCAGCACTGTCACCCACCACAACCCTCACTCACACATAACAATGGCAACCTGTGACCCACTGGTTAAGAAACACTGGCTTAAATTGATTATGGCATACTGTGGCTCCTAGCTTGTGTTGTACGAAGGGTTTAAAGTGGGGTGGTACACTGAACCAGCACTTTGCTGTTTCTGCTTTTCGAACCAGAGTGTAGCTGCACATTCCAACTGTACATCTAGGTTAACATCTTAGTTCTCCATAATACTGTATGCATTTTACCACCAGAACCCCCAACACCCCTGTTCTTTGATGTATATGTAGTATATGTGTCTGCATGGGTTTCCTCCGGTTGCTCTGGTTTCCTCCCACAGTCCAGAAACATGCAGGTTAGGTGCATTGGCGATCTTAAATGGTCCCTAGTGTGTGCTTGGTTTGTAGGTGTGTGTGCCCTGCGGTGGGTTGGCGCCCTGCCTGGGGTTTGTTTCCTGCTTTGTGCCCTGTGTTGGCTGGGATTGGCTCCAGCAGACCCCCCGTGACCCTGTAGTTAGGATATAGCGGGTTGGATAATGGATGGATGGATATATATAAGCACACTCAACAATCCAATGTCGGTTGAATTTGTATGTATATTATACCATATCGTGAGACATTAGAGGTAGCCGACAGGATAGGTACAGCGTGTACCTGAGGAGGCCACTTGCTAATCAGATCTTGTGTGAGTTTCGCCTAATTTTCTTTGTCCACCTCATTTCTCATTTACCATGCAGCTTGCCACCTTGTCTGTTTTTTTCTGTGTAGGACAGCTGCCCTTCTTGACTCGCTGCCAGTCTCATATCTTTGCATGATTACACCTGCTACTTGGGCAGTGTCACTCTCCAGGTTGCAGTGTTTGTGTGAATTGCATGCCCCATTTTTCCACGCAATCACTTGTCAGCCCTGAGCAGGAAAACAACGTGGAGCATAAGAACCCCCCCCCCCCCCAGTATTATTAACAACAAAAAAAAAAAAAAAAAAAGTGGGTCGACTATTTTTCTTTTTTCTATAGCGTCAGCAAGTTTCAGTCAAATCAGTTGAAGTATTTTTGAGATTTTGGGGCAGTTAGTTTTTCTATTGTTGGGCTGTTTTACCCCTAAATATTGGTATATCAAAATGTCTTTTCTTAGCAGATACCCACTGGCTGGGATTTTACATCTTGGAAAATTCCAGCTTTTTATCTAAACTGGAAATAGTGGTTTTGTTGTTGAGTGAGTGAGTGAGTGAGTGACTCAGTCAGTCAACTTTGATCTATAGATAGGTATAGCCGTATACTGTATATGTGTGTTAAATTTAAGACATAAAAATAAATGCTTACATATGTAGGATTTTTCAGGTAGATGTCTACAGTAGGTGTAATAGGAAATTGTCTCTTTATTTATAATTTATCAAGCAAGACAACTTTTTTGGTCATGAAGCCCATTAGATGATGGAATGCTATCGGCACATAATGAGTCATTCAAAATGTGTATAATTTTTGCACAAATGTATGGCTTTTCTGAGAAAATTATGAAGATTTTCTGAATTTTATTTTCTTAACCATCTTTGCAGCAAACTCCTCATAATACAGACCTTCTGCTAGTTCTTTTCTATAGCTAATCCATTCAATCTCATTTGAGACATATTTGTTTAAAAGTGAAACCCCATTTTGTTCAAAACTTGTGATTTAACCTTTTTGAGCTCCTCTTAGATACAGTGTTATAGTTCATCCCATGCAGTGTAGCAGAATGTGCAAAGTGAATTTGAGAAGTGTTCTTGCACTGGTTACAAAAAGTCAAATGAAGTTAAAATGTGGGACTTTATCTTTTGACCAAATAGATCCCACTCCATTCATATTTTAAATGACCATACAGTGTTGTGGGAAGAAAGTGCTACACTGTATGCCTTGGGATACTGTTAAAGAAATCTGAAAACTGAATTTTAACAGTGTTCAGAAAAGATGAGTAAGCTGCAGCACTTGATGAGGCCCAGCACAGACACCCCAGTCGCCCTACTCAAGAGACGGGCAAGAAGGGAGGATAAGAGTGGCACGTACTGTAAACATGGAAATGTAATGAAAGCGTCTAACCCAACAGGCTGCTGTGTTTTGATTAGGTGTAGATACATGTTCACCTTGTTATTTTGGTTCATCTTCAGCATCTCTGCTTTCCTCATTTTGCCCCCGGCTCAGACTCCGTTGCCTCCCATTTTTGAACCAGACAATGTTATGGTTATAGTACCAAGAGTGGTCCTACTTTTCATAACTTTTAGGGACAGAGAAACACTAATTACTTAGACAGTCAGGAGTGGTACTGTAGCTGACTGAAGAATTATCTTGCCTTATTTTACCTCCCTGACATGAAAAATACCTGTCGTCCTCATGCAATCCCTCTGCAATCAGGGTCAATAGATCTTGGCCCCCTTGTACTCCTGCTAGCAAAGGCTGACCTGACACTGTCATCTTGACATTCTGGATTTAAAATAAAAAGCGGTAGCAAGTGTAAAGCCAATGTCACATTACATGACTTACAGTTGTTTGGTATGTCTGACTTGCCGACTGCAGTTGTTATTTTGTTGCCAGAGCATACATGTCATACTTCGCTGTTGCGTGCAAACTTTCCAGCACAGTTATGCTTGGCCATTTTTGTGACGGCTAATGACATGCTGCCTGACAGAGCCTGGTACTGTACAAAGGGTTTATAGGTATGGAAAATTTAGCCACAATCTCTTTTCTCTTTTTCTTTGCTTTTTCTTTTCTATAGTGGTCTGCAAAACACGACACATCAGATAGACTAGATTCTTGCTCCTCATCTATGCATTATATGCACAGTACTTCCTGATGTGTGTTTGTTGTTTGTTGTATCTAATGTGCACACAGAGCCTGCCCTCAAATCTTAGGGCAAATCTTAGACTAGTTGGTTTGAGCTGCTAAGCATGTCACTTTATGAGACTGGCTTCATGGGTTCATGCTGCCAGCTTCCACTATCTTGATAAGATTATATACAGTAAATTAAGGCTACAACTGAAAAGAACTGGAAAAGTTCCATAATGTGACACCTGTTTATCTCTGTGACTTTAGGGAATTCTGCTGAACCTTCATCCCAACCAATTATCTTCATAAACTTCACAAATGGTATAGTCATTTGATCCTCCACAATACAGTAGGTCCTTCATTATATCATTGCCTGTTCTGGATTGTCAGCTTTGAATAAGACAACAGGCACCAGGATGCCAGTCTCATACAAAATAGTCAAAGACACTTTGTAACAGTTGAGTAAACTTTCTTTTCAGATTTGACTGAAGTGCTGATCTAACATTGACAGAATGTCCCAGTCTGTCCCCTCTTTATGTATAATACCTTTTATTCTTGGCCTAGTTTTTATTACCTTACATATAATAATAACAACAACAACCTTACGTATAATGGTTTTTTTTCTTTGCAACAGTTTTGGAAAGTCAAAGCAGTTGGTGGGTATATCAAAGCAAATCCAATCCAGTTCAGTTCAGTTGTTGAGCAGGGAGTTCATTATAAGAAAATGTTAACTTTGTGACATACGTTTCAGATCCAGTTACTCAGAAGGAACAAAGTTTACCCAGGAAGACTGTTACATTATTATTAGTGTTACTATTTTAATCCAAATGGTAATAATTGACAGGTTCCAGTGCAGAACATGCATTAACTGTGGAAGCTAAAAACAGTTGCAATCAGTATAGCAATACAATGTTATCTGTAATTTTTCATATATCGTGTGAATTTATTTATGTACATTATGCAGTACATGTATGCACTAGGGAGTTTTGGGCAAGATGTTTAAGAATATTATGGACAAGTTAGAATGTATAGAGATTTTTTTGCATTCAGTTTTGGAAAAAGCTGGGTTTTATTTTTTTTTTTTCCTCTCCACAGATGAAGATGTGCATAAATGTGGTCGCTGTCAACTGGAGTTTACAAGTCTGGAGTCTTTCATTCAGCATAAGCTACGGAACAACTGCCAGCGTGGTCAGGATGCTGTTCCTGTCATCCAGGCAGATGAGCCAAGCCAAGAGAACAGTCCAGTAAGACAAGATTGTTGTACACAACATGTGGAATTGAGAGCTGAGTTGTGGTGGTAAGGTGGTTAGGGTGGTTCATGCTGACAATATGGAAAGGTAGAATGAAACCTGGATGGCAAGTTGGTGATGTTGAATGGTAACTGAAAAGTGCCGTTAAGCAGAGCCCAAATACTAGTAGTTTAGGTGCTGAAGCTGCTACTATATTGGGGCGTGGAGTGGTATGGTTGAAAAAGGATGGGAGAGGATTTGTTAAACTCTGACAAAGTCCAGTTGGCAGGTTGGACAGTAGCAGATACAGTATTCATTGCCAGTGTGAGCACAAATTTTACATACGAACCATTGTGAACACATTTTGAGCAAACTTCAGCATAAAGTAGCAGATACAGTATTCATTGCCAGTGTGAGCACAAATTTTACATACGAACCATTGTGAACACATTTTGAGCAAACTTCAGCATAAATGTCAAAATGTGATTGGGCATGTGTATGGCATAAAGGATAAGGCACTGGACTTTAAATCCAAAGTTGCCAGTTTAGTTAAGTTCCAAACTTTGACTCATTTTGTGACCATGGCCATGTCACTCAGCCTGCCCATGCTTGCTCCATCTGTAACATATCCTGATCTTATCAGTTACTTTGGATAAAAGCATCAGCCCAATATAAAATAAAGGTAATAAATGAAACTGTATAGTACTTCAGCAGTGCTCTACAGCACATGACATTGTAAACCAGTATGGCATGTGCTTTGATATAAACGTTTCTGAAAAAGGAATGATGAGTGTATTGGCTGAAACTGTAGATCTTTTGGGAGGGAGGATACATTTGAAAACCTTTGTTGAACATGTTGTACTAATAAAGTAAACCTACCTAATCCAGTTCACAACAGAAGGGAATCTGAACAGTTCACTGCTATGTTAAGCACATTGCATAAAACAGCTCTGGACAGAGTGCCAGTCCATTGCAGAGCCCAGTCACACACACTCGCACACATGATTGCTCACTCATAGAATAATTTTAAATTGTCAGTCAGCCTGTCTAGTATATTTCTGGAGACTTGAGAAAACCTCAATACCCATAGAAAAGCCCACACAGACCTGGGAAGATGTCACATGGGGCCAGAAACCATTCTGGCAGCACCAGGCACATGGCTGGAGTAATGAAGAAAAGCAAATTGGAACTGAAGTAATGGATACTAAGTGGAAAGCTGGTATAGAAATACAAGATACTGCAAAAAAGTAAATGTAGGAAAGTCCAAGGAGCAGGAGGAGTGAAAGAGGTTGATGCTTGACTTACTTGTAAAGGTCTTTCTTTGATGTACCCAGTGCTGAAGGTTGGTTAATGAAAGATTTAATGGTTTGAAAGTGCTGTATGCAGGTGGCAAGTGCAGCTTGTCTACAGTATAGTTACTGAGTATGTGTAGAAGGTTCACACTCACACCACACAAACTGCTACTACAATTTGCTGTGTCATACATAAATTGGATATATCGTATAGTTAACAAAGATATTTTGGATGTTAATGAGTTTTATTCACTTTTATTATTAAACCTATTATTAATCTATTCTTATAGTTTGCTTGGGAAGTGATTTTATTTTATTTTTTTAAACAGCAATATTGTGTTCCCACCATAGGTTTTCTATGGTATTTAAGTCTGGACTTTGACTCTGTCATTCATGGAGCATCACCACTTTCGTTTTTTAGCATTAAATCTGGAGTCACTGTCTTGTTGAGTAGTGAATCTCTGTCCCACTTTCAGTGGTTTTGCTTCAGTATCTCTCTATATGTTGTTTTTTACCTTATGTTTTGACAAGCCTGCCAGTACCTGCTGATATAAAGCAACCACTGAATGTGTTGCTGCCACCACTTGCCACCATATTTTGTTGGAATAGAGTTTTGTAAGATGAGCTGTTCTTTTTTTTTTTGTTACAAATATTGCTTGGCATTTAGCTCAGAAAAATTTCCACGTCTTGTCAAGAGTTCCCTGCTTGCATTTTTACAAGTTCAAAGTGAGACCTTTTTAACATACGTCTTCCTCTTTGACCGTTTTACCATACGAACCAGATTAGTACATCAGTATTTGTTAACTGTGTAGGTTTCTCTTATCTCCGTTGTGACACTCTGCAAATCTAAAAGATGTTTTTTTTGCCTCTTGACCATTTTCAAACTTGCTTAGCTTTTGAGTTTTGATATATACTTTGAAACGTCTATGAATATGTCACTTCCATTTTCTGATAAAAAATATAACATTGTTTCCTGGGATTCACAGCCAACCCCCCACCCCCAGTTTGACACAGAACAAGCAAGAATCCAATCAGTACTACTTTACACATATTTATGTTCTATTTGAAATCTAATCATTACCAACACCAAATTTCCTACCCAATTCAGAGGGCTCTGTTAACACAAACCTCAGGACACAGCAGTCTCTCATTTTAAAATGTCACAAATTTCCTCCTGAGGACAAATAAAGATCTGTCCATCTATCCATCTCTCATACAGTGCCTTTCATATTGATCTAGCAAGGAAGCTTAAGAGGCCCATCTCTTATTTTTGGCTTATCTTTGAGATAAGTGTGTGATTTTTTGCTAATTGCTAAAATGGTAATGGTAACAAGTTGAGGCTGTGTTTTTTATAATAATTGTAAATTAATAAACTAAACATGGTAAATACTTTTCAAAGCTAGACTTTTCAGAGTTGTTTTATATAGTTTTCTTTTATAATTAAAATGAATGTAGTCTATTAAAGTATGGTCTTATTTTCTGCATTATTTATTTTATAACTGACTTATTCAGTTAACAGTGGTATAGAACTGGTGCCCATTTTGGCACTACTGGGCACAAAGTGGGAACTCCATAGATAGATAGATAGATACTTTATTAATCCCAAGGGGAAATTCACAAAAGCAACATAACATTTTTCACCAGCGCAGCCGATTGAGTTCACATTCCCCAGAATAACAGAAGGCACCGAAGGCTTAAAACGCTACTTTCTCGCAAGCCGCTTCATTTTTAGCTTAGTCCCGCTCTGCTGCCACGATATGCCTTCTTACCTCGTCGGGTAAATGTGGAACCACGCCGGCACTGGCATTTGTTCTCAGCGCTCGAAGTTGAGTACTTGAATAGGCGAGTCTTGGCGTGTAAAAATCCATGCCCACGTTGTAAAAGTAAGTGTGTCCAGGGAACAAATCCACATAAAATAAAGTGGTAGGAGTGATCAATAAATAAATAAAAATGGAAAAATAAAAGTAGAAAAATACACATACACATACAGTCATACATGGAGTTGCTGAAAAGGCTGCCACTCTCGGCGGCACCGGATGTAAGAAATGTGAGCAAGGCTCCAGTACATTGCCTAGCACATGCATCCACACTCAGTTATACTTCACATTTGTTTTCCGCTAAAGGCAAGTGTGAGTAAAAAATCCATTGTCCCTATGATTTTCTGCAAAGACAACTCTACCTGACTCATAGTCACTTCTTATTAGTTGAGTTGCTTAGATAGGGAAGTTCATTTGTATAACCAAGATATTTAGTGTGGCTGGAGTTTGCAAACACCGTAATATGCTGCAAAATTAGAATGTGCATGAAAGGGTTCCCAGAATATTGCACTACTGGCTTATTAAAATGGCTTACTGGTATGTGAAGTGAGATGTTTATAAAAAGAATTTGAGGAGATATGTGGCCTATGAGAAGTGGTTGATTGGAAAGGTCAGTAGTTAGAATGATCAGTACTGTAGATGTGTGCAACTCTGTTGATGGAGCAGCATATGAGTACAGAGTTGAGATAAAGGTTTGAAGTAGGGGTAATGTATTGTGTACTGAGAACAACTTGCCAAAGTGGTTTGGGCAAGTGAAGTAAGAGATAAGAATGAACTCCAAGAGTTGTACTTTATAGGTGAATTGTCTTCTTTCAGGTTGTGTTGTCAGATGAGATCACGGTTGCAGCTATTTTGGTGGATGAGAGCAACAGACTACTTGAAGAGGCTAAAAGTTCATCTGATACAGGTAACTACTGCACATTTGCGGTCAATAAGCTGTGGGTTGCGCTGAATGTTCCAAGGCATGGCTGGGTAAATTTCTTAAGATCCTGTAATTGTCCAATCTGTTGGCTGATGTTAATTTATGGAATATATCGGCTGCAGTTCCACCCCTGGCTGTAGTGTCTGAATGCTGCAAGTGAGTAGTGGTTGTTTAGCTGCTTATTTATTAATTTGTTTTAATTATAAGGGACCAAAACAAAAACGGATGATCATTCCGGAGATCAGCTATCTCAGCATGGAGATGACGGGAATGATGAGGAGCACAAAGAAGAGGAACAGGACAGCCAAGGAACTGCTCTGAAGGCCAAGTTAAAGACCGATGAGCACGGGCGCTTCCTTTGTCAGTTGTGTGACAAAACGTTCAAAACGGTTAGTGTGAGTGTTTTGCCATCTGTTCGGAGATGGCTAGCAAGAATTAGCTGTGGTGTTCCCTATCAAGTCCAGGGACTGAGCTTGAGGGCCCTGGTGAACTTAGTTAGGTCTTGAGATGGATTATAGATCCTCCACTTTTGATCTCAGGAAGCAACTGTTTAAGAACCCCATTTCCAAATATGGCATACAATTAAAGACTTGTCCAGTTTACAGAGTTAGAGAGTTCATTTGTAGTAGAATTTATGCTCTTTGGAACCATTCATGATGTGTGATGTTGACTCCTTTGAAATGCTTCCCTATTTCAGGGCAACATTCTCCGTGCTCATTTAAGCACCCACAGTGAGAAGAAGAATTTCCGGTGTGAGCTGTGTGGCAATGCCTTCCGTACAAAAGGTTCTCTTATTCGGCACAACAGGCGGCATACAGGTAAATGTTGCCCTGTTGGGATATGTTTCAGAGGTTCTAGTATTTTTCTTCTTTTTGATTAGCTCCCATTTGCAGAGATCCAATAAAACAGCATATTTATTCTTACAGATGAGCGTCCTTACAGGTGTAGCCTCTGCGGGTTATGCTTTAGGGAGTCCGGTGCACTGACCAGGCACTTAAAATCCATTACACCCTGTACGGAGAAGATTCGATTTCATCAGTGCAAAGAAATCCTGGTCAGCAAGAATAGCATTCAAAAAGGTCATTATACTGCTCAACACTCAATGGCTGCTGGCCCTGGCTAGTAACATTGAAACCATCCATACAATGTACACTGTCAAACATTCCTCCCTTCTCTGCAGTATCCAGTGATGCCGAATTGGACTCTTCTATCTATCGTCTCAGGCCAGCTGAGGAGCAACCATCAGTGGTGGAGGTTGTGCCTGCTGAAGAGCACCACCTTGAGCAGGAAATTCACGTGCAAATGGAATTGGAGAATACAGGGCACACAGAACAGGTGGGTAGACCTCTGCTTAAACAAAGTGTGCAGTTGACAAAGAGAACTTTCTACAGGGAGAGTTACTGGACCTGCTATTTCTATTTTGAGTTGATGTCATTGACTCTAATAATTGTGTATAAAATCAATGAGGTGTGTCTCCCATACAAAATAAATAACTAGACCTCCCCTTCTTGAATTCTGTGAATTTGTGAGCTGTCAATAAATACACTTCCTTTAAACTCCATTTTCTTTTTTTCATTTGGATGCTTAAATAGGCCCTTTAACAGAAGAGTTAAACATTATAGATCTGGAGCTATAAGGGCAAGTCATGATTTCTAGTTGATTTTTGAATTGTCTGGAAGCAGTTGTTTCAGCAAAGAACAGAGAAATGGAATAAGGGAGCTACTTATGTATTCTCTTAACATATTATTTATTTTCCTAGATCACTACATCTGAGTCAAATGGGCAACCCAGTCACTCAGAGACTGATGGCAGCAGTCTGATTAACCAGGCGATAATCGATTCTGAAATTGGTGCTGAGGAGGAGGATGATGATGATGACGAAGATGTTGATGATGTTGATGATGAAGATGAGGATGAGGTAACTGATAGTGAACGTATAGAGGACATCCAAGTGACCGAAGAGTGTGTGGAAGTGGGCTCCGAAGAGATGGTGAGCAAACGTCAAATGTAGGAACTGATTTATGCTGGACAAAATACTGTAACATCTGAGCATTTGTTTGACATTTGTTTTTTTTTTTTCCATAACTGATTCTCTGGTTTCATTTGAAAACCAGACTGTCTAGAATTTTATTATGGGGCAAAAAGTTTCAGTGCATTCAGCTCGGATTTTAATTTACAGTTAATGAAATTGTGAGTTTTCTGCAATGATTGGGGGTATGGTGAGATAAAAGAAGGAATGGAGGGCCATAAATTATGTATTCTTTGTGTATCCAAATGGCATGGATATGCATGGACCAGTGAATCAGTATTCTAGGTATTTACATGTACAGAATTAAAATATTTAGAGGAAAAGCTCAACCATGAGCTGCATCAGCATCTGATATATGGTTTATTAGATGTGATCAACAAGCTCAGTTAACATTCTTTCTGGAAAAGAGAACATTAGGGTGTATCTTTAATAGGCTAAGTTTATTATGTTAAAACTCTGCTAAGTGCACGTTCATTTTTTAATAGTAATCCGATTACAGCATGCTATGAGTTTCTGTGTAGATTAATTTCTGCTCTGTATCACGTATTTTTAAGTAGGGTGTTGACAGGCAATTAAAAAAAAAAAAATAGTAAAGCCAAACCTGTGCTTTTCAAATGAGTTCATGACTCCTGGCCGTTTCTTTTAAACGCTAAAAATCAGCAGACAATGAGAAGCACTAAGGGTGTTTGATATAATTAAATGAATAATGAAACTTGTATGCCTGTGATAGAGGAGAATGATTAATCTGTATTGGTTCATAACCTTCCTCTTTTCCTTAACAGTTATGTATGCATAATAATGCTCAGATTTCTTGACACCATCTGCATGCTTGATATAAGGCTGAAATAAAAAAAAAAAAATTATTAAACTGTTTCCACTCTAGCTGTCAATACCCTTATCTAAATATGTTTATAGGCTTCAACTCGGACACCATTACAGACATTGTAAGCAGATCTCATTGATCCCTGATTTGACCTGTGGTATTGAACCTTCTCTCCCTGATGAACAGTCTCATGTATTGGATGAACATCAAAATAAGAAGTATTAAGTATATAGTCATGGCCAGAAGTTTTGAGAATGACACAAGTGTACAGGGTACCAGTCCACTGTAGGGCATTATTTCTCAATATCTTTTTTTCTTTCGGCTGCTCCCGTTAGGGGTTGCCACAGCGGATCATCTTGTTCCATATCTTTCTGTCCTCCACATCTTGTTCTGTTACACCCATCACCTGCATGTCCTCTTACCACATCCATAAACTTTCTGTTAGGCCTTCCTCTTTTCCTCTTACCTGGCAGCTGTATCCTTAACATCCTTCTCCCAATATACTCAGCATCTCTCCTCTGCACATGTTAAATTATTCATAACTGAACTCGGCTCTACATGTTTGATTCATACTTCTAGGTAATTAATACAGTTGTGGTCAAAAGTTTTGAGAATGACACAAATAATGGTTTTCACAATGTTTGCTGCTTTAGTGTTTTTAGATTTTTTTGTCAGATGTTTCTATGGTGTACTGAAGTATAATTGCAAGCATTTCATAAGTTTCAAAGGCTTTTATTGACAATTACATTAAGTTTATGCAAAGAGTCAGTATTTGCAGTGTTGGCCCTTCTTTTTGAAGACCTCTGCAATTCACTTTTGCCTTATGGCACAGTCCTCCATTATGCTGGAAAAAAGGCATTCTCCGTCACCAAACTTTTCTTGGTGGTTGGGAGACGTTGCTCTCTGAGGATGTTTTGGTACCATTCTTAGATGGTTCGTGCATAAACTTAATACTGAAATTGTCAATAAAAGCCTTTGAAACTTATGAAATGCTTGTAATTATACTTCAGTTTACCATACAAACATCTGACAAAAAATCTGAAAACACTGAAGCAGCAAACTTTGTAAAAACCAATATTTATGTCATTCTCAAAACTTTTGGGCACGACTGTAGTAATTACCTAGAAGTATGAATCAAACATGTAGAGCTGATTTCAGTTATGAATAATTTAACTTTATATTGAGAAATAATGGCCTACAGTGGACTGGTACCCTGTTCAGGGTTGTTTCCTGCCTTGTGTTCAGTGCTGAGCTCTCAAACCCTCCTACCCTAAATTGGATTAAGTGAGTTGGTTATTGTTATCTTATATTTGTTGATAAAATGTATGGAGGCACATGTTAAGAAAACTCTACTCAAGACTGCAGACCATGAAGAAAAAAGTAAGAAGCATACTTGAATCTCCCCTAATGAGGATAACCTAGTCCAGGGGTGGGCAAATTCATTCCTGGAGGGCCGCAGTGGCTGCGGGTTTTTGTTCCAACCCAGTTGCTTAATTAGAAAACAATCCTTGCCAATAATTACATTTCATGGCTTGTTAGTGCTTTAACTCTGCTATGTCAAGTCATTCTCATATCCTTGATTTTTTTTTCCATTCTAAGGGTATCATCCAAACACTTTGAAGTGTAAAACGGATGGGTAATTCTCAGTCCTTCACTTTTTTCTCTTCTCTTTCCTTCCAAGTATTTAATTAAACCAAATAGTGCATGATAAATACACACAGGTGTAAAGGGTAACAAGCAAAATGGATAACTGCTGGTTTCTTTTGTCATTTGTATCTTATTGCTAATAAGGAGCAATTAAAAACAGAGAATGCAGCTGTTTAAGACTTAAATAAGCAATAAGGGTTCAAAGTCTTAATGAGGGAGATAACTAAAATGAAGCAGAAGTGTTTCTAGAGCAATAAGTGCTTCTTATTAAGGAATTGGGTTGGAACAAAAACCTGCAGCCACTGCGGCCCTCCAGGAATGAATATGCCCACCCCTGACCTAGTCTACTCTTGGAAGTCTTTGATGTCAGAGGAGGTCTGAGATTGAAGGATATCTGCTAGGTTTATGTAATAACTGCTCCATTATAGAATCGGGATCAAAAGGCAAAGCCATATGTGTTCTAATTTTTGGGTTGTGAGGTTGATGATTCATTTTGTGTTTGAAATATGCATCAGTTCTTTCATATCCCCACTTCCCTCCGATTCCCAATAGTCAGTGTATGGAGGAATATTTCAGAAAAAATAAATGAATTGTGAAATGTACAAAAGGTTAATAATGATATGTGAGCACAAATATTTAAATGTGTTAGAAAAATATTTTTGTTGTTTATTTCATTGTTTATGTATTAATTCCTTGGAAAGAAAACTGTCATTTTCTCCAGTCAATGTTAATTTTTGAAGAAGATACTTTAATTTAAGAGGCTCCAAACTCCATATCCTGTCAGTCATCTACCTTTAAAATGTATGTTCATTTCAAGGTAGGTTTCATGTTGTGCCCAGTGTCACTGAAATAAATATAACAGGAAAAAATAAATACATTTGTTTAAGTTCACATAATTTATTATCACAGTTCACAAAATATTTGTGTATTTATTAATTGTTTTTCCAAAAATATTCCTCCATAAGAGTAAACTATCACTTTCAAGTATGTATTTTTTTCTCCTATCTTTAAATATCTGTGCTTGTAAAGTGTTTGGCTAAGCCTGACTGTTCCTTTGCTTGTTGTTTTGAGCCTCATGACTTGTTCATTTGCTGTATAGGAGACTTCAAATAGAGAGTCTGACTGTAAGAGTTACGCCTGTCCTCACTGTAGTCGTGTCTTCAGTGGACCAAGTTACCTGCGCCTGCATATCAAAGGACACTTGGGTGAGGACTGAAATATGTGTGGGCCCTGACATGTAATAGGGTAGAGGGATTCTCTTACTGATGGATGGGATGCATTTTTTTTTTTTAATTTAATTTAATTTAAGGACCATTCATGTTGTTGTGCTGTAGCTGTGAATCTTTTCAGAAAAAGGAAGGTGTGCTAAGCAGTAGACTGTGTCATGTGATTTACTTTTACGTTCCAGGTTACAAACCCTTTAAGTGTCAGGAGTGTGACAAGGAGTTCATCACAGGCTACCTCCTGAAGAAGCATATGGAAGCACACATGAGTGAGAGGCGCTTCAAATGTGGGGAGTGTGGGAAACTGTACAAGACCATAGGTCATGTGAGAGAACACATGCGAGTTCATTCAGATGAGCGACCATATTCCTGCCACAAGTGTGGCAAGGGCTACAAAACTAAGGTAGAAGTTAAACGGCTATTACTTTGGCTAGGATTTGCTGTCAGCATGCTTAGAAAGTATCCATTTTCAGCTTTTTCTCTGTTCAGCCCAAGCTCATATTTGCTGATATATATACCTCAAGTGGCAATGATCCAAAAGCTGCCATTTGACTCCAGTAATCAAAGTGAATGTACTTGCAGTCTGTACCAAGCCTCGTTGTGACAGTAGTGCCGTTCTGCGTTTCAGAATGCTCTCCAAGTGCACCTTCGGACTCACTTTGATGAAAAGCCTTATGTTTGTCAGTTCTGCTTTCGTGGGTTCAGGGAAAAAGGCTCCTTGGTGCGGCACATCCGCCACCATACAGGAGAGAAGCCGTTCAAATGTTTCAAGTGTGGACGGGGTTTTGCTGAACATGGCACCCTGAATAGACACTTGCGTGCTAAAGGTATGTATAAGCATTAAACTGCAATTCGTACTGGCTTTGGGGTGATGATTGTAGAGAGTCTCTGAGATGTTTGTCAAATTTCTTATGTTCTTACATTCTTATTAATGAATAACCAAAAGGGGAGACCATTCAGTCCATCATGCTTATTTGTTTAACTAGCAGCTGAGCTGACATAGTATTTCATTCTCATACTTCGTAAAGGTTGTCAAGGTTTCTGCTTCAATTACGTGGCTGTGTAGTTTATTCAGATACCCATAACTTTTTTTGCGTGAAGAACTGCTTTCTGCCTTCAGTCCTAAATGCACCTCCCCTTGATTTCCACTGGTGTCCTCAAGTTTGTGATTCACTGGTAAGATGAAAGATGTACTTTATCAGTTCCTTTCAGGATTTTGAAAATCTGGATTAGGTCCCCATACAGTCTTACCTGCCCGAGATTACAAGTTGAATTCATCGAGGCTGTCAAAGTACAACATGTCATTAAGTCCTGACATGTACTTTGTTGCTCTCCTCTGCACAGCTTCAAGTGTTGCTATGTTTTTCTTATAGTACAGTGACCATAGTTGCAGTCAATACTCCAAATGTGGTCTCATTAGTGAGTTATATAATTATATATATTATATATTAATTATATATAATGTCCCTTTAATTTATATTCAACTTGTTTTTACAATATAACCTTGACATTTTATTTTCCTTTTTTTAATCACTTCTACACATTGCTTAGATCAGGGGTCGGCAACCCGCGGCTCTGGAGCCACATGCGGCTCTTCAGCCTCCTTGTAGTGGCTCCCTTTGGCCTTGACAAAAAAAAAAAAAACCATGAAAATGAATAATGGCAATTTCTTAATTTAAGTTGTATTTATATATATATTTATATATATATATATATATATATATATATATATATATATATATATACAGTAATCCCTCCTCCATCGCGGGGGTTGCGTTCCAGAGCCACCCGCGAAATAAGAAAATCCGCGAAGTAGAAACCATATGTTTATATGGTTATTTTTATATTGTCATGCTTGGGTCACAGATTTGCGCAGAAACACAGGAGGTTGTAGAGAGACAGGAACGTTATTCAAACACTGCAAACAAACATTTGTCTCTTTTTCAAAAGTTTAAACTGTGCTGCATGACAAGACAGAGATGACAGTTCAGTCTCACAATTAAAAGAATGCAAACATATCTTCCTCTTCAAAGGAGCACTTGTAAGTATGCGAAGCACCGCGGCACAAAGCTGTTGAAGGCGGCAGCTCACACCCCCTCCGTCAGGAGCAGAGAGAGACAGAGAGAGATAGAGAGAGACAGATAAAAAAATCAATACGTGCCCTTTGAGCTTTTAAGTATGTGAAGCACCGTGCAGCATACTTAAAAGCTGCACACAGAAGGTAGCAACGTGAAGATAATCTTTCAGCATTTTTAGACGAGCGTCCGTATCGTCTAGGTGTGCAAACAGCCCCCCTGCTCACACCCCCTACGTCAGGATCACAGATAGTCAGCGCAAGAGAGAGAGAAAGAAAAGTAAGTTGGGTAGCTTCTCAGCCATCTGCTAATAGCGTCCCTTGTATGAAATCAACTGGGCAAACCAACTGAGGAAGCATGTACCAGAAATTAAAAGACCCATTGTCCTCAGAAACCCGCGAAGCAGCGAAAAATCCGCGATATATATTTAAATATGCTTACATATAAAATCCGCGATGGAGTGAAGCCGCGAAAGGCGAAGCGCGATATAGCGAGGAATTACTGTATATATGTTTATTTACTACTACTACTACTGTTATACATTTTAACATCTAATTTAGAGAGTTTAATTCTGCGTGGACAGAAGCATTTGCCTTCACCGCCAACGACACTGGCTTACCGGTGTGCTTAATATGTGGCGATAAATTATCGAACAACAAAAAATGTAACGTTGAAAGACATTTTCAAAACAAGCTCTCAGCATTCACTGAAAAATACCCAAGTGAAGATAAGCGAAAGAGAGCAATTTCGGAACTGCAACGGAAAGCTGAACAGAGCAAACATACTTTCAAAAAGTGGATCACTTCTACACAGTCAACTACAGCTGCTAGTTTTGTGGCAGCTCAACAGATCGTAAGGAGGGGTAAGCCGTTCACAGACGGAGAATACATGAAAGAATCGTTCATAAAAATATCAGAGCATCTATTCTCCGACTTTAAAAACAAACAGGAAATTGTTCAGAAAATGCAAGCTGCATTTAGAGAAAGATTCAGTGAGTTCAGAAAGGAAAAACACACACTCTCTCCTTCCCTGTCACACGACTGGACATCGACCCATCCCTGCTGAACACATCCGCATTCACAGGAGTAAGCCCGATCTAGAAATTGAACTGGACGACATAGCAGATAAAGATTAATGGGTGTCCAAGTTCAAATGCCTGACAGCGGATCTTGAAGAAGTCACCTGTCAGAAGGCTACTCTCGCTAAAGAGCACAAATGGAGTGATATTGAAAACCTCCCCAAACCCGACAAATTTGTGTTCGACACATGGAGTGCCATTCCCGAAACGTATATGAACATGAAAAAATATGCATTTGGAGTCCTGTCCATCTTTGGCTCAACATACTTAAGTGAGCAAGTTTTCTCAAGCATGAACTTCATAAAGTCCAAATATCGCTCCTGCCTCACACATGAGAGCCTGCAGTCCTGTGTGAAGGTCAAAGTCATATTGTACAGCCCCGACATAGAGATGATCAGCAGCGAACTTCAGAAACAGAAGTCACTTTAAACAGGTGACAACAATAGCATTTAATAGGCTATTATTTTTCAGAAAAACAAAACACATTCATTTCAGACCCGGAGCTGATGTAGGTTTTTTTGTATGTTCAGGTGCTTCAGTTGATTCAGCACACTGAAATGGAATTTAATGTTTACTTTTTTAAAGCTGCTAAGCTACAGCTAAATGTTTTATTTATATTAAAGTGGGCTAGTTTTTATTTTAATTTTACACAGGTATAGGAAGGACCCAAATAGGCCTGCATAGTTCAGTTTAATTTATTTCAAAGTAGCCCTACACATGCACACTGCACTTCTGTTTGTTGTATTCCGTGGTTGTAACATGTAAAATCTAAAAAAAGATTAAAACTTTTAAAAGTTTATAAGCTGTGTTATGTTTTGCGGCTCCAGACTATTTTTCTTTGGAGGAAGGGGGGGCAAAATGGCTCTTTTGATAGTGAAGGTTGCAGATCCCTGGCTTAGATGAAGAAAATATTGTCATCATAAACTCATAAATACTTTTCAGAGGTTGCTTCCATTGAGACTGCATCTCCTATCTTGTATTTATAATTGATGTTCTTTTTGCTCATGTGCAGCACTTTGCACTTTTCTACAATAAATTACATTTTCAAGTGATCACCCAGTTCAGTCGTAAAGCTTGTCCATGTCATTGTGGTTTGTTTTTTGTTTTTTTTTTCTTCCTCCTCTGTGTCACCCATTGCTCCAGTTTTAGTATTATCTGCAAACTGCACAAGTAAACTAAATATATCAAAATCTGTCATTAATGTAAATCAGGAAAAGTAATAGTCCCAGGAGAGACGCCCAAGGGACTCCACCGATGACCTCACTCCACGTGCAGCATTCTGCTCTTGTGTGTTCTCTTTTGTCTCCTTCTAGTTAACCAACTAGAGATCTAGTTTTGCAGGTTACCTCTGATGCCTGCAGCTTCTGGTTTTAGAATGTATCTTTGAAGGATTACATCAACTGTTTTTTGAAAGTCTAAGAAAATGATCTTGTATGCTTTTGCATTTTTTTTCCATTACTGAAGTTGCCTGTTCAAAAAATCTGAAACATTGGTTTGGCAAGATCCTCTCATAACTCTGTGCCTCTGCAAGTGACCTACATTTTAATTTAGAATTTAATTAGATGTGACCTACATTTTCATTTAAAAGCCTGAGTATCTATAAGAGGCAGAGGTAGTGTTTGGGTATTTGCAAGAATAAAGCAGTTTTATAAATTTTGTTTCTTACCTGAGCAATCAGTATTGGAATTGAAAGCCAACAGTCTGCCTTTGTATCTTGCATCACCTCTAGTGACCTAGTGCTGAGCTCCTGGGTGTCTTGCTGGCTACTGAGATGTTACTAGATTGACCTTTCTTGAACAGTAGGCAGCAGCTCTTAGACAGACTAGATACGTAGCGATGCAAACAGATAGGGGAGGTTACAGGGTGCTTTCCAATGTTAAATGCCCTGTCCTGCAAATGCAGGTGGTTGCTTTGCAGGTACAAAGGAGTCTGAGACTGCAGAGGTGTCAGAGGAGGACAACACTGCTGACAGCATAGCAGCCACAATTATTTCAGAAGACCCCCACACTGTGCTTGTTGAGTTCTCCTCAGTGGTGGCCGACACACAGGAATATATCATTGAGGTAAGTAAACTTGGGGTCGTGGATGTCACAGCCCTTTACATTTTCTGCCTAAAGTTCAGGATCTTATTTCTGTCTTTTTCTGTGCAGGCCCCAGGAGAGAGTGCAGCAGGAGTTGAAGAGACTGAACTGATCCATGATGACCAGCAGCAGGTGTGGCTTCTTACTTAACAGTTTAGTGAGGATAATAGCATGACACTGAAAGTGTGTTATAGAGTCCAACTCAAACAAGAGTATCATTAGTAGCCATCTTTGTATAAAGCAAGTTTAGATAGTAAAAAGAGTAGATTCCAAGAATGAATTTAATATGTAAGCAGGGTTTTTTTTTTATTTTTTAAATACAGTGCATCCAGAAAGTATTCACAGCGCATCACTTTTTCCACATTTTGTTATGTTACAGCCTTATTCCAAAATGGATTAAATTCATTTTTTTTCCCTCAGAATTCTACACACAACACCCCATAATGACAATGTGAAAAAAGTTTACTTGAGATTTTTGCGAATTTATTAAAAATAAAAAAAATTGAGAAAGCACATGTACATAAGTATTCACAGCCTTTGCCATGAAGCTTGAAATTGAGCTCAGGTGCATCCTGTTTCCCCTGATCATCCTTGAGATGTTTCTGCAACTTAATTGGAGTCCACCTGTGGTAAATTCAGTTAATTGGACATGATTTGGAAAGGCACACACCTGTCTATATAAGGTCCCACAGTTGACCGTTCATGTCGGAGCACAAACCAAGCATGAAGTCAAAGGAATTGTCTGTAGACCTCCGAGACAGGATTGTCTCGAGGCACAAATCTGGGGAAGGTTACAGAAACATTTCTGCTGCTTTGAAGGTCCCAATGAGCACAGTGGCCTCCATCATCCGTAAGTGGAAGAAGTTCGAAACCACCAGGACTCTTACTAGAGCTGGCCGGCCATGTAAACTGAGCGATCGGGGGAGAAGGGCCTTAGTCAGGGAGGTGACCAAAAACCCGATGGTCACTCTGTCAGAGCTCCAGTGGTCCTCTGTGGAGAGAGGAGAACCTTCCATAAGGACAACCATCTCTGCAGCAATCCACCAATCAGGCCTGTATGGTAGAGTGGCCAGACGGAAGCCACTCCTTAGTAAAAGGCACATGGCAGCCCGCCTGGAGTTTGCCAAAAGGCACCTGAAGGACTCTCAGACCATGAGAAAGAAAATTCTCTGGTCTGATGAGACAAAGATTGAACTCTTTGGTGTGAATGCCAGGCATCATGTTTGGAGGAAACCAGGCACCGCTCATCACCAGGCCAATACCATCTCTACAGTGAAGCATGGTGGTGGCAGCATCATGCTGTGGGGATGTTTTTCAGCGGCAGGGACTGGGAGACGAGTCAGGATAAAGGGAAAGATGACTGCAGCAATGTACAGAGACATCCTGAATGAAAACCTGCTCCAGAGCGCTCTTGACCTCAGATTGGGGCGACGGTTCATCTTTCAGCAAGACAATGACCCTAAGCACATAGCCAAGATATCAAAGGAGTGGCTTCAGGACAACTCTGTGAATGTCCTTGAGTGGCCCAGACTTGAATTCAATTGAACATCTCTGGAGAGATCTTAAAATGGCTGTGCACCGACGCTTCCCATCCAACCTGATGGAGCTTGAGAGGTGCTGCAAAGAGGAATGGGCGAAACTGGCCAAGGATAGGTGTGCCAAGCTTGTGGCATCATATTCAAAAAGACTTGAGGCTGTAATTGCTACCAAAGGTGCATCGACAAAGTATTGAGCAAAGGCTGTGAATACTTATGTACATGTGATTTCTCAGTTTTTTTATTTTTAATAAATTTGCAAAAACCTCAAACTTTTTTCACGTTGTCATTATGGGGTGTTGTGTGTAGAATTCTGAGGAAAAAAATGAATTTAATCCATTTTGGAATAAGGCTGTAACATAACAAAATGTGGAAAAAGTGATGCGCTGTGAATACTTTACGGATATACTGTAAGTGTCCACAATAGGGGGAAGCCAGAAATAATATTTTGTAATGATCAAGGTAAATCTAAGGGTGTACTCACACTGAGCACATTTATTCTGTACCGTGCCCAAGCATTACTGCCCCCCCCTCCTTACACCCCCACTGGCCTGCACTCACACTGCACTTAACTTTCTGGGCCTGGGCAGACTTTTTCATAACCATGTGACTTTGTGTAAAGCCAAAACAAGATCCAAACACCAAGTGACAGCATGCATGTCAAAATGATCTCCCTATTATAAAAAAAAAAAAAATCTTGGGAGGGGGAGACTAGGGAGACGAGACGTGATCTCGGAAGACAAATTAACGTCATGCAAGTGACACTTTAACATCACGTGAGACAAGGCAGTAGGACATCTCCTCATCTAGCAGTTGTTGGAATGCATTTGGCAGACACACTTCATGTGCTCCCAGCTCTTAAAACATTGACAAGCGACAAGCAGAACATGCAGCAGCAACAAGCCAGCAGATGATCCGAACGCTTCTCCTTAGCGTGCGTTCAGCCACCCCCACCCACCATTCACAACGCTAGCGGCAGAGATGCGAATTGACAAAAGGACAGCTGCTGTACAGGCTTTTAAATGATTGATGCGCAGCGTGACAAAGAGAACACGCAACTCGACAGCAGCTGAACGAACGGCATCTCCTTAGCGCAAGTTTAGCTGCCTCCCCTTCACAATGCAAGCAGTGTTATACGTCCTGCGAGAAAGAGATATAACCACACCCAGGGTGGAAATAAAGGACAAGTATTGTTTTTACAAAATTTTTAAAGTAAAAGTGAAAATAATGTAACAATTCCCATGAAAGTAACGATCTCTTTAAATTGTATATCTGATAAACCAAACCCGGGGGTGAGCGAGCGAAGCGAGCAGGGGGCAGAACCCCCTAGTTTTACTTATTTTGTGGTTGGTTTGGAGTCATGTAGGGTAGGATAACGCTCTACCCTCTTATAGATTTGTTGAGTGTGCAGCACAGTGTCTTGCTGTTAATCGTGCTGCATGTACGAGAAGATTTTTAGGGAGACAAATGATGTTAAGGGAGGAAATTGCATCTTTTCTTGCCAACTACAGTTCACGTTCATGTATAAGGTGAGAAAAAAAAAAAACAGGTTTTTATTAGTGCATTTCTCATTTCATTCAATATTGAGTTATCTGACTTGTCATATCATTGATGTCATGTCCGTTTTCCATGCTAAGGCATGTTTAGCAATCACATTGTTCCCGAATGTGCTCAGGCCCAAGTAGGCCTAGCATGGAGTAATCACATTAGGACAATTGTGCTCAGGCACAGAACAAATTGCCAGTGTGAGTACATCCTAAAATTTACAGCTTATTAAAGTATTAGGATCCAGTGATTACAGTGTTTGGGTAGAGAAAATCTGTAATAAATAAAACTTTCATATAGTATAATACAAAAACCTGAATAAACCCAATACACAATTTTTTTAAACTATCAATTTCTTTGGTTTTGATGTGAAGGATAAAAGTTCACTAACACTTACATCAGCCATGTGAAAAGCTACAGCCCCATTAGTCACTTAGTCAACCAATGAACCAAATTTAAATAACGGGTTAAACTAAGCTAGGCACATCTCACTGCTGCCATCCGTATTGAATCTAAACATCACTTAAACAGAACCTTTTCAGGAATGCAAAGTGGACTAAAAATTCTCCACAAGCAGCATGCCATGCTTTGATTAAAACAAATTACAGTGGAACTATGAAAGAAAGAAAGTTGGCTGAAATACAGTATATCCATCAGGAAAGGTTTACAAAGTAACCTCCAAAACCTTGCGACTCCAGCAAACCACTCTGAGAGCCATCATCTTCAAATAGAGACAGTTTGAAACAGTGTGAAGTCTGGCCTATCAAAATTGCTCCAAGAGTGCATGGGAAAACTCATCAAGAAAGTTATAAAAGGACCTAGATGTACAGGCCTGCCTCAGCTCAGTTAATGACCGCTCTCATGATTCCACCATTTGAAAGACATTGGGCAAGAATGGCAGAGTTGCAAGGCAAAAACCACTAACTGATTAACAAGAGGAACATGAAGGCTCATTAAACATTTGCCCAAAAACTACCTTGATTGCCCTCAAAACGTTTGGAAAAATGGGTCCTGTTACATCTGGTGTAAAGCTAACTGGGCTTTCCACAGTTATAACATCATATCATGCCCACAGTCAAACATGGTAGTAGTGGGATGATGTTCACATTTAACAATGGCAACTACAGACTCCAAAGGGTGGAAGTAAGTCGAGGTATCTTATGAACCCATGAAACACCCGTGAGGAATCAAGAACACCTCTAACACCAGTTGTGTCAAACATTATGGTGCCCTGAAATGGGGAGAGCGGGTAGAAAAATTGTTGCCATTTCTACATGGTGTGACTGAAATGTATGCAAATACTCTTAAAAGAAAGTCTGCAAAGTGCGCTTTAATCACATCGGCATTTTTTCATTTGTAATTTTAAACTGTGAAGCAAATGGGTAAACCAAAGAAAATGTGTCATTGTTCTAAACATTACTGAAGGCACTGTATGTAGTATACCTAGACTGAAATTTTAGTAATAGTTTAAATAAATTGTTTTTTCAGTATTGTAGTAAGAGGATATTCTTCATCTAGAGTGTGAGTGATATGCTAGTAACTACAGGTATGTAGTGGAAATAGTGAGTAATTTGGAGATTATAAGGAGCACAGTGGAACTACAATTAAACATCCATTATCCAACCCGATATATCCTAACTACAGGGTCATGGAGGCCAATCCCAGCCAACACAGGGCGCAAGGCAGGAAATAAACCCCAGGCAGGGTGCCAGCCCACTGCAGGGCACACACACACCCACACACCAAGCACACACTAGGGACAATTTAGAATCGCCAGTCCACCTAACCTGCATGTCTTTGGACTGTGGGAGGAAACCCACACAGACACGGGGAGAACATGCAAACTCCACGCAGGGAAGACCTGGGAAGCGAACTCGGGTCTCCTAACTGCGAGGCAGCAGTGCTACCCACTGCACCACCGTGCCGCCCTACAATTAAACATACATAAACATAGTAAATCTAGGGCTTAAAGAATCATGCAAATACTTTATAATCACTAATTTCTCTAAGCACCACAAGGGAAAAAAAAATAGTACTGCCTTTAAATTCTGCATTTTTGTTCATTTACTGTTGTATGTTACCAAACTTTGTAAAGCTGAATTTCTAATGTGTATATTCTTTATATACTCCTCAAACATTTCCCCTCATTTCCGATGCCATTTTGTGAGAGAATTTGCTTAGACTTTGTAGATTGTAGCAGTAAGTTTGCCTCTGTCAGCCATCCTGTGCATCTGTTTCTCTCAAACAAGAACAAATAGTGTGAGGTGTTTGGCTTGTTTTTTTGTGTTTATATACAAAATGTATGCTTTTAGTATGGGGACAATGCATTACTTTACCAACGTGGCTACAAAAAATGGTCAAATAAATGTAACGGGCGCACACCACTCTGAATGGCCATGAACATCAACCCACTGATGAGAAGTGGCAAGTAGCTAGGACTATTGTTCTTACTGACAGAAGAATAATGCTTTATAGCAACAAGAGGTTATGCCTTTTCAAATGATAAGGAGAAAAAAACCTGTGAATAATAGTCTGTACACTCGGCCAGAAAACCTTTTAATGTCTAATGCCATTTAGATGTTTGTAGACTGAGGAGATGAATATATTGAAAAATCCAAACAAGTGATATTTCATTTATATGCTGGAGTTTTCCCAGAGTAGATTTGAATATGAGTGGAGGGTTTGTCTGAACTTTGATCATTAGCCTTTAAAGGGGGGGGGGTATGGTGCCACCTTATGAAAAGCTTTATGAAGGTCAAAGTAAAGAAGCTGAAAATTCAGGTTGGATCACACACTGAAAGCGAGTTATGATATGAAGAATTGTTCCCAAGTGTATTGAGGTTAAGTGGGATCATGCAGGGGTCAGTGCTGAGAACCATTTTTTAATTTTTATTTTATATAAATGGCATAAAACAAATGTTCTGAAAGACACACAATTAGATGAAGAGATGTTGTACAGTCAGCACAATTCTGACTGAAGGAGCTGCACATAATTCAGATGTAGGACAGATGTCTAACAAATGTTTAATGTGCATGCATAAAGGTGGCAGTATTTGATGTAAATATACACTCAAGGGTCTGGAGCTTGAATCTGTGCCTTTTTAAGAAAGAATTGGGAGTTCAATTGGAGACCTTCAAATCCCTACATGAAAAAAATGATGAGCCATTTTGGGTCAATCTCCTGTTTAAGTCTTAAAACTGCAGTTATTTTTATTTTAAATATAAGTTGTTGTTTGTGGACAAATTAACTTTGTTTTCTCTGTTTTTAGGTGGGCAGCCATATTATGAAAGTAGTCCAGCAGATAGTAAATCAAGCCAGTTCTGGTCACCAGATAATTGTTCAAAATCTTACCGTGGATGAAAACACAGATGTGGCAGAAGATGGCGGGGACACCATTACCATAGCCACGCCAGAAAGTCTGACAGAGCAGGTGGCTATGACACTGGCATCCGCTATTGGAGAAGGTACCATCCTGACCACAGAGGGCAATTTGGAAGCTGCTGAGGGAACAGTTACAATGTTGGCCTCTCAGGACATTGAAGTGATGGAACATGCAGAAGAGTATGTCATAGCCACGCCAGAGGAAGTAGAGATACAGACAGTCATTGTGTAACCACTAGGGTGAGGTCCTGGTATTTGTAGCTGACCACCTGTACTGCTGTCCTAACTTTGTTTACAGCACTCGTGACCATGCATATTGTGCCTGGTTGGCTGAACTCTTGGGGCTGAGATGACTGAAAAGAGCTTATTTCAATAGAAAAAGAACATTTCAACAACAGTTGTCACCTAAGAGAGTCCTAAAAGGAGCTGAAGGGTTTTGACATTTACATCCACATCATGCCCGAATGTGGCTGACATAGCAGATAATGATCTCTACTGGTCGACAGTCGACTGGATCAAAGTGCCTTGGATAAGAAACTCGAGCAGCGCCAATATGAAGCACACGGCCCCTGAGCTAGCAGGATGGACCCTTCCTTAGGATGTGCGTCAGCTGCAGTAGCTTTGGCTAATCTGAGTGAAGGTATGGAGGGACTGACCATGCCACTGTTTACAAGTGTACAGAATGGATTCCTGAAAGGAATAATGACTGCCATAGCTTTGAATTGCATTGCCTTGAACAGAGTGTGTTAATAAATCAGAGACTTCTTTTATATAAATATATTTATATATTTTGGTCTATCAAAACATCTTTTCTCCCCATTCCCTTACCATGATTGATAAATAAGTGTACTGATTGTTCTCATGTTTTTACAGCTTTCTTTGGAAAAACTGCAACTCGGGCTCCTTGCTGAAAGGGGAATGTCCAAGTCATGTTGGCGCCTATACCACACAGAACACACACATCAACACCTAGGAAAAGTCTGCCATACGGCCTGTAACTCAAGATGTTCTACCAGCTGAGCTGTATTCAATGGACAATAAAAACAGCAACTGTTGCATAAAAATATTCCATAATAGCACTGACTGTGACAGACCCCCACCTCAGCTTATTTTAGGCATCACCATCAGTTGCTTTTCTTCTCAGAAGTGTTGACAGGTTGAAAGATCTCTTTCAGATTGGCCACAAGTCCCTTAAAGTAAATGTTCCCTTGCGAGTTATGAAGGTGATGGCACAATACTAAACTTCTCAGCTTGTACCACTCATTGGAGGTCTTGTTACTAAGAGACAGGTAGAAGTGGAAAAATGTGTATCCCACCAGCAACAGGAAGAGGAAGATCAGAAAACCCAGCATGAAGACAATTCGAGGGAATGTCAGGAACAGATGCTGTGAAAGACATGAGGGAAATTGGATATGTTTAGAGCAAAAACGCTAAAGTTAAAATATCTGAGCTCATCACTTTTCTTTATTATATAATGTGTATGATGAAGTGAAAGAAATCCAACAATAAGCCTGGTTGGTTAATAAGTGGGTGGGGAGGCTGACAATTGTCTTGCTTTGTCAATTTTGCGTAGCTCTATCTCTGTCCTTACTTTTATTTTTAACATAAGTCAGCCTTCTGTGTCAAATGGAACTCCCAAGTATACTGGTCGGGCAATCTACACACCCACTCAAGCTTATATTTTTACATCTTTCAGTGGCTGGACTAGCATCACGTTATTTATTTTCCATTACAGAAATGCATAAACCTTGACCTCCAGCCATGGAGTTATTTTGGTTTTGATGCAACATATGGAGGCTATAAATGTACATTGAGCATTCCTTAAGAGAACCCTGTTCGGAATGGTGCATGTCTGATGGAAGAACTTCTACTGAACGTCCATTACCTGAATGATGAAGAGAAGCCCAACTGGATGTGTCAGTCCGCTGTTGTCAATGTAGGTTGCATTGATGAGATCTGAACTAAGCACCGCCTGCAAGAGTAGCCCACCTGTCAACAAAGTAACACTTGCTACTGCAGCCGTCAGCGTGACCAAGTAAGCAAGGAAGTATTTAAGATTGAGAGCACCAATGCAGTTGTTCACCCAGACACAGTGGTGATCAAAACGATGAACACATCTGTTGCAGATCCCTGTGGGTAGGAAGAAGATATGTGTATTTCAAAGTAAGACTTTCATAGTCATGCCATCTGAGTAGGCTATGCACCCAGGTATTGGTAATCTTGACTCAACCCCTTTTGCTTTGCCTAGTAAGCAACCAAAATCAATTTAGCTATTATCAGCCTAAAACATTAATCACTAAAACCACTAGTCATCATCAAACCAGAGGAAATGGCATTCTAGACTAAAAGGTAAATCCAGAGGACGAGAGTGACTTAATGTTCAACATGCTTGTTCTAAACACATGCGACTCTACACTAAATCGACATACACTTATAACCCTAGCTGACACCATCACATTCTTCCTTTTCATACTACTTTTTTCCAGTACCCACAGCCCATCTCCCTAAAACCCAGATACTCAAATTCTTTATGGCCATACAGCAGTGCTTTGAACGAGCTGGCTTCACAAATTCACATGTGGGGCAGGATGTGGCTTCCCGGAACATTAATCCATCATATGGATACACTTGAAGAAGTTGGCCATGATTGGACCTTTTGATAGTGCCTGTGGAATTGAAAAATAAAACAGAACAGAGGAATCATATTAAGGCCTAGAGGAGGCTGTAAACACCAGTAACAACCAAAAGACTTGCTCAAACTGACCAATACATTAAAACATCTTGCTCAAAACCTCAACAATGTGGCAGTCAGAAATGGCAGTACTGTACACTTATTGGCCATAAAGTCTGGCTGACTGCCCCTTCCTATATTCTTCAGAGAATTCTTGTTTGGTGTAAGACCCTGCATGCCAACTGCTGCCTGAGCTGGATGTGGGATTTCAGAATTCTTGCAAAATGAAATGAGGTATGCTCTGGGCCAGGAGTCTCAAACTGAGTTCCTAGAGGTTTTCAGGCCAGCCACTTCTACAATTAGCAGCCAATGGTATATACTCTGTTGCCTCTACTTTCATTTATTAGCTTTTTAAAATTGTAAAACTTTTTTCCCCCCCTTAATATGTGGTATACTGATGTAATTATATGGCTTGACAATGCACATTCTTAGACACATTGGGCATTTCTTATATTGTTCAGATTATTTTCCTGGGAGCATCTTCTTTGTTTTTAGACCAGATATGGCCCTGTCTTTACTGTTAACTGTCAGATATTTAAAGAAAAACAATTTAGGGTCTGGATTTTAAAAAGCGAGTCAATTAAAAATCAAGGTATGTTCCACTGGCAACAATAATTAGCTACTCATTAAAAAACAGGCTGGATTAAAAACGTGGAGCCACTGCAGCCCTTGCGGATTTAAGTTTCACATCCACTCTCCAGGCCTCGAGTGCCGCAGTGGCTACAGGTTTTCATTCTAACCCTTTTCCTAATCATTGATCAGTTTTCACTGCTAATTAACTTTTTCCCCATCACTTTAATAGCCCTGTTAGAAGAGTTCAGCCCTCTGAATTGATTCCTTTCTTCATTAAATGACAGCCAAGCAGAAATGAGATGTGAAACGAGCTAACAGATGACCAGCTAAACTGGGGCTTCAAACTCCAACCAATTTCACTCCAATCACTTTCTTAATGAGAAGCCAATTCTTGCTGTTAATTAAACCCGTTATTTAACTCCATGGCTTGTTGCTGCTCTCATTCTGCCACAGCACACACTTCAAAAACTGTTGTTTTTCTGTTCTTTCTAAGAGCACCGTCAAAATGTTTTGGTGACCTGAGAGATCAACCCTACCAAGACCATCACCTCTCTTTAATTTCAGATATTGTGTAATGGGCACAAGGGAGCTGGTCATGTGGTGGCTTGTTTTGTGTCTCATTATTGTTTGGCTGCTAATTAAAGAAAAACAACTATGGGGCCTGAGTCAAGTTAATTAAATGAAGTAATCAGCAGCAAAAACTGGTCACTAATTAAGAAGATGGTAAGAATGAAAACCTGCAGCCACTGCGGCACTCGAGGCCTGGAGTTCGCCACCCCTGCTCTAGGCAAATCAGCACACGATCTCTATCTTGCACCCTGTCAGCTCTCACACTTGAGAACATTGTAACACCTGCAGGCCACTTCTTTTCCCATACAGCATGACTGAAATACAATACAATACAATTTACTTGTGTATAGCCCAAAATCACACAAGAAGTGCTGCAATGGGCTTTAACAGGCCCTGCCTTTTGATAGCCCCCCAGCACCAAAACAAACTCCCAAAAAAAACCTTCTAGGGCAGGGGTAGGCAACGTCGGTCCTGGTGAGCCGCAGTGGCTACAGGTTTTCATTCCAACCCAATTGCTTAATTAGAAACCAATCATTGCCAATCGCAGACCTTATTTAATTTTATGGCTTGTTAGTCTGTGCAATGTAAGGCTCTTATAATCGTAGATTTTTTTCCTTTCCAAAGATATCATCCAAAAGATATGAAGCCTAAAACAGATCATTTTCAGTCTGTCACATTTTTCTATTAAGTGTTTTATTAAATCAAACCGTGCATGATGAACACACACAGATGTAATTGGAAAAAAGCTAGCTGGAGAACTGCTGGCTGCTTTGTCTTTTACATCTTATTGCTAATAAGGAGCAATTAAAACACTGAATGCAGCAGTTTAAGATTGAAATAAGCAATTAAGGTTGGAGAACCTTAACAAGCGAGACCACTAAAATGAAGCATCAAAATGTCACTTAAGCAATATGTGCTTCATCAGCAATAATTGAGTTCTCGTTAAGGAACTGGGTTGGAACAAAAACCTGCACATACTGCGGCTCACCAGGACCGACGTTGCCTACCCCTGTTCTAGGGAAAAAATGGAAAAAAACCTTGGGAAAGGCAGTTCAAAGAGAGAGACCCCTTTCTAGGTAGGTTGGGCGTGCAGTGGGTGTCAAAAAAAGGGGGTGAACACAAGTAAACCTCAATACAATATAACAGTGCAATATAAATACAGAGTACAGAGCAGAATTCAACAGTAGATGATATTACATAATACAATTTGGATTTGAAAATGTTTTAATGTTAGTCCCAAGCTAGGGTGGGAAGTGTAACTGTTTACCAGGATCTTTGGTGCTGCATCTATAGAAGAAATAGGTCTTCACCGCAAACAGCCAATAAGGCCACAGGAGGCCGTTAATTCCAAATCCCATTTCTCTGCAGTAACCAAAAACTTCAAAAGTAAACTCCCCATACACAGCTGCCTCCAGCATGAAGTGTAGGGCAACAAACAAACGGTTTCTGAAAGAGAAGAAAAAAAAAAGCCCAGAGTCAGTTTCTGACTTATTGGCTCAACCCCCACCACCAAATCAGCCGGCTACTCACTGCTGGTGGAAAAGACGATGGAACGCACCACGTAGTGTTGTCTGCAGCCATTCTGGCAGAAAAAGGGAAGAGACCTGGTCAGGAAAAAAACAAAGCCTTCAAAAGGGACAGGATGCATACCAATGCAAAGAAAATGTTGTTTCATATGTAGCAGTGAAAATAAGAAAAGGCCCCTCATCTACCCCACCATAACAAATATGGATGTGTTGTGGCAAACGCCGCCAGTACTGTACAGAAGCTGGAATTACTCATGTTTCAATCCACAAGCCATGGCAGACAGGGGTCCTGCTGTAAACAGACCAGTACAAATAATGGCTTCAGTGAGACATCTGACACTGCAAAGTAGGCCGTGGCCTTGAGCCAGCTTCTCAGACAATTAGGCTAATTAAGTAGCCTGGAATGAAAGGGACAGAACACTGCTGGTTTTTGGATGTGCGGTGACAACTCAGTGAAACTCGGATAAATAAGGCTTTCAGTTTCTTGGCATGTAGTTGAACTGCCAAAATGTGGTCCATGGTGTGTTTTTTTTTTTTTTATTTGAGAATTTGAGATCCAAGGGATTTCATAGAAAACTTATCAGTTTAGTTAGTTCTTACACACTGCCTCCTCTAACTAGATAAGAGTTTGTAAAATCCAAAATGAGAACACAAATTGCCATAAAGTAAGCACCCATTCATTTTCTAACCTGCTAATCCAGTTCATGGTCTCTGTGAGTTACTACCTATGCCAACAGCATTGGACACAAGGCAGAAATTTATCCTGCATATTATACAGTTAGGTCCATAAATATTTGGACAGAGACAATTTTTTTCTCATTTTGGTTCTGTACATTACCACAATGAATTTTAAATGAAACAACTTAGATGCAGTTGAAGTGCAGACTTTCAGCTTTAATTCAGTTGGGTGAACAAAACGATTGCATAAAAATGTGAGGCAACTAAAGCATTTTTTAACACAATCCCTTCATTTCAGGGGCTCAAAAGTAATTGGACAATTGACTCAAAGACTATTTCATGGGCAGGTGTGGGCAAGTCCGTCGTTATGTCATTATCAATTAAGCAGATAAAAGGCCTGGAGTTGATTTGAGGTGTGGTGCTTGCATGTGGAAGATTTTGCTGTGAATAGACAGCATGCGGTCAAAGGAGCTCTCCATGCAGGTGAAAGAAGCCATCCTTAAGCTGCGAAAACAGAAAAAACCCATCCAAGAAATTGCTACAATATTACGAGTGTCAAAATCTACAGTTTGGTACATCCTGAGAAAGAAAGCAAGCACTGGTGAACTCAGCAACGCAAAAAGACCTGGACGTCCACGGAAGACAACAGTGATGGATGATTGCAGAATCATTTCCATGGTGAAGAGAAACCCCTTCACAACAGCCAACCAAGTGAACAACACTCTCCACGGTGTAGGCATATCGATATCCAAGTCTACCATAAAGAGAAAACTGCATGAGGGTGCACTGCAAGGTGCAAGCCACTCATAAGCCTCAAGAATAGAAAGGCTAGATTCGACTTTGCTAAAGAACATCTAAAAAAGCCAGCACAGTTCTGGAAAAACATTCTTTGGACAGATGAAACCAAGATCAACCTCTACCAGAATGATGGCAAGAAAAAAGTATGGAGAAGGCGTGGAACAGCTCATTATCCAAAGCATACCACATCATCTGTAAAACACGGTGGAAGCAGTGTGATGGCTTGGGCGTGCATGGCTGCCAGTAGCACTGGGACACTAGTGTTTATTGATGATGTGACACAGGACAGAAGCAGCTGAATGAATTCTGAGGTGTTCAGAGACATCTACTGTCTGCTCAAATCCAGCTAAATGCAGTCAAATTGATTGGGCAGCGTTTCATGATACAGATGGACAATGACCCAAAACATACAGCCAAAGCAACCCAGGAGTTTATTAAACAAAGAAGTGGAAAATTCTTGAATGGCCAAGTCAGTCACCTGATCTTAACCCAATTGAGCATGCATTTCACTTGCTGAAGACTAAACTTCAGACAGAAAGGCCCACAAACAAACAGCAACTGAAAGCCACTGCAGTAAAGGCCTGGCAGAACATTTAAAAGGAGGAAACCCAGCATCTGGTGATGTCCATGAGTTCAAGACTTCAGGCTGTCATTGCCAGCAAAGGGTTTTCAACCAAGTATTAGAAATGAACATTTTATTTCCAGTTATTTCATTTGTCCAATTACTTTTGAGCCCCTGAAATGAAGGGATTGTGTTAAAAAATGCTTTAGTTGCCTCACATTTTTATGCAATCATTTTGTTCACCCCACTGAATTAAAGCTGAAAGTCTGCACTTCAACTGCATCGGAGTTGTTTCATTTAAAATTCATTGTGGTAATGTACAGAACCAAAATTAGAAAAAAGTTGTCTCTGTCCAAATATTTATGGACCCAACTGTATCTGTCCACCACTGTGCACACCCACCCACATTCACAACACCAGGCCAACAGCTCAGTCAAGCAAAGGACTGTACAGGAACAGGTCATAATTAGAAAAAACAAAATTGTAATCATAATATGGAATAACAATTATCATCCTCAAACCTGCTTAACCCAATTCAGAGTTGCAGAGTTCACTTACACACTGGAGTCACAGGAACAATCTGGAATTGCTAATTAACATTACTTTAACAGTGCAGGTAGAAAACAGGAGTACCTGAAGGAAACCCCATGCAGAAGATGTGAATCCAAAATGCTGGATCTGTGAGGTGGCAGCACACTGGGTCTGCCTTATGATTTTCTCCTGGTGGGAAATTCCTTTACACAAGCACTCCGTAAAACAAAAATGGATGAAAGATACAAACTATTGGAGTCCTGTGTACTATGTGAATGGATCTGCACTAATACAAATGTAGACACAAGTTAGAGTCATCAGACACAGAGCAGTGTTTCACTCGTCCTCCACAATTTTCTGCTTCTGTGTTATTCCTGTCTACCATGCTTTCTTACTATACTATTCAATTAGGTCCATCCTTTAAAGTTTTTTTTTTCTCTTCATTCATCCATCTTCATAAAACTATGTCTTCTAGAAGTATCAGTCATAAGGCAGGATGCCAGTCCATTACAGGACACACTCACTCATGCACACGCATACACACCTCTGTACTATCAATCTAGAGTATCCCAATAAAGGGTTTGTCTTGCAGATGTGAAAGAAACACTGTAAGGACCTAAAGACAAATACAAGCACAAGGAGATCATGCCAACCCCTTCAGAAGGAGGTTCAAACCCAGTCTCCTGGAGTTAGATTTACAAAACCTGTGTACACACAAAAAGAGGCCCAGAATCTGTGTGTGCAACTTTCCATGCAGAAGTCAGATTTATAAAAGAAAAGCTGATTGGAAAACTTGCATATATTTAAGGCAACTTTGCATCATCCCTATGCAACATATTGGAAAAACTGGGAAATAACACCTTTGATCAAGTAGAGAGATGCAGCCAAATCAGGTAAATGATGACTCATGTATATAATAATCATATCTCTAAGCCATTTTTATATTGTGCGTTTACATGACAAATGTATTAAAGCTTAAAAGTGACAAATATGATGTGCAGGCTCTATTTTACTGTAGTTCTCTTTTAAGAGGGACAATTCCATGTAATTGCACTGAAGAACTTTTTTGGTTTTTCATCAGCTGATTTACGCTACCTGTTGTTAGTTCTCAGGGAACTGGCTGACAGGTCAGCAATACTTAAGCCAAGCTTCACTCCATCATGCCTGCTCTTCTGAAAGTCATCAACTGACCAGCAAGGATCTACATTCAGTTTTTGTATGGTGTGGGTAAACGTACATAAAACATAACATGTTTTTTCCAACACAAAAAGGCAATTTGCAGCAGTGTCCACTTTTCCTAATGTAATTAGGGCAACTGACTGTACTTACATGGCAATAAGTGCAGTAGGCAATAAAGAAGCTGCTTTTTTTTTAACTGTAAGCAGTGACATTCCATTAATGAAGAGTTACCTGTGATGTCAAGATGAGTCTGACAAGCATTGTGGCTCAAAGGCTTGGGTCAATACATGATTCATGTATTTTGAGGCAAGTAGCTTTGGCAGAGATAATGGTACCATATGTGGTGGCAGGTTTGTTGGTAAGGCAACTGGCTGAACCCTCAGTTTTCATATGGCCTATACTATTCATTGTAACAGCAATCATGTCATCACATGTGCCAGGGGCTAAATGTTCCGACACTGCCACCTTACACCTCTCCCCGAACCCCAGAACACAGAGGAGAGGTGCCATAGTGCCATGCTTACACTTGTGCACTCAGTTGTGGACAACAGTATAGGACTAGATGCATCAGTATGGAGACTGCTCTACCAGTCAATGAAGTTCAGCAACATCATGATTGCACATATCTGAGGCTAGGTATCTGCACTGGCAATGGGAAGGTTGCCGGTTCGAATCCCGTAAATGCCAATAGGGACTCTGCTCTGTTGGGCCCTTGAGGAAGGTCCTTAACCTGCAATTGCTGAGCGCTTTGAGTAGTGAGAAAAAGCGCTATATAAATGCAAAGAATTATTATTATTATAGTCCATGTATTATGGTTGTTTCATGGTGGCACATTCATGTACACACACTTAAAAGATGATTGTGATTTAAAAAGGTAAATTGTATAGAAATGTGCATATGCCACATTTTATAAATTAAGATTTTTTTTGGTGTGAACATATTGTGAGGCATGAATCCATGCAAAGTTTTATAAATATGACCCCTGGAGCTCTGAGGCAGCAGCACTATCATTATCTTGTGACACTGTGGTGGCTATGTGGGGCACAATATGACATAATGGCAAGCAGACTAAAAAAGCAAACTGTGTTCAATACATTCCTTAATTATTAGACTGAGACAAAGGTGATGTGCAGACACTCACCTTGGTGGAAAAGTTACCCAGCCTTCCAAGTGATGTCTCCACCTGGCTGGTATATGTGCACATTAGCAAAATGCAGCCCAGAACGACTATGCCATAAATTGCAAATAATGTCAGAAAATCCATTTTGTTATCTGAAACAGAGAAACAAACCACATAAAAAAATGTAAAAAATGTAACTCTTCGGTCGACCTTATATTAATTGTGTCACTCTCGTTTTATTACTCGTCCAATTCAGCAGTGAAATGCGGTGCATCTTCTTTAAATTTGACACGGTAAAACACGGCCAATGCCTAAAAGACGACATTCACAGCAAAAAACGGTGCAAGAAATCGCCATACAGGTACCAGCTCTCTACCCTTCTGAAAAGCACTGAACTACTTTTTCTCCGGTGTGTGACGTGCAAAAGGAGCTACTACCTGGACGGGACGTCAGTCCATCATTGCGTATATTCATTAACACCACCACATTCACACAGGACAGTTGAGAATCTGAATCTTCAGATAAGCCAACTAACAAGACCGGTTCAGCTTTGGGACAAAAACCCCACGTCCACACGAGGAGAACATAGACGGGGCACATCATACACCCGTGGAGCACTTATAGTAACCACGATCGAAAACTAAGGGCGTGCTACTCGGGTTTTATACAATTTTCTTATGGTACGTCTCACTTTAGATATGATAAAAAAAGGAAACTGGACCTATCTGAACTTTGTTTGCCGGTTCACCTCTGCGTTCCGAAGGGGAAAGTTTTCACGGTTGCACCATCGAATTTTCACATCCGGGGAGAAATGTGATTGTTATACTGTCTTTTTCGCTTCCTTGATTGCAAAACATGGAATACATACAGCACTCCAAAATTAAAAACAGTGCAGTGCGAAACACAAGAATTTTTCATTTAGTTTTGACTAACGATCGCGAACTAATACTCTTGAAGGTAGTAGTCATCGCGAGCACGAACTTCCGCTTGGGGGAGAGTTCTGATTGGCTTTTGGTCCGGGAGTGCCCGCCTTTTTCAATGTTCTCGAGGGGCGGAAATGAAAGGTGTCGCGCGTTTGCAGATTAGCCGTGTGTGTCTTTCGAAACCAAAGGGTGGCGCTGTTGGAGACCTTCGCTTTACTGGTTAAGTAGCTCGTAGCTTTTGTGTTATCTCTGTGTTTTCGAACTGCTGAGAGAACGACACAATACAAATGTATCTCAGTAATATAATGTTTGCTCATTTTTAATTTCTGATTTTTATTTTAATTTTATTGATTTTATTGTCATCATTCCATACAAATAGATACATTTTTACAAAAAATAGGATTGAAAACAAATCAACCCCCACCCCAGAGAAACAGAACATAGCCAACGGAGTAAAACTTAGAGCTAATAACAATAAATACATTGATGAGTTTAATAGGGAGCGGATAAAGATAATGGAGAAGAAAAAGAAATGGGAAGAGAATCTACTTCCTCAGTGCTTTAAGAGCTTATTCTAAAATATTATTGATTAGATCCTGTCAGGTTTTGAAAAAGTTCTGCACAGATCCTCTAAGTGAGAATTAGATTTTTTCCAATTTCAAATAATATAAAACATCAGTTATCCACTGACTTAAAAGAGGAGAGTTAGGATTCTTCCAGTTTAGCAAAATAAGTCTGCTCCCCAATAGTGTACTGTAGGCAATCACAATTTGTTTGTCCCCCACTTTAAGCCATAATTTCTGAATTTTTTTAGAAATTCTAGTGTCTTTAGTGTGTTCGATCTTTGTCTGGGATGTTAAGTAAGTGGTAGTTTCTGGAAAAAACGTGCAGTCTTCATACTGAGACATTTAACAATTATAAAAAAAAACCTTTATTGACATATTAAACAACCAATGAAGCACATCTTTTAATATACTTATCCATCTTAAATTTAAGAAATAAAAATGAAGACTATGGAAAAATGAATATAAACAACGAAGAACTGAAAGTCATAAAATACAACAAATATGAGGGTAAAGGAATTATTAAATATCCATTAAATTTTCCTTAATTAAAGTTTTCAATCTTTCAACAGTTCTTTTCTCCACAAAAAATAATCCATCCATCCATCCATTGTCTCCCGCTTATCCGAGGTCGGGTCGCGGGGGCAGCAGCTTGAGCAGAGATGCCCAGACTTCCCTCTCCCCGGCCACTTCTTCTAGCTCTTCCGGGAGAATCCCAAGGCGTTCCCAGGCCAGTCGAGAGACATAGTCCCTCCAGCGTGTCCTGGGTCTTCCCCGGGGCCTCCTCCCGGTTGGACGTGCCTGGAACACCTCACCAGGGAGGCGTCCAGGAGGCATCCTGATCAGATGCCCGAGCCACCTCATCTGACTCCTCTCGATGCGGAGGAGCAGCGGCTCTACTCTGAGCCCCTCCCGGATGACTGAGCTTCTCACCCTATCTTTAAGGGAAAGCCCAGACACCCTGCGGAGGAAACTCATTTCAGCCGCTTGTATTCGCGATCTCGTTCTTTCGGTCACTACCCATAGCTCATGACCATAGGTGAGGGTAGGAACATAGATCGACTGGTAAATTGAGAGCTTCGCCTTGCGGCTCAGCTCCTTTTTCACCACGACAGACCGATGCAACGCCCGCATTACTGCGGATGCCGCACCGATCCGCCTGTCGATCTCACGCTCCATTCTTCCCTCACTCGTAAACAAGACCCCGAGATACTTGAACTCCTCCACTTGGGGCAGGATCTCGCTACCAACCCTGAGAGGGCACTCCACCCTTTTCCGGTTGAGGACCATGGTCTCGGATTTGGAGGTGCTGATTCTCATCCCAGCCGCTTCACACTCGGCTGCGAACCGATCCAGAGAGAGCTGAAGATCACGGCCTGATGAAGCAAACAGGACAACATCATCTGCAAAAAGCAGTGACCCAATCCTGAGCCCACCAAACCGGACCCCCTCAACACCCTGGCTGCGCCTAGAAATTCTGTCCATAAAAGTTATGAACAGAATCGGTGACAAAGGGCAGCCCTGGCGGAGTCCAACTCTCACTGGAAACGGGTTCGACTTACTGCCGGCAATGCGGACCAAGCTCTGGCACTGATCGTACAGGGACTGAACAGCCCTTATCAGGGGGGCCGGTACCCCATACTCTTGGAGTACCCCCCACAGGATTCCCCGAGGGACACGGTCGAATGCCTTTTCTAAGTCCACAAAACACATGTAGACTGGTTGGGCAAACTCCCATGCACCCTCCAGGACCCTGCTAAGGGTGTAGAGCTGGTCCACTGTTCCGCGACCAGGACGAAAACCACACTGTTCCTCCTGAATCCGAGGCTCGACTATCCGACGGACCCTCCTCTCCAGGACCCCTGAATAGACTTTTCCAGGGAGGCTGAGGAGTGTGATCCCTCTGTAGTTGGAACACACCCTCCGATCCCCCTTCTTAAAGAGGGGGACCACCACCCCGGTCTGCCAATCCAGAGGCACTGTCCCTGATGTCCATGCGATGTTGCAGAGGCGTGTCAGCCAAGACAGTCCTACAACATCCAGAGCCTTGAGGAACTCCGGGCGTATCTCATCCACCCCCGGGGCCCTGCCACCAAGGAGTTTTTTGACCACCTCGGTGACCTCAGTCCCAGAGATGGGGGAGCCCACCTCTGAGTCCCCAGGCTCTGCTTCCTCATTGGAAGGCATGTTAATGGGATTGAGGAGGTCTTCAAAGTTTTCCCCCCACCGACCCACAACGTCCCAAGTCGAGGTCAGCAGCGCACCATCCCCACCATATACAGTGTTGACACTGCACTGCTTCCCCTTCCTGAGACGCCGGATGGTGGACCAGAATCTCCTCGAAGCCGTCCGAAAGTCATTCTCCATGGCCTCCCCAAACTCCTCCCACGCCCGAGTTTTTGCCTCAGCAACCACCAAAGCCGCATTCCGCTTGGCCTGCCGGTACCTATCAGCTGCTTCCGGGGTCCCACAGGACAAAAGGGTCCTGTAGGACTCCTTCTTCAGCTTGACGGCATCCTTCACCGCCGGTGTCCACCAGCGGGTTCGGGGATTGCCGCCACGACAGGCACCGACCACCTTACGGCCACAGCTCCGGTCAGCTGCCTCAACAATAGAGGCACGGAACATGGCCCATTCGGACTCAATGTCCCCCACCTCCCTCGGGATGTGGTCGAAGTTCTGCCGGAGGTGGGAGTTGAAGCTACTTCTGACAGGGGGCTCTGCCAGACGTTCCCAGCAGACCCTCACAACACGTTTGGGCCTACCACGCCTGACCGGCATCCTCCCCCACCATCGAAGCCAACTCACCACCAGGTGGTGATCAGTTGACAGCTCCGCCCCTCTCTTCACCCGAGTGTCCAAGACATGTGGCCGCAAGTCCGACGACACGACCACAAAGTCGATCATCGAACTGAGGCCTAGGGTGTCCTGGTGCCAAGTGCACATATGAACACCCCTATGCTTGAACATGGTGTTCGTTATGGACAATCCGTGACGAGCACAGAAGTCCAATAACAAAACACCGCTCGGGTTCAGATCAGGGGGGCCATTCCTCCCAATCACGCCCTTCCAGGTCTCACTGTCATTGCCCACGTGAGCATTGAAGTCTCCCAGCAGAACGAGGGAGTCCCCAGAAGGTATGCCCTCTAGCACCCCCTCCAGGGACTCCAAAAAGGGTGGGTACTCCGAACTGCTGTTCGGTGCATACGCACAAACAACAGTTAGGACCCGTCCCCCCACCCGAAGGCGAAGGGAGGCTACCCTCTCGTCCACCGGGGTAAACCCCAATGAACAGGCTCCAAGTTGGGGGGCAATAAGTATACCCACACCTGCTCGGCGCCTCTCACCGGGGGCAACTCCAGAGTGGTAGAGAGTCCAGCCCCTCTCAAGGAGATTGGTTCCAGAGTCCAAGCTGTGCGTCGAGGTGAGCCCGACTATATCTAGCCGGAACCTCTCAACTTCGCGCACTAGCTCAGGCTCCTTCCCCTTCAGAGAGGTGACATTCCACGTCCCAAGAGCCAGTTTCTGTAGCCGAGGATCGGACCGCCAAGGTCCCCGCCTTCGGCCACCACCCAACTCACACTGCACCCGACCTCCTTGGCCCCTCCCATAGGTGGTGAGCCCATGGGAAGGGGGACCCACGTTGCCTCTTCGGGCTGTGCCCGGCCGAGCCCCATGGGTGCAGGCCCGGCCACCAGGCGCTCGCCATCGAGCCCCACCTCCAGGCCTGGCTCCAGAGTGGGGCCCCGGTGACCCGCGTCCGGGCAAGGGAAAACGCCGTCCAAAATGGTTTTTCTTCATAGGAGGTTTGTTTAACCGCTCTTTGTCTCATCCCTCACCTAGGACCAGTTTGCCTTGGGTGGCCCTACCAGGGGCATAAAGCCCCGGACAACAGAGCTCCTAGGATCATTGGGACACGCAAACCCCTCCACCACGATAAGGTGACGGTTAAAGGAGGGGACAAAAAATAATTCTTCAAGTTATTTAGAACAATGGAAAAAGAAGGAGTAATTTTAGAATTCTTACATTTATAATTAACATTTTTACCTAAAATGTTAAGAACATTAACTAAATGGACATCTTGTTTGTTTTCTAGCATAAAATCAAAAGTAATGTACTCTGTAGAGAAACTGTCAAGGTAAGATTTTTTTTTTTGGTATAACCATTTATGCAAATCATCCCAGATCTTGTTGGAATAAGTACTAAAAAAAATAAATGATCAGTTATTTCCAGGACATTACAGTATTCACAGTTATTCCAGTCAAAACCTAACTGCTGTATTAAAAGTTCTTTAGAAGAGAATATACAGTTTAAAAATTCAGAATGAATTTATTTAGATTTTGGAGAAGCAGGAAACGTGAAATATTTACTTTTTAAATGATGTATAGTGTTCTCTGGACAATACTGTGACATGGAATTCTTATCTGGGCGGCATGTTCTCCCCGTGTCTGTGTGGGTTTCCTCCGGGTGCTCCGGTTTCCTCCCCCAGTCCAAAGACATGCAGGTTAGGTGCATTGACGATTCTAAATTGTCCCTAGTGTGTGCTTGGTGTGTGTGGGTGTGTGTGTGTGTGCTGCGGTGGGCTGGCGCCCTGCCCGGGGTTTGTTTCCTGCCTTGCGCCCTGTGTTGGCTGGGATTGGCACCAGCAGAACCCCGTGACCCTGTAGTTAGGATATAGCGTGGTGGATAATGGACGGATGGAATTCTTATCTGAATAAGCTGGATGTGATAGGTGCTTAAAATAACTACATTTGAGTTTATTTGAAAGAACACTATGTTAAAATCAAGTCAGAGACATTTTAACATGTGTGGTTGTGAGCGTCATGCAATGGGCTTAACCTCTGCCATGCCAATAAATGCTCCACCCTCTCTGCAACATCCAGGTTCAAACGAGACATTTTCTAAATGTGTGAGTCATTCACTTAAATTTAAAAGAAGGAAACATACAGTGTGTTTAAAATGTGGAAATGCAAGTGTGAAAGCTAACAACTTTCAACACAGAGAACTTAGTGTACATCAGAGTGGCTGACAACGTAAGAGGGGAGGAGAAGTTGGTAGCATGCACTGATACAGGAGATAAAAATACATTAGGGCCTGACTTAGTATGTGTGGTACATACAGAAGAGTAATTTCCTCAGTAAAATTTGTAGAGGATGCTAAAGAGAAGAGCTGCAATGTAAAAGTTAACACCCAGGTCAAAGTGAAGGTGTCATCCACAAACTATTTTGGCACAAAAATGGCCCCTCATCACATTTTGTCACAAATCTCCTAACCCCCTTCCAGTAAGGACAAGACAAACTTAAGATCCCCCGCCCCCAGCTGCAAACAAGTCACCTTATCACTCTCAAAATAACAAGACAAATCTCTTTATTATTCCATGTTTTTCTAAAGCAAAATGTCATTAGCAATGTGCACAGTTTAAGCATTAACCACATGTGCAGCCAGTCTGTAAGCAGTTTACCTTTGTATAGATGAATAACTGAGTTTGCTGAACTGTTTTATTCTAGTACTAGTTTGTTTGTTCCTCTGCGGCAACAAGAAGTGATCTGCCATTGCACAAGCGTATATCATAAACAGGAAATGCATTCACATGGGACTGAGCTTTTGACGTGAAGGCAGGACTCTTGACAAGTGAATGAGGGGGAGGTGAATTTTCAATTCAAAAGCTCAATTCCAAATGAATGTGCTTCCTGTTTATTAAAAGCATGATTTTTTCCATAAATGCCTAACAGTTTTAGCAAAAAAATGCATGTTTCTTGCATGTTGTGAGCATATAACTGGATAATTGACATGTGAATTATTCAAAACAAGTAATGCAAGTTTTTCTTTCTTTTCCATGGATGATTTTTTCAGCATTTGCCCTTGTACAGCATGGGTCACCATTGGCTTGTTTTATATCATAAACTTTTTATCTCCATTCTCCTTGAAAATATGTGATTCCAAATTTTTCTCAGTCTTCACCACGAAACACATGGGGTAAATAACACATAAAAAATAACATTTTTTGGATGGAGTGTTCGTTTAACATCAAATAAGTCCATCCATTTTGTAACCCCCTAATCTGCTTGAGTATCACAAGAGCCAGCACCTAATCAAGGTTCAATATATCAATCAATACCTTTCCAGGTTTGCTTGGAATGAACCGTAAACACTTGAAAATCTCATTAAGAAAGACCAAATGGAATCAAAATGCACTTAAAATCAAATGAATTATTAATTCTCTGGTAAATAATGGATGCACGACAATGCATTTATTTTCTCTTTGTGGTACATATATTTTGATTTTTTTAGTAAGAAATTGTAAATGTGTGGGCATGCCTTTAGCAGTCTTGTACAGAAGGCATTAAAGTACACAGCCTCCGTCACTCAGTCACACCCAGTTAATCTGACAGGATGTGTTTGGATTGTGGAAGGAAACCAGTACGTTCACATAAAAAAACAAAAATTGTAGCTCCAGTACCATATTTACAAAGCCAGCATATATTAGATTCAAAATGAAATGTGGCTATTAAAATGTCCTGCAGCATAAATTCAGTTCACTGTATTTCTAAAGTAGACTGTCCATTTACACATTCTGAGCTCTGTACACATTACTCAAAAAAAGTTTTAATAAAATGCGAATATCTTTCAATATGGTTTGAAAAAATAACTTTATGCATGAAAAGCTACTTTGGCTATTTGAAGACAACCTATGTGACAGTCTGTTCAATAATAAATATATTTCATGGCCATGAGGCCCACAAAATTCCAACCTCACTGAAAAAATGATTTAATCATTTAAAAATCTGAGATTTCACATGTAATAGTCAGAAAGGTTGATCTTAGTGTTGGTCTACAGTGGTTACAGTATAACCCAAAGAAGAGCATGTCTGTATTTTACATTATTAATTATTTTCATTTTCATTTACTAAGCACAGGCCTATGAGCAGAATGTCTATTATCGAATAACTAGAAAAGTATTTGAGAAGTTTTTGTTACTACGCACGATTCGAAAAAGACATGTCTCAGTAAGCAAATGTAATAAAGAAGACAAGCTATGCGTCAGTTTTATGGTAGTAGACATGTCAGTTGAGTTTTATTTTACTCTATAAAGTTGTGCATTTACTTCCCAGTAGCCACCATTTGACCATAACATCATTTTAGGTTATCTCACATCACATGTCTACTGTCTTTACTCGTATAACTCTTACTGTGCCTTGTCCGTATCGTGTAAGAAAAGTGATCACCCTTGAGAGGCTGTCCCACCTGCATGCATCACTTTTGTGGTGTAAGATTGGGGGGTTTGATCGTGGGTCTCACAGGGCACTGCAGTTAGTTTCTCGCAACCCCTGTATGTGTTTTGATCGACTCAATCACAAGTGAATTTGCACATTTTCTGTGTTTTTTTCAAGAGCTGTACGATTGAGCGTGCAAGTGGCATGAATCAGGTGCCTAATCAGGTGCTGGCTTGGTCGGATTGACATGTAACTGTCCAAGTAGTTTGTTGTGAATTGTGTGCAATTGGTTCCTTTGTGCATATTTGTCTTTGTCTTTTTGTTATTTTAATACTCAGTGTTTGCCGCACATGCACACTTTCTCCCATAATGCTCAGTATTTCATGCGCTACATGCGTCCTGTGTCGGATCACATTAATAATACGAACCGCTCCAGCCTCTGCTTGTTACCACACTGAGGTCATTCATTGCAACGGGTCTTGGTCCAGTTGTTTTGGTCTGCGCCTGAGTGCAATTGGAAAGTTCACATCTACTTAAACAAACTGGACTTTCGGGGATAGCACACCAGAGTATGAAAATGCCTTGAATCAAAACAGTAGGTTTATAGGCTCATAGATTCAGTTTTGTCACATATACAGACTACAGTAGTAAAATTATTACTTGCATGTGCTAAATAACATGTAATACATTTCCATTCTGTCTTCCTCACCTGAAAAATGTCAAAACATATAACTGTTGAACAACCAGGAAATTCCTGGAGACAATGGATGGATGGATGGATCTTCCCTATACTATATTAAAAAAACAATTTAAGTTACTCCAAGCCTTACACATAGGTTTTGTAAGTTGAGATATGCTGATTAAAAAAAATTAAATACATTGGATTAGTAAATACAAATATAGTACTGACATGGTATACTAACACAAGAAGCTAAAAAGAGAAGTAGAGAACAAATACTTTTTTTCTTACCTTATATGTTTTTGTGTATCCGTGCTGAAAGATGAAATTGTTCTCAGTAGCACTAAGGCACAGGACAGGAACCTTGCCAGTCCTGCCAGGGAGGGCACTTTATTGTGGGACAGTCAACCTAACATGCATGCTTTTGGGATGTGAAAGGAAAATTGGAGAAAATCCTTCAGATGGATATTGTGAAAACCTCTGTACCACTGCGTTTAGATATTCTGTGTGTCAGCAGAGACACATGTATGCTGTTGGGTTTCTACACAACTAACCTTGTATGTACATCATTGTTTAATACCAGATCAAGGTCAAATCAATGGGAGACCAAGGGTTGCAAAGGAAGCCAAAAGCGAAATCCATCCGTCAATGCATTATTTCCTTATCCTGGTTATCCAGTCACAAGTAAGCAGTCTGTTCCATAATGCATTATGCTGGAACTAACCCTGGACAAGATACCAAACTACTGAAGGGCGTACACCCATACAATTTGGAGTCAGTAATTAATCTAATAGGAATACGGGAAGAAAACTAAAGTAAATGTAGAAGGGACATACAAACTCCACCTGGGATGACTCTGGAGCTCTGGTGCTGACCCAACTGAGGAAATGTTCTTCTCAATTTAATGTTGTCCACACAGCAGTGTGTTTTTGTTTTTTTTTTGTATGTATGTGTGATGTGCTGCAGCACATTTGTGAAACTTTGTCTTTGTAATGAGAGCGGAGGAGCAGAAATAATGAAGTGGAAAGTGATTTTACTCAGGAATGAATTTGTTAATCAGCTAGGTGCTCCTCCTTTATTTTGTATTGAGAAAGACAAAGAGAGTGCATGCAGTGAGACTAAATGAAAGTACAAGCTATAAGGTAATGGGATAAACTCTAAGGTGTTCATAATAAAGCCATTATGTTGTGATGTGTGAGTCCCTGTCTTGTGCCCCAAAACATGAGGCTGAGGCTCAGTACTTTAGCAAAACCAGCTTTATTCAGCTTGAAAACAGGAACAGCATGGTTATTGATTGTAGCAGGATCTACCACTGTCCTATACACAGACACATAATCAGGTAGGGTTGTGGCAAAGTAATACTGTTCCCTGCATTTACAATGTTATAATGCAACTGATAGGCTGTCTTCCACAGACGCAGCGATTGTGCTTTGGGACGCTCTTCGGTGTGTCATCCCATTGTGGGGAGTCCTAAAAGAGTTTAGAAACCTTACAATGTGTTATTTATATATACGGTTGAGTGATACAGTGGAGCAGTAATTAGCGTTGCTGTTTCTTGGATTCCGGGTATGTATCTTGCACCAATAACTGTTTGGAATTTGCATGTTCTCCCTATGTCTTTGAGGGCTTTTGCATCCAGCAGGGGGTGCTCTTTCTCCCTGGCATGTGTTTCTTGATGCAGAACAGACTAGAGCCAATGCCATCCCTCTTGTAACCATGGTGAAAAAAATTACAGGAGAGAAATATGGTATGAAAAGAGATATATGTATTTAACTTGCTTTCAATGATAACTTCCATTCCCGTAATACAATGTATAATCATGTATGCTTACATATTCAGGCTGGAGAGAAGCCAAGGTACAATACAACCATCACAGCCTGTTCTTCAGGTGGGGATACTCTGTTAACTGTATGTCCATGTTCGGTGGCATATGGGTGCTTCTGACTGGCTGCTGGATCCTCGTCATTATAACCACTCACATATTTATACATTCATAGAATTCTTGTCAAATACAGGGACGGGCTGTTAATTTCTGGACTGAACCCAAATAATACCTTCACCTATTCTCATCATTTGTGGCAGACTGTGTTTTTTAACCATATTGGTCAAGCAGATATCAGCACTTTTAAAATAGCCTTCTTGTGTGTCCTTCACATGTTTTCTGGCCATATCTCTAGCCTGTGCTTTCCAGTTGTCATTTGTCTATCTCTCTGCCAGTGTATCTCTTTTCAGCTGAATTGCATGGCTTTGAAATAAATTTCACAGATTGTTTTGGCACAAAATAACCTTCTTGCTGCAGCTTTCATGGAGTACTCTGTTTTTTCCCACATCCTTAAAGACTTTTATGTTAAGTTAATTTTAAACTTTGAATTTTCTGTTTTTTCCCACATTCTTAAAGACTTTTATGTTAAGTTAATTTTAAACTCTGAATTTTGTCCATGTGGAGTGTGTATGTGAGTGAGCCCTGTGTTTGACTGACAACCCATCCAGGCTTGACTGACACCCAGTGAACCAGGACAGGCTTTGCCTTCCCTCAACTCTCAATGGGATTAAGTTGGTTTGAGAATATTTTGGTAAACATTGTCTATAAAATCTGCTGCAGAATAGCACTAAAAGGTTTACTTTGTAACTTCAGTATGTTTAAAATTCATCTTTAATTTACTGAACTATGCCTTGTGACAATCCAGATTCTGTGCTGGCTAATTTGAAAAATGATTATATGAAGCGTGAAAGGAAATATGTCACTTGAGCAAGTTAAAACCAGCTAAAATGTGTTTCATTGTGTTGTCATTTATATATCTATTATTATTCTATTGTATGTTTGTCACCCACTGTAGGCAATTGTGGAATGTAGTTGGATTAGTGTAGAGAGAAGGTGCAGTAAATAGAAAAGTAAAGCATGTAAAAGTGCAGAAGTGAGAAGAAGGAAGCAGGTTTTGCATAAACAGATTTTATGTCAAAAACACATAGGGGCATGCTGGAAAGAGAGGAGCAAATGTGGAAACAGGAAACAGCCAAGTGATAATTTTAAATTATTTTCTCTATGAACTGTAATTTAATAATAAACTTATAATTATGTTGATATATTTATCACTTAACATTCCCAAACCTGTTTTTTCTACCTCATTGGAGCACAAGACAGGAACCAGCCCTGGGGAGAATGAAGGCCAATATAATTGTATTGTCCCTAATGAGTTCTTGGTAGATGCTGACTTTTTCATATGCAGATAAAGTCAGGTTATTTCCAAGTGATCTTGCAGTTGTGTTTTAAGTAATTGCTAAATAAATATGCTTTGTGTCTTGTGTTAGGGCAGGGTGAAGCAGTGGACTCAAATACACAAGTTTTGTCCTTTACTGGAGACATTTTATTTAGCTCATTTAAGAGTTTGGTTGATGGGAATGAACACATCCATAATATGGCTACTTGAACTGGTATCAGTATGGCTTTGTAATGTAAAGGATCACATACAGTAGCCTGCTCTGTCGATATGGTCTCTATTCTTTCACCTCCTATACTGCCATTTTTCTTTGCCTATCTGATTTCTCTGCTCTCTTTGCCTCTCCAAGCAGAACATTTGTTTGCCTCCCTTCTTCTTTGTCCAGTAGCTTTCATTCTCTTCTACATCTCTTAACCGCAAATGAATTCACTTTATTTGTGGGTTAGTTTGCAGAATCATATCCTCGAGCAGAGAGGGCTCATTTGGTCAAATTGAGTCTGCCAGTTGGAGGAAGAAGCAAGGGTTAAGAGAGGTGTACATGAAAGGTGTGAAAAGGAGCGTTTTGTAGTGACCAAGTGCTAGGAAAGTGGGTGAACAATTCCATTTGGTAAAATTGAGTTTAAATACCTGTGATGGCAGGCTCATATGTGCACAGATATTTTGATACTTGGCCCCTTTTCATGTTCATTTCGAAATGATAGCTGTATAGGCTTCACTTTGAGACTTTCTATACATAGAATAATGTAAGACAACTGATTGGTTACTATGTGTTTTCTGACATGGTGATTTTTTTAGACAAGTCAAACCACTGTTGTGCAATTGCCTCTGACATTTCAGCAGGGGGCACAGATGCCCTGCTGCTGCTTGGATGCCTGAATGTGGAATATGCAAGCTATGGTGAAGAACAGAGATTTCAATGGTGCTTGGGCTAACACATTTTGTTATTCACTGCACTTCAATTAATTATGAATGTGATGGAGGAGAGGAAGACCTCATTGCATGTGCAATGTTTTAGGAAGCATAGTTACATTACTAGTTCAGTCCTGTAAAGTGTTGTATATTTAGCCATAATTGAATATAAGGAAATTTTCAATACTCAAAACAGATTACTTAAGATGACCTGGTCTAGCAAATTATATTGTAAGGATTTCTCTTTGATAATATAACAAAATAGAAAATAATCATAAATGATATTTACAAAAACATAAGTACAGGCACCCTAGTACTGGCTGTTGCCTCCTTTTACAGAAATTACTTGATACTTCTTGTAAGTGCCAACATGTAGCTTACATTCACACAGAATTACTTCTGCGTTTGGATGTTTTATTGCATGTATGGCCCATTAAGTCCACCTACAATGCTTCAACAGAGTTTAGTTTAGACAGAGTTCAGGTTTTTGACTTAGTCATTGCAAAAGTCTCCTTTTGTTCTTTTTGAGTAATTTTGTTGTAGATTTGCTGTAAAGTCCCATTGTAAGACCCATTTTTGGTTTAATCTCTTATTTTTTTGGTATCTTTTCGCGTTGCTCAACTGTTATCTTGTATTTTTATAGTTCATCGAAGACTCCATGATACCAAGTCACAAAGACCCTGCAGCAGCAACTCAGCCACAAACCATAAAGCTCCCATCATCATGGTTTACAATACGATTCTCTTAATTTGCATTTGGCTCTGTATGTGCTTGGAGAAAATGTTCAAGAAAGTCTTCAAGAATGTCCAGTTAACATCAGGGGATCTAAAAGCATTTCTTTATACAGTCATTGTCAAGGTACATGAATCATCTGTTACAAAGAGCTTGGACAACTCTCGTCAGTATGGGAGATATAGAACAAAGAATAACCTGTTCTAAAAAGTGAACATACATAATACTTGATAGAGATCATCAGGGTGTAGAACAGAACTCCTGAAACAATGTCCTCTGGACAGAAGAAGTTGGAATTAATCTACAACAATACATGAGAGAAGATACTTCCACCTACCATCATACAAAAGACATAACCAGGTTAGTTTAAAAATGCATTAAAATATTTATAATTTATTTTATCTCACATTTTGCTTACCAATGTACGGCCAATAATAAACGAATACCTGTATATATTCATTTTATTTTGTGTAGCACCTTTATGTTATAAACTCCATTCTAAGATACAATATACAGTATATTGGTAGCATGACTTTTGACATACTGATTGACTTGCTCAGAGTGAGTTTGTCAATTGAAATTACTTGAAATATGTCATCAATATATATAATCAGCAGCGAAACAATAGGGCAGCATCTTTAATCATGTACTAGATCATATGTATAAAGATATACATTTTATGAAAAGCTCACATTGAGACAGATTATCTAGAAGATACCAAGGAACTAGATGAACAAGGATCTCAGAAATACACTTCTTCATCATTCTCATACATAACACATAACAAACAGCTGGCAGTTACCCCCTCTATATATAGAGATGAAGTCTTTTAGCACTTTGGATATTAACATATTTTGTAAGAGAATTTTTACAGCTGGGGTGTCAAATTCAGATCCTGGAGGATCCCCATTTTCTCTCTCACCATTTTCTTAATTAAAAGCTATTTCTCACTTTTAATGAAAAACATTATTTAATCCTACTGCATGTTAGTACTCTCAGTCTACAACACCAGACATTTCCAAAACTTGTTTTTACTTTTTTTACAGAGAGTGCATCAAAATCTTTAGTGAGCCAGAGCAGAACAATATTTTTCTGATCTTCACTGTTTTGTTTTGAAATATAGTAATAAAACAAAGATTGTGTGGACACATAGGTGCAAATGAGATCACGTTATCTGGTCATCTTTTAGTTTACTTTGCATCTTACTATTGTTTGGTTTAGTGTGTCACCTGAACTGCCAGCATTTTAATTTACAGGTCAAAACTTCAGCCAATAGGCCATTCATGCTCTCTCAACATATATACTGTAAATATTCACTCAGGGAACACTTTGTTAGGTCAACCTGACCATTGCTGAAACAGGCTCCCTTTTGCCTTTCGAACAGCATATATTTTAAGGCATTGTTTCAACTTGCCGTTTAAAACTTTACTTAGGGATTTTTGTCCATGGTGTCTCACAGTTTCTGCAGATTTTTTTGCAGCACATGCATGTTATGTACCTCCAGTTCTGTCTCACCCCAATGCTGATCTGTTGGTTTTAGACCTGGGGACATAGAAGGCTGCTGTAATAAGCTGATGTCACTGTGATGTTTATGAAACTTTTTGAGATAATGTGTGCTTTGTAATATGGTGCATTATCTTGTTGGAAATATCCATTTGCGAAAGGGTAGATTGTGGGAGTAAAAGGATGTAAATGGTCAGCAAAAATGCTTAGGTACACTATAACATTCGAATGATTCTCAGTTAGAAAGAAGAGGCCCAATGTGCACCCACAGAGCATCCCTCACACGATTATATTACTATAGCCAGCCTGTACATTTAACACAGTGCAGTATGAATCAAAGCATTCAGGCTGATTACACTAATTTTTTACCTTATTATCTCTACAGAAGAGCATAATAAATTTGACAAATAAGAGGAGATAGTTCAATTCATCCAGCTCTTAATATCTCATTCAGCTTTTCAAGGTTTCTGCTTCATCTACATGTCTTGGTAGTTCTATTCCAGATTCCAGCAATGGTTTGTATAAAGAAGTGCTTACTGGCTTCAGTCCTAAATGCACTTCCCCTTAATTTCTACTGGTGTCCTTGAGTATGTTATTCAACTTTAAATTGAAAGAATTCTATTGGATCTACTTTGTCAATGACTATCAGAATTTTTAAAGGTCTGGATTAGGGCCCCACCAAGTCACCTCTGCTCAAGACTAAACAAGTGCAATAATTCTCTGAGTCTGTCAGAATAGGAAGTCCTTAAGTTCTGGGATGTACTTGGCTGTTCTACTGTGCATAGCTTCAAATGTTACTATGTTTTTCTTGTAGGGTGGTGACCGGAACATCACAAAGTACTCGAGATGGGGCCTCACTAATGCATTATATAGTTTGAGCATAATATCCCTTGATTTATATTCAACAGTTTTTACTATACAACCTAATGTTTTATTTGCCTTTTAATAGCTTCTATATATTTCTCACATAATGAAAATGTTATTTCAACATAAACCCTGTGGCAAGCAGCTGGGACTGGCACCCAGCCTGGATGCCCAGAAGGACCGGAAGAGGGATTACTTCTCCTTCAGACCATGAGGGGGCAACCGCCCTGGTGGCTTTGGGGACCATGGGAACTGAGCTTAGAAGCTCAACCCTATAGGGGCCCATTGTCACCACCAGGGGGCGCCCCAATGCCTGGAAAGCCCTGGTCCTCAGCATTTCCTCCACACCTGGAAGTGCTGGAGGGAAGACGACCTGGGACACCCGGAGTGCTTCCGGGTGCGCGGCCGGTACTTCTGCCACACTGGGGAGTGCCGGCAGAAGATTATCGGGAGGCACCTGGAGCACATCTGGGTGATTATAAAAGGGGCCGCCTCCCTCCGTTCAGGGGCTGGAGTAGGGAGTGGAGAAGACGAGGTCTTGGAGGAGAGGAGTGGAGGCGGACATGAGAGGCATCATTGTGAAAGGCCTGAACTTTGGGGGAGTTTTGGGGTTGTGTGTGTTTTCACTTGTAAATAATAGTTGTAAATAAACGTGTGTGGTGCTTGAACCGATGTCTACCTGTCTGTGTCCGGGCTGCTTTCCACAACCCTTAAGTCCATCTCATATGTTGCTTGTTGTAGGATAGCGTCTTCCATCTTGTGTTTATAATTGACATTCCTTTTGCCCATGTGTAGCATTCTGTGTTAAAGCAGATGTTAGAATTTGTCAGACCTGAAAAAAGTCCAGTCTTTAATAGTCCAGGTATTGGCCCCACTGATGCCTCATCTTCCTTTTCTTAGCTGACAGGCAAGGAGCCTGATATGGTTGTCTGCTTCTGTAGCCCATCCACTTCAAGGTCCATTAATTTATTGATTCAGGCACACAACTGTATTAAAGATCTCTTATTTTAGTATTTGTGGCATTTATATCAACATAAATGATTCTGGTCATTGTCCTCTGGCCACTTTTATTTACAATCTGTTTTTTTTTCAGAGAATTACAAATTACTGATGCTTTTGTATATCACACCATTCTTTTTAAACTGTAGACAGTGTAGTATGTGAAAGTCCTAGGTGCTCCATGGCTTTTGATATGCCTAGACACCAACACTCATACCACAGTCAAAGTCACTTAGATCACATGTTTCGCCTAGTCGAATATTTGATTGAACAACAGCTAAACGTATTGTGAATGTCTGCATATATTGAGTTGTAGCCACATGGTCAGCTGTTTAGACTACTTTCTATGTATGTTAACAAGCAGTTGTGCCTAATAGAGTGCTTCCCAAATGTATATCCAAGCTTATATATGTCAAAAAATAGACAAGACAGTAGTTGGTTACCTTGTGAGGCTAATGAAGAAGATGAGGAACTCCATCCATGACTGATGAAGCATGAACCAATGTTGCACCTTGCTGCATATTTAAGAAACAAAGAGGATCTATACGGTCTAGTTTCACTAGCACCTCTAGCTCTGAAGATAGAATGTGATAACCCTTTTACAGTGGCCAGGAATTTGTGGATGTATTAATATTTAGAAAGAACCCCAAGCACCTCCCCCACACCATACATACACAAATTCCTGAAGACTTATCAGTCCTTCTTTATCACTGTCTTTCTCTCCTTCTTATCACTTAAAGAATGAAAAAAATTCCAAACTTTGACAAAAAAGCTCTGCCTGAAATTAATAGCTTTGCTGACTTGAATTGTTTGACTGGTGTAGTGCAAACCAGACTGGTAAACTGATACTTATTTTATTTAAAATGCAGCAAACTAGTAATCCAACAAGTGGAGATGGCAGAGAAGTTGCTGCTCCTATTTAATATTCACTGTTGTCTGCACCTCTGTCTACTTTTTTTACTTAGTGTCGCTCCACAGCCTTTAAAAATTCTTTAAAACAATTATTAACCATTGCAGTGTGCATGTTATCTTACTGACCATGAATACTATTTAGATCAGACAAAGGTCCATGAAGAAGTCAAAGCATATCAAAGCTTATCAAAGCACTCCATTTTGTAGTTCATATGAAATACCATCACAGATGGTTAGCATTGCTGCCCCACAGCTACAGAGCCCTAGGTCAAACCCATGCAAAGTCACTGTCTGTGTGGAGCGTGTGTGTACTCCCTGACAATGGATAATGGGAGTGATATTTCATCTGGGATTTTGTAGGTTTTTCACCCACTTCACCGAAGACTTTACTAATCAAGATGGACTGGTATCATCTGGTGAACAGTGGAAGCAAACCAAGAGGTCTAACTGGTGTGAATGGTGAGGTCTGCAGTTCTATGGTGCTGCCAGTCCAGCACTGGAGTTTTAAATCCAGTACAGAGGTGAGGAAGTGGTGTAATGATTGAATCTGATAAAAGGTTAAACTGATATATTTTAATGACACAGTCCTGCTAAAAGAATAACTTGTGATTAAAGTGAGGATGTGCAGAACAGGAATACATCCACTGGATGCTCTAGAGCAGGGGTCCTCAATCATGGTCCTGGACGGCTGCAGTGGTTACAGGTTTTCATTCCAGCCAGTTTCCCAATTAGAATTAGGTCCTTGCTTATAATGAAACTTGGTGTTGAACTATATGACTTGTTAGCACTTTCATTCATCAAAGGCAAATTTAATTACATTGTAGATCAGAGGTCCTCAATTACAGTCCTTGAGGGCCGCAGTGGCTGCAGGTTTCCACTTAAACTAATTTCTTCATTAGAACCCATTTATTTACTACTAAAGCAATACATTTTTGGGGCTTAATTTTAGTTATTTTAATGAATGAAAGTGCTAACAAGTCATATAGTTAAACACCAAGTTTCATTATCGAAGACTGGACTCCTTTGGTACTTTGTCTCTCCGGAAAAACCTTGGGTACCATTGGTTTGACTTTGTGTCAGTCGAAGGAATGGTTGCTCATGGAGTCCTGAATGAGGCACATTACCTGCATTATGAGGGAACGTCAGTTACGGCACTACAGCCATATGGCGCATTTCCCTAAGGGTGATCCGGCTCGTAAGATCCTGATTGTTGGGGACCCAAGTGGCTGGACCACACCAAGGGGTCACCCACATAACACCTGGCTGCGGCAGATAGAGGGTCATTTCCGGAGGGTGGGACTGGACCGCGTGTCTGACTGGGGAGTTACAAACCAGGATGCCGAGTTTCGTTGTGTAGTGGGTGCAGCAAATCACTGTACCAGTGCATGCTCCCCAACTTGACTTGACTTGACTTGACTTTGTCAAGAAGTGAGCTTAGTCATCCATTGAAGACATTGAAGACAAAAAAATCAAACCTTTCAGATGGCAGTGCAGATCCTTAGCCTCAGAGCCACCACTCCACCCTCAAGAAGTTGTTCTGCAAAAGAAGGTATGAACCTATTCTAGGTTTTTTGAGCAGAAGGGCAGTTGTTACATTTTAACTGGAGATTGATTCTCTTAATTTTTTTCTAATAATTAATTTGTTATTTTTTACTATTTTCATCAGCTCTACTATTTTGGGTTTTGGCTGCTGTGATGCCAAGCATTACTAGATGTAATCCCAGTGTGCTCTGCATGCACATATGGTCATGACAGCCATTTCATTTAAGAGAAAGCCACATGTTCAATCATTGTCAGAAGTTCATTTTAATAAAAGGTGAAATTTTTGTTTAGTGAGAGTTTCTCTGCCAATTTCCTTTCAAGCATGGTTTTGACTTTTTGGATTCAATTTCTTTGGTTTAAATCCCATGCTGAGTTGTTGCCTACGTGAAGTGTGAATATGTACTTCAGTAGAACCTGTGGTAGACTGATGTCCTCTACAGAGCTGTTTCCTGCCTTGTACCCAGTGCTCAGGGATAGGCTCCAGCCCACCATGAATAGAATTAAACCTGTGTTATGGATTTGACTCTTTTTTTGAATTTGATCTTGAGTCCATACATCCATCTAAAGACTTTCGTGTTTCGACCCCTGTTCTGTGATGACAATACATCCTGTTTTGCCCATTAATTATTTGACTCACTTTGGGTAATAAAGAAGTCATTCTAGTCTGACCTCTTTTGAATGTCTGAAATGTTTATGTTGATTTTATTCAGCCAGGCCTATAGTTATAGAGCATGAAAGCATTAGGAGAGGATCCCTTAACCAGACCAGTAACATTGAGCCTGCTTAATGGAAAAGAAAAGAAAAGAGGGAATGAACAGACAGATTGTAAATGATCTGAATCTTTGGATGAGGAGTCAAGAAGTAGATCTGGGGTTCATTTTGTGATAGGTTGCCAACTGTGCAGATGTTCAATTCCTGTTAAGTTATGAGCTCCATAACACAGTATAAGCTATGTCTGTGTGATAAGAAGAGAATGCTCACACAGAGTCTCCAAAGATCTGAGAAACCTCGTGGCAGCAGGTGCAGAGGCAGCTCTGGGTGAATTAAAGAGCTCTGATGTAATAGTAACTCACAAAGAGAGGTGCGGTTGACAACTTAACATTTATGCTTTTGGCAATTTTTTGCATATTTTTCACACCCTTGTCCAGACAATTTGTGTTTAAGCTAGATATTTCAGTTTCCAAGTGTGGCCTTTGCACTCCCTTTAAATTCTCCCAGGTTCTGTGGCTTCCTTCAGACCACATTAGGCATAAAGCTCGGTTTGGCTTTGTCTCCATGCTCCCTCCTATTACCTATACCTGACAATTTAATACAGTGGGCCGCTGCACTGCTACGACCCATCCCTATGCTGGGTGCAAGAGAACATGAAACCTCTATCGGGCCTCAGAAATGACAGGTAGGCCCTATTAGGTTACAGAGGCAGGATTGAATTAGCGCTGGAGATCAGGTCAGCAGGCTGCATGCAGGTGTCTACAGACTGCACATACCGTGGCTATGTGGAGCTTTCCAGGTCGCTGCTCACTGCCCACACAGGTAAGAGGCATCTGTCCTCTGTTTGGGAGTGGTACCATGTACACCAGGCATTGGGATTGGATTGGTACACACTGTGGCTGGCTGAGGGCCAGGAATGCTCCTCACATCTCTAATAATTTTATCCCAGCAGCACCAGTCAGTCCTATATATGACAGCTTTTGATAAGTGGCCAGCTGCTGGCCAGGTGATGGAGGGTTTCTGTAAAGTTTATATTGCACTGTGTATGTACAATATGAGAAAACCCTGAAGCAACAGGAGGATTGAGAGTGAGGACTGTGAAACAGAGGTGGGTGGACTATTTTAATGGGATTAATGACTGGCATGACTGAATGACTTAGTGTAATAGCCACCTACTGTCAGTACTGAGGAATGAGAAATATTCCCTAGCATCTCATAATTTTAAGAGTTTGTAGCAGGAGTCAAAATACAGCAAATATATTTATGTGTTGTAAGTTGTGTTCTGAGATTTTACTGGTAAAGAAGACAAAAGTTGTAAATTAGTTATACTCACTAATCAAAATACTGGAGAGTGATGATGTGTTGAATTTTGATGAACACATGCAAGTAAAAATTTCATTGTACTCTGTACATGTGACATTAATGATCTTAGAATTTTTACAGTTGTCAGCAACGTCAATCTGAATTTGTAGACTGCATAAAGAAGTTGCCTTTCCCTGTAAAGTGTAAGCTGACCTCCTAATATCTCCTCAATCACTCCGCCCTTCAGCACTCCTACTTCCCCACCGTCACTCTCCTTTATGCCATCACCACCTTCCTTAGTTTCCTTTCACAATTCTCACAACTGTTCTCTGTAGCATGACCTTCACAATTACCCAAACAGTAAGACATTCTTTCCTCTGCCTTTGTCCAGCCAATCTTCATGCCCCTCTTCTTCATTCCCACATCACATTTGCACTTTAGTCTGTTTCTTTAATACCCCCCCCCCCCCCCAAATTTGTACAACATTTAAATGGAAACTGCAATTAACACCGAAGTGGTTTGTGTGGCCATCTTCTTTCTGGGACAGACGTTCCTTGGAGGGCCGCACCATTGAGAGGCAGAGGTGTGAGTTCTGAAGTTAGGTCTTTGGGGAGCCCTCACATGAAATAATTAGCGCGCAACCCCCCCCCCCCCCCATTTGTCCTACTTTGAGAGGTGCGGCTCAGAGACACCATTCGGCTCTACCAGAACAGACTGGTTTTCAGCAAGTGCACCATGAGGGATTTTTGTGACCTGTCTCAGTGCTCTGATGGGTTGCTGCTCAGACCACCTCTGTGCCTCACTTATCAGGTTTAAACTGCTTCAGTGCTTCACCTAAGGGGCTCCAACTCTATAATATCTGCAAAGAGCTAACTATGAAGAAGTTCCTTAAGAACCGCAAGGTTCGAAAGCAGCCTCAGTTAGACATCTCTGAGTCCCGGATGGTAGGCAATGATCTGAGTAAGTGCTTTTAGGGGTTTGCTTTTGGGGGTGATCTGGTGGGAGAATAGGGCTGATGCTTGCATTTAAATTTTTCTGGGCCAACCATTTGGGGTGATTGTGCAAAGAGGGTGCAGTCTCGATCCTGATGTGAAAATGGGCAGAGCATTTAATCAAGATTCCAGAACTTATTCTTATTAAAGTTGAGCAAAAAAGGCTGGTGACCGTGAGGAGCACTACCTTGCAGTATACAGTTTTTTTGCCTGGGCTAACTAAAACTGACCACAGCTCTCCACTAAAGTATCTTTCTACTCTTTTGCAGATTTAAGCATGCCAGCATCAAACCAGGGTTGGCCGGAGGACTTTGGGTTCCGCATCAGTGGTGGTGGGCCGTGCTACATCCTTTCAGTGGATGAGGGGAGCAGTGCTCATGTGGCAGGTCTGCGTCCGGGAGACCAGATTCTGGAAATTGAAGGCCAGAATGTTTCTTCTATGACTGCTGAGGCACTGACTGATGTGGCCCGCCACTGCAAGACTGTACCACCAAGCATTGGAGTGGTCTCTCGTATCCAACAGGTAAGCCTCTTACGTCACATGTCCAAAAGTGTTTATATAAACTGACTCTTGCAATATGTTTTGGAGATGTCCTTGCCTCCCCACCCAACCTTGTGCTGAGGCTGAGTAAAAGGCACTAGAAGTACTAGACTTCCAGCTTACGACTCACTCACACCAAGTGCCTGATGTGCATTAGCTCTTCAGTGCCCAGCTATCATTTTGGTGCTTCTCAGAATGGCAGCCCACAATTTACTTGGTGGTTGTTTTTATGTTCCTCACAGGATGATAATTGCTGAGTTAAAATGTTAACAATTATCAAATGATTTTGCAGGTGGACATCCCTCCTGGTGCAGATGGTCGCTTTGGCTTCACCATTGTAGGAGACAGCCCCCTCCTTGTTGAAGACTGCACTGCTAGCTCACCTGCCTATGAAAGTGGGTTAAGGGTTGGCGACTATGTGCTAGAGGTTAATGGAGTTCCAGTTAAGCAACATGAGGTAGCAGCTGCCATGATCAAGGCCTCACATGGCCGCAACCTTAGGCTTGGCATTCTGTGTCTTGGCCGGAGGCAGAAGAGAGCCAGTGGCAGCATACGAGAAGGTGATCAGAGTGGCAGTGATGTGCACCAGGACCGTAAGAACAAGGCACTGGAATTCAACAGAAAGGTACCCCATATGATAACTTACCTAATGCTGTATTTTATTCTTATTTACTTATAATAACTTTAAATGTCTGGATTAAGGATGCCAGCTATTTATGTTCGTCTTTTTGTGCATCACTGGTGTTACAGGCCATCTGTCTTCATCTTGCCTCTGTTGACATCTCTAGCCCTGAAGGCTGCCTTTATAGGCTGACTTCTTGCAAGTGACCTGCATGTTGTTTGTCACCCCAAGCTGAAATGTTTGTACATCTCTGATAATGTGTGTGTGCAGTTTCTGATTCTGCATGCCAGCTCCATAAGCCAAGCTCTTGCAGCAAACATGTGCACATCACTGATACAACAACCACATTCTCCATGCTTTCTCTCTGCATCAAACTTCTGGGCTTTGGGTAATCTATTTATAATTATCTGATCATGAAGATCACCTTTTAATATCCTGAAGCCTAGGTTTTTTAATCTAGATACCCATACTAATTTCATCCATCTAATCTGTGTGCAGCTCTCTGTAGGCTAGCTCTCTGCAACATACCTGGCTGCACATTTCTGATTTTGCATACCATTTCACTTCAGCTAACGTGTGCACATCTATGATACAATAATCTCCACCTTCCCAGTGCACATATATGCACGAAGCTCTATCCGTGCAGGCTGTCTTTTTCTAGGCCAACTGTCTAAATGCCATCTAAGAAAACATTGAAAACTTTACATGCTATCCTTAGAGCTAATTTGTACATCCCTGTTCACCTGTTCTTGAATTACTAGCAGTGTGGACTGTCTTTCTAGACATACATGCTACAACATACCTGGGAGCACATTTCTCCAGCTGCAACCCAACTTGATAAATCAAACCGCTGAAGCTTAGCTCTTGTAACTGACAATAGAGCCCTGACTATTCATGCCAAATAACTGGCTACACAAGCCTACTTTATAGGCCATCTCTTCACAGCCTACCCTTGCATACAGTGGTGTGAAAAACTATTTGCCCCCTTCCTAATTTCTTATTCTTTTGCATGTTTGTCACACAAAATGTTTCTGATCATCAAACACATTTAACCATTAGTCAAATATAACACAAGTAAACACAAAATGCAGTTTGTAAATGGTGGTTTTTATTATTTAGGGAGAAAAAAAAATCCAAACCTACATGGCCCTGTGTGAAAAAGTAATTGCCCCCTGAACCTAAAAACTGGTTGGGCCACCCTTAGCAGCAATAACTGCAATCAAGCGTTTGCGATAACTTGCAATGAGTTTTTTACAGCGTTCTGGAGGAATTTTGGCCCACTCATCTTTGTAAAATTGTTGTAATTCAGCTTTATTTGAGGGTTTTCTAGCATGAACCTCCTTTTTAAGGTCATGCCATAGCATCTCAATTGGATTCAGGTCAGGACTTTGACTAGGCCACTCCAAAGTCTTCATTTTGTTTTTCTTCAGCCATTCAGAGGTGGATTTGCTGGTGTGTTTTGGGTCATTGTCCTGTTGCAGCACCCAAGATCGCTTCAGCTTGAGTTGACGAACAGATGGCCGGACATTCTCCTTCAGGATTTTTTGGTAGACAGTAGAATTTATGGTTCCATCTATCACAGCAAGCCTTCCAGGTCCTGAAGCAGCAAAACAACCCCAGACCATCACACTACCACCACCATATTTTACTGTTGGTATGATGTTCTTTTTCTGAAATGCTGTGTTCCTTTTACGCCAGATGTAACGGGACATTTGCCTTCCAAAAAGTTCAACTTTTGACTCATCAGTCCACAAGGTATTTTCCCAAAAGTCTTGGCAATCATTGAGATGTTTCTTAGCAAAATTGAGACGAGCCCTAATGTTCGTTTTACTTAACAGTGGTTTGCGTCTTGGAAATCTGCCATGCAGGCCGTTTTTGCCCAGTCTCGGAGTCGTGAACACTGACCTTAATTGAGGCAAGTGAGGCCTGCAGTTCTTTAGAAGTTGTCCTGGGGTCTTTTGTGACCTCTCGGATGAGTCGTCTCTGCGCTCTTGGGGTAATTTTGGTCGGCCGGCCACTCCTGGGAAGGTTCACCACTGTTCCATGTTTTTGCCATTTGTGGATAATGGCTCTCACTGTGGTTCGCTGGAGTCCCAAAGCTTTAGAAATGGCTTTATAACCTTTACCAGACTGATAGATCTCAATTACTTCTGTTCTCATTTGTTCCTGAATTTCTTTGGATCTTGGCATGATGTCTAGCTTTTGAGGTGCTTTTGGTCTACTTCTCTGTGTCAGGCAGCTCCTATTTAAGTGATTTCTTGATTGAAACAGGTGTGGCAGTAATCAGGCCTGGGGGTGGCTACGGAAATTGAACTCAGGTGTGATACACCACAGTTAGGTTATTTTTTAACAAGGGGGCAATTACTTTTTCACACAGGGCCATGTAGGTTTGGATTTTTTTTCTCCCTAAATAATAAACACCATCATTTAAAAACTGCATTTTGTGTTTACTTGTGTTATATTTGACTAATGGTTAAATGTGTTTGATGATCAGAAACATTCTGTGTGACAAACATGCAAAAGAATAAGAAATCAGGAAGGGGGCAAATAGTTTTTCACACCACTGTATATTGCCAATGCTGAATGCTATCTCACTCACATCCCTGGAGGGATTTTGCACTTCATTTACAGTATGCTATAGCCCCACTCAATATTACAGTTCCAAGCATTTCAAATGTGTGCAAATTGCTAACAGTGAAGGCAGTCTTTTTACAGCAAAGCTGTGAAGCCTACCGACATGTTCATTTTAAAAATATATAGTGTTGTCTCTCTATATTCTGGGTTTTTGCACATCACTAATAGTGTTGTCCCAGTCTCATAAATAATCTTTGAAGCTGTCCTGTATACAAGTCCTTAACAGTGATGGGCATCTTTTATGCTGACTCACTGGATCTTATTTAAATGGACATTTCAGATCCTACATGTGCACATCATTGACACTTTAGCCCCACTCACCATACCAATTTTCTGCAGTTCCCCTGTGTGCCATTTTATAACAGTGCAAGCCATGTACCTTCAGATCATCTGTGTGATCTCTAAGAATCTTCACCATGCATTATGCCTATGTGCACATTTGTGGCACTGCATGTTGTATTACTAAGTAGGTAGAGCAAAGTAGCATACAGTATATCCTCTCAGTTGTTGCTGCACCCCCAAGCACAATTTACTTCATATTTCAGATATTTTATGGACAGACAATAATAGATGACAGCTTTGTCAATTCAAAAGTTCAACCTGTCTAGTATACAGTAACTGGGGACAGGGAATGAGAAAGGGAACAATTACCGATTTTGGATTTTATAGGTAAAAATGGGTTTGATTTACAAATGGGTCACAACTTTGAGACACTGCATTTGTTCAGTGACTGTTCCATTTAAAAATTGCTGTAAAGTGATAATTGAAGGAGCATGGGGTTTTGGAGTTAAGCTTCTGAGAATTGTACATAAGCGTAATTAGTGGACCTCAGTTTACAATTATTAAATACTAATTACAATTATTTATTTTCGTCAATAGAGTGTTTCATTTACATATAAAAATTCCTAGTCAAATTGATCAAAATCTCAGGTTGGGACAATCATTTATGTAAAAAATGGGGATGAAAGCTGAATATTTTTCAAGGCACTGAGTATAGTAATAGTGCTGGGTCCCTTCTGTGTATCCCTCTTCTTTCTGTGTCCTGCTGAAATTTTCACTTATGCTATTTCTCTCTAGTCTCCTTCCTCACCATTTAATTGTGTTTATCACTGCCCAAGATGGCTGTTTCATTGCTTTATGCCTATGTGTACCTACGTGGCATCTCACTGGGCGGTCACTAATAATTTGCCAGACTCTTACCAGATTGACTTTCTGGCTGATTTTCGTAATACAGTCTAAGTAATTGAACCATATATTGGGGCCCTAACTCTCCAGACCAGTGCATATGTTCCTTCACTTTCTGACCCAAACTCTCTCTAGGTCACTTGAGTAGACCTGCTGGTTTTTCTTGGGTCACTTTCACCATGCTTCTCTCTGAGGATTATGGCTGCAGCCATGCAGCAGCAGGAGCTCAGGTATCTTTAATCTGTGTTGTCAGCCCTGTCTGACATAGGATTATTAGTGTAGGCCACGTGTTTCATAGATAGTCATTGCCTGGGAGGGTATCTCACATGATTATATTTCAGCTCAGATATTACTAGTTTCTCATCAGTTTGAGCCCCAACCAAATCAGTATCTGTGTGGAGTTTACAGACCTTCCCCATGTCTGTGTTGCTGTTTGTAATGTGTTTTGTATGCTCTGGTTCTTCCCACACCCTAAAGAATAGAGAATTTGTTAATTGGCAAATCTAGAATGACCTGCTGTGTGTGAGTGTGGGTGTGTGTGTGAGTGAATGTGCCTGGCAAACCTCATTTTGCTTTAATGCTGTCACTATATGCTCTAACACCCTGTGTCCCTGTTACGAATTAAGCTTGCTTAAGAAATGGATAGATAATAGTATTCGTTATAAATAAAACATGGGCGAGAAAATGAAGCATCAGTTTTGGTGCTTTGTTTTTCAGTTCTATGGTGGTGTTTCCTAAGAGGCAACTAGTGAAGCTTGGTTGGGTATGTAGTGCAGAAGTCTGATATAGTCTAAGGCTGAGGCAGGGGTGAGCAATGTCGGTCCTGGAGGGCCACAGTGGCTTCAGGCTTTTGTTCCAACCCTGCTGATTAATTAGATAACAGTCCTGGCCAATAACAGTTCTTATGGAATTTAATGTCACGTTGGTGGTGTTTTATCTCTGCAGTGTCAGTTCATTCTTATATTGCAGATATTTTCATTTCTAAGAATATTGTCCAAATGATTTGAAGCCTAAAATGAATGAGTAGTTTTCAGTCCTTAATCTTTTCTCTTCAGTTTCTCTGTAACTGTTTAATTAAACCTGATAGTACACCATCAATACACACAGGTATAAATGGAAACATGCTAGATGGAAAACTGCTGGTTCCTTTGTCATTTGTATCTTATTGCTTATAAGGAGCCATTAAAAACAGCAACTGCAGCTGTTTAAGACTAAAATAAGCAATTAAGTGTTTGAAATCTTAACAAGCAAGACAACTAAAATGAAGCAGAAAAATGTCACTTGAGCAATAAGTGCTTTATCAGCATAATTTACTTATCATTAAGCAACTGGGATGGAACAAAAACCTGCAGACAGAAGTACAGAGTCTTGCAGACATGTTGCAGCCCTCCAGGACTGACATTGTCACCACTGGTTTAAGGTGATCTTTTCTCCCACTTACAGATCGAAGAGGTGCTTGGAGACCATCCAGATGTCAAGGAGAAACTGTTCACGGTCCTCAAGCAGTATGCCTCAGAACGCAGGGTGGATTACCTGGCATATGCTCTGCCCATGATTCTAAATGGAGACCATCAGTTTCAGCTGATTGACAGCATAAGGTATCAGGCTTTGAGGGTGTTGGTATGAGGGTCAGTGGGGACCTTTAAATTTCAGTCACATCTGCATGTTTTAGAGTGTCTAGATCATGAGCTGAGTGTGGTTCCCCTGTGGCCAGTTCACATCAGTTCAGCAATTTTGCCCTACTTCTGTTTTTCTGCTTTTATCACTTCCAATGGCTGCTCTCTTTTTGCTGTTTTGGCCCTGAGCCGCTTGATATCTTCTAATCCATCACATTAATTTCAAAATGGCCTTTGCTGCAGAAGCATATCTCTAACCACCTCTACCCACATTATGCTCCTTCCCCAAAGGAACAGCGTCAATCCTGGGGCTTCACGGGCCCTGGCACTGCCCAATGCAGACAGCAAATGTTTACAAGGATTAGAACCTCTGTTAGGAAATCTGCATGTCCATCTGGCATAGCAGAGAGCGGGCAAGGGGCTTAATCCCACCCTTCCCCCCACTACCCCATGTGTCATGCTGGCATGCCGCTTGAGCAATGGCAGTAAATGGATTTGTGCCCCTGCTGCATCTTATTTCTTCAAGTATTAAAGTTTTATTTTTTTCATTTTGCAGCTTAATACAGCTGTACTGTATTAGGATCTTTTTGCATTTTGTTGATTTAAAACAAATCCTCTTCTTCACTCTGCAGAAAATGATGGACTGAATCCATAGCATATATCACATCTTTTCAATTTGGGTCACTGGAAATGTTTTAGGCTTTTAGATTTGCAACACGACTGGGCAAAACAGAATCAAACAACAGTATTAAGCAGTGTAGGCTACTATAATGTGAACAGTGAAGATGCCAAATCAGGCCCCTCACTATAACCATGAGCGAGCCAAGTAACCTGTCTGTTTTCTGACATATATAAACAACTACAGTATACAGTAGCTTGGCATTCATGAGGCATTACAAAGGTTGCTATAATAAAAAAAGGTTGGTGATGCCACTCCTCAGAGAAAGAGATTTACCTAAATGCCTAGCATCCCACCCAGAGTTCCTGAGGCACCTTCTATTTCTCAGTAAACTATATGCAACCTCTCACCATGCTGCCATATGAGACTCTCTTAGTATTCCTGATGTGAACTGTAGAGTGCTTTTCTCTACTGATAGGATTGGCTATCACCCCCAACTGTATGTGGCCATGGAAAATGGATGGGGTGTTTAGTGTGGATTGTGGCTGCAGATGTTTGCGCCATCCAATTTTCTTTTCATAGACCCTTTTAATATGGAGTCTTACTTAATTAGCCATTTCATTTCTATTCTCCTTCGGCAGTTATTGTAATGTGTCATTTATGTTCATTGGAAATGAATAATTTGTTCATTCACTTCACATTTATGTAAAACTGAATCCAAATTGTGAAAATGTAAGGAAGTATGGGGGCACAGTGGTTATTGTTGCTGGCTGGTGACTTGGGTTCAAATCTTAGCCTTTGTCCTTTTCTGTGTGCATTTTGCAAACTATCCCGTTATCTATATGACTTTTCTTAGGGTTGCCTTTGGCTGGCCCTTTGTGTGTATGATGCACTGGCATCCCATCTAAGGCTGGTTTGTGCCTTGAACAAGATACTGTAGGAACAGGGTCTTCAATGCAGTGTTAGAAAAAGCATGCTCAGAAAATGAATAGTTGAATAAAAACAGTCAATAAAATTAATCACTCTGTTCTTCTAAAACTGCGAAATCTAAAATGAGGTAAAAAAAACACAATTCATAAGACTTTGCTAAATTCTTTTGAAAAGTGGACATAAAATAGCAGAGACTCAGTGACAGTTCGATTAAAATAGAAATCCAATTAAAAATGGGCAATGGTGATGTATAGGTGCCACTGCTTTCAAGAGGACTTTTGACCAAGGAATGAGTGGAATTAACGGGTCTTCAATTTAAATTTGATCCCTTGTGAATGCATTTCCTCTGCATGCAGTGCTTTTATTTTACAGGAATATTAATGGAACAATATTTCAGCACAAAATGCATCTGTTTTGCCCATTGTGAGCATTTACTGGATGACTTGACAAGTGAATTATGTGACATGAGTAACGTGAAATTTTTTCATGGATGTTTTGTGTTGTTTGCTGTGGTCCAGTGCTAGTCACCGTAGGCTCCCATTCTATCATAAACATTTCTCTCTCCATTATCCATGAAAGCATGAGACTACATTTTTTTGCTGCCATCACTGCAAACTATAATGGGTAAATAACATTAAAAAATATTTTGGGTGGAGGATTGCTTTAAATAAGAATTCTGTGGGAAAATCCTGATAAAACTCAAATTTATATTGAACCCTCTGATTGAGCAGAAATACAGGAAAACAAGGAATCTCATATGATTTGAAGAATGGTTGGAATGAAATACTGTAGCATTTTGCCTAGTGCTGCTTGAATGAGAACCCTGGTTTACAGGAAAAGTGATAAGAATTGATAACCTAGGGGTCTTCTTTAGTTTCACTTCTGACTTGGCTTTCCCTAAACTTCTCAGTGCAGTTAAAGGTGCCAGTTTGCCACAAAGTGTAGTCAGATCCTCTAGCATGAGGTGAGGTCCTCATCTCCAACATTGAGCAAAATGAACTGCTTCCATAAAGAGAGCAGAGGGAATCAATTTTTGAAATACATAAGGCAGAAGTTTCATTTAACATTAAGTAGAGTTAGACCCCCATCACTGAGCAGAGTGGGAGCTCTGTCACTAACTCCCACCCCCACACAGTTCAGTCCCTCCTTATCACCCAATAGAGAGCACTGCTAAGCTGACCCCTGTGCTCACTGAAGTGAGCTCCCCCTGACCATGAGAAGGATGGGACTCTCCCCAGCCTCTTTTGGATTGCACCCTGCACCCAATCTTATTCAGTTCTATTGCCCGCCTTTGCTCCTCAGTGTATGGGTCACTTGGCCGATTGGTCACTCTGTCTGCTTGTTGCTATTTGTGGCTTAGATGGATTTGTTGCTTATCCATCACTAAGCCTCTGCAGATTTCAGTTCGCTGTCGCTTTCTCTGGAGTGTAGGGTGAGTAGTCGACTGCCCTCCGTTCTGCACAGGCATCTTTCAGTGGGACAAGGATGACTAAAGGAGGGATGCTAAGATGAGCTGTCTTGGGTGAGTAGAGGAGCTGCTGGCTACATTCTAGGGGCCCTCTGCTGGTGCAGGAGTCTGTGTTTCAGATTTATCCCTTGCTCCCAGTCCTCACCTGGCTGTTTGCCAGTCCATTCTGTCCAGTGTCTTGGTCACCTCATTTCATGCTGAATTCACATGTTTATAGGATCAAGGTTCAGCATTAATAAGCATAGGTTGGAACTGTATCTGTGTTGTGGATGCATTGACCCACTTCACCCTCCCTGAAGATCCAAGTGATATGACTGAAGACTGCCTCAAGACCTCCAATTTCATCCTCCCTGCTCACCAGCACCTTGTGGAGTTTTTCTTTTCTTTCCATTATCAGTAGAGTACTGACATTCACCCCAGTTTTATGCCCTGTTCATTTGCAGCTGTTGAGCTCTCTGTGGCAAATTTAAGGTGTGATATCTAATATGTTAATTGTATGAAGAGCTTAGGGTGCAGGTAGTATGAAGTGTAGGGTGCTGCCACTGTCAGCTTCTATGTACGATTGGTGTGAAATTTACAGTGTCATTGAAGTGAGGCTTGGAGCTCAGCTCATATGATGCTCAGACTTTTATTGTTATGAAGCTCTTCCTAAAGGGGTGAACACTTTGAGACTCTTGATCAAGGCAGAGGGGGACTCATTTTTACAGTCGTCATTAGTAATGCTAAGTCGTGGAAGCTGGGTCACTCCTCTGGGAGTATCAGATGAATGTGGGATAGCCAGCTGTGTGGTGGGATCCTGGTTTGTCGAGCAGTGGGCTCCACTTGCTGATTCCTGTATCCTGTGGTCCCATGTGAGTAGAAGCACCTTGTCTTCTAATTGTGCTGCCGACCAGGCCTCTTTGCAGCTCGTCTAATTATTTCTGCTATAGTGGCTGCTTGCTTCTGCACGCCTTTAAATTCAGTGGGGACCTGCTGCTCCGCTTTCTTCTGCACGCGTCATGTCCCTTCTGATCGGAGGCAGCAGCATAGTCTCAATCGCCTCCTGGAAAGCGTTGGGGAAGCCCAACTGAACGAGGCTGTGCTGCCACTCTCTGCTCCTGCTACTCACCTTTGACCTCTGATCAAGTCTGTATCGGATGTAATCTTCACAAAGTGTCAAGATGGGGAAAAGCAAAAGCTTCTCCAGCCGTTTTCGGTAATGCTACTGCTGGCCATCTACTGTCCCGTGATCCTGACTGAAAGGACCTATATGTTGTGAGAACTGGGAGGCAAAGGAGTAAGGAGGCTGTAGTGGGAAGGGGGCTGTGGCTGCAGGTATATGTATGTGTGTGTGCGTATGCAAGTGTGTGCCGGGTCTGCAGATGTGTCTTGCTCTTTTACAGTGCAACTGTATGTCTGAATTTAGCTAACGTGTACATGGCAGCACATGTATGTGAGTGTGAGCGTTTCTTAGTATCTGCATGTGTGAACTTGTGCATACATTTCAGCAGGGAATGTGTAATGGGGGGGTTAATATTCTTGGAATGGGGCAGTACAATGCAAAGTTGGGGCAGCAGGCTTACATGTGTGTAAATTCACTTCTAATTCAGAACACTGCTGCAGTAATGTTCGGAGGTGGAAATTTAAGGCGTGATATCTAATATGTTAATTGTATGAAGAGCTTAGGGTGCAGGTAGTATTAAGTGTGGGGTGCTGCCACTGTCAGCTTCTATGTACGATTGGTGTGAAATTTACAGTGTCATTGAAGTGAGGCTCGGGGCTCAGCTCATATGATGCTCAAACTTCTATTGTCATGAAGCTCAGGGCACAACTGTTGAGGACACTGTTGGAGTGAAGACCAGAAAGCTGTATGGGTATTGCTCATTGTGCTACTAGTGTGACACCTGGGGTATGACTGCTGTGATGCTGATTGTTTTTTATTGATACTTAGTATGATATTGGTGGCATGGTGGCACAGTGGTAGTGCTGCTGCCTCACAGTTAGAAGACCTGGGTTTGCTTCCCGGGTCCTCCCTGTGTGGAGTTTGCATGTTCTCCTCGTGTCTGCGTGGGTTTCCTCTGGGTGCTCCGGTTTCCTCCCACAGTCCAAAGATATGCAGGTTAGGTGCATTGGCAATCCTAAATTGTCCCTAGTGTGTTCTTGGTGTGTGTGTGTCCTGCGGTGGGCTGACACCCTGCCCGGGATTTGTTCCTGTGGACCCCCGTCACCCTGTGTTAGGATTTAGCGGGTTGGAAAATGACTGACTGACTAGTATGATATTGGAGTGAAATTCTTGGTGTTGCCATTATAAAGCTTAGTATTTTGCCTGTAAAATACAGGATGCTACTGGTGTAAATTCAATGATGTTACTTGTTTGAAATCAGAGTGCCGATGGAATGAACATCAGGAAGCTGTAGAGGTGACACTCAGGGGTGTATTCATGTAAAGTTCAGGTGACTGCAGAAGCTCAGTGTATTGCTAGAGTGATGTTCACTATGCACCTGATGTAAACTTTACAAAGATAATGCTGTGGAGTAAAGATCAATGTGATACTGATGTGTCTCTTAGTCTGCTACTAGTGTGATACTCAGGCTACTATTAGAATGAAGTTCCAGATGTTGCTAGAGTGATGTTCTTGATGTTGATTGTATGAAGCTTATTGTGCTGTGGTAGTGTAGTTCTGTCTGCAATAGGAGTGATCTGAGTGTGCGGTTGCAGTGAAGCTTAGAATGTTGTTGGAGTATTGCTCATTGTGCTGCAGAATTGAAGTTTTGGATGTTACTGATATTAAAACTATTGTCCCAGGGGATGAAGCTTTGGGTGCTTCTGTTATGAAACTGAGTTTACAATTTACTACCACTGTGAACCTAAGGGTGTTAGTGGTGTGATGCTGAGGGCACTTCTGCATGAGGTGAAAGGTCCAGCACTTGTAGGTTTGAGAATGTCGGCTCAGGATGCTGTTATTAGCCTGGCAGGCATGCCTGTGGCACTTTAAGATCCTCTTCATTTCTCCCGACTGGGTTGTTAATTGGTTTGGCACTTTCTGCAGCTCGTGTGCCACCTCTGCGGTGGCTGCTGCCTGTCCTTGAGCCGCTCCTCGGTTAATTTTAGGCTTATGTCCTCATTTTAAATGAGGCCACAGATGAACCAAGCTATTTCAGATGCTCTGTCCTCGGAGGGCATTGTTCTGAATAGTGTGACTAATATATATAGCGCCTTTGTGGAAAGAAAAGAACCTTCGTTTCCCATAATCACCTGGATGGCTTACCTTGAATTGTACATTTTGAGATATCGTGGATTGATTTCAGTGCAGACTTTCCTGCTTCCTGTTTTTCACAGCAGCACAGCTCATTGTTGACATCAGAAAGTACACACCAAAAATTGAAAGAGTTGGATTTATGAAGATGTTCAAGGGGTCTGCCTGGGTGTCTGAGGCTGAATTGGATGGAATCCTGCTAGCCCTGTTCCTCCACTGGGAAGTCCAGATCCATGTTTTCTGAATAAATCGTGGCTCGCCTAGAAGGGAAAATCCTGGTGTAATTTAAGCTGTTTGGTTTTCTGGATCTGATTGCTTTGTTATCTTTGAATGTGCAAATATTTGTGAGGATGCTTTGAATTAAACGTACTGGGATTTGCATAAATCTGAATAAGTAAACCCTTTTAAGGATTTTCTGCTCTACATCAAATCCCCACTCTGTTTTATTTAACATCGGGACTCTTTATCCTGTGTAATATGGCATCAAATTCTAAACTGGCACTCGATGGCAGCATCTGTAAAGCCTCTGTTACTCTTTCTATGGAGGCAAACCCCCCACCCCCTACCTCCAAACTGTAACCAGTGGCAGCCCTCAGATTCTCAGACTCCTCGGACAAGAGTGACGCCACATGCTGTTCATGGAGAAGCAGAGTTGACAACTCCCATGTGTTTTGGTTTTGATGGACCCTCTTGAGGTGCATACTGCAGTAATTCATGAGCCCGTTGTCATGGAAACAAGAGTTTTGACAGTTGAGAGTTTTTTTTTTTTTCATTTCTTTAATCGTGTGAATGCCCTGCCACTCCAGCTCCTTAAGGGAAATGCATGTTTTTGGTGGGGTTTCCTTTAAAGTTGGCTAAGCTGTAAATTCCCCACACCATGCCTACCTTGCTAAATGCACTACCTGCTGAGGATCATTCGAAGGGCTGAGGCAGGTATGCTGGAGGATGACCCTACCTGACCCAAAATCTCATTTTAGAAGCAAAAGATGTGCCAAAGCACTTGGTGACAGTTGAACCCTCTGGCTGGGTCCTGGCCATAAATCTGAACCAGCTCTCTCTTTGGGTTCAGGTAGATAGGTGTGTTGCCAATTGTCCCTTCTCTTGCACTCTCTCTCTCTGTCTGTCTCCCTCTCTCTCTTTCTCTCTCTCTCTCTCGCTCCCGCGCTTTGCTGCCTACAGCTTGTGCTTAATATAGCAAGGTGGCAGAGTGAGCTGCTTCACTGCAGATAGAACAGCGCCAGGAATACGAAGGTGGCACCTTCTCAAGGAACCCAAGTAGCCAGCTGTCTGAATTTGCTGACCACTTGTAGAGTACTGCATCACTAGCACTCTGTGATCACTTCACCTTTGCATATGTTTTTAGGGCTGTGCTATACCCAAATGCTCACTGGCACAGACTGTCGTAAGTGGAACACTTAACTGTCTGGAACAGGAATAGGCGGAACTCGGAAGCCTGGTGCTAGACTGGCCTTAAAGGACATCCATCAAGTGCTCTGAATGCCCTTCCTCTAACTGTGCACCCTGCTGATGGGAGACTTTTGTTTCCTCAAGAGTCCAGACTTGTACTGCTGGCACCTTTAACACTGACAGGGGAGCCATTGGCAGCTCCAGGACTGTTCTTGACAACTTTGAGATTCTGGACTAGAGTACCTTCTGTAATGTTTCTTCTCATTCTGTAATGTTTTCCAGGATTTTTATCCCAAAGAAACATCGGCAGCGCTTCGATGAAGTTGTTTCGCAGAGCCTTATTAATCGGATCTGCCGTGGCAAGAGCCTCAATGAGCATACCCAAAACAGGCTACGGCGTAGCCGCAGTGAAGACCACCATGAGCGGCTGATGGTTTCAACACGTGCCAGCTCTGTGCCACGGACAGGAGAGGAAGACTTTGCTGGCAGGGGCCTCAGGAAATCTGCATCTCTTACTGCAGGGAGCTCAGGAACTGCTACAAACCGCAGGTAAGCTTAAAACCTCCAGGTGTCTCTAAGTGGTTGAAGTGGCACATTCATTTATTTTGCTCAAATAGAATGCATGTGGTATAAGAACCATGCCTGTGTGCTTCTGGAATATGTTCAGAGTGATGACCCATAAACAGTGATGCATGCTCAGGAGAGGGTGGGTCTGCAATAAATTGAAAGCGAGCCTGCCAGGTATGCATTGACCTGGGAGATAAGTGAATGACTAAAGTTGTTGACCGAGCCTGTGTGGGCCTCTGCAGCATCTTGTCACTCTCCACTGCCAGGATTTTGAGGGTCTACAGAAACACTGATGGCACTAGTCCAGAACATTCTTCCAGACAACATACCCCCCAACTGGTTAAAGTTGCCTTTTCTTTAGGTTAGTCATTCATCCAGCCGATGCTCCATTGTATTTATTATAATTCTGTACTGGATGACATGGTAGCACAGTGATTAGCACTGCAGCCTCACATCTCCAGAGTCCTCAGTAGAAATCCCAGAGTAGTCACTTACTGTGTGTAATTTGCACATTGTGACCATGTGTGTATGGTCCATGTTTTTTTTCTCTTGGTGCTCTGGGTTTCCTGCCACCCCTCAAGGACATGAGTATTAGATTAAATGGTAACTCTAAACTAGTAGGATACCTGTGATATACTGGCATCCCATCCAAAGCTGGTTCCTTCCTAGCACTCAGTGCTGCTGGGTTAGGCTCTGACTCCCAGTCACCCAAATTTAGATTAATTAGATGTGGTAAACTTGGGTGGAAATCGTGTACTAAGAACCATGGCAAAAATTCCCTGAGAATTATATAACATAAATATTGTTTGTTTGTTTATTCTGTCAAGTTTGTGTAAATCAGTATTTTGCTAGATCTGCAGAGAGAGATAGTGTACACACATTGGCAGTGGCACTAACAGGCATCTTGATCCAAAACATGTTTTTCAGTGTTACCCCATCTACCATTTCTTCATCTTTCTTTTCATTCCATTGCCAGTTGGCACACATAACTTTGAGAGTTTATATTACAGTTCTGATTGCCTTGCATGCCAGGCTGGCATTGCCCAGGCCTTGTGAACTCTGCTTATGTATACAAGAAATCAAATGGCATAAGAAGGCACCTTTACTGCTTACTTCAGGATGCCAGAGGGAACTCCATAAAAAATGGAGCATTTATGATTGGTTTGTCTTTTGCAGGACAGTCAGAGTATACAAAGGCAACAAGAGCTTTGGCTTTACGCTTCGTGGCCATGCACCTGTGTGGATTGACTCTGTTGTTGCAGGTATGTTTTACTGTCTCGCTAACACAGACATTTGCTGTACTCATAACGGGCTATAGGCCCCTTTAAGGGAGATTTGCATGGAGAAAGTTATGAACAATGGAAGTGTCCACTACCTTTGAAGTGCATACCAATCAAAATACCCATTCCTCTTCTTTTTTGCCCACTCACAACGTCAGATTGGCTCACCCACAACCACCCCACGCCACATTTTCATCTTGGAAATCTTCCCCATGCTGAGCTGGTAGGTCACACCCACCTCTGCACCACACTGACTCAGACGCCATGCTTATGTGGGTGTCTCACGAGGATAGAGCTTGCTTTGCCTAGGCGTGGGTGGGCAGTGTGTGAGTGCATATCAACAGTGGTTTGTCAGATCTCAACTCTGTGGGATTTGGGCCCAGAAGTCAGCCTAATAATACGTATAAGGTAAGGTATAAGTGAGTCTCTCAGTCTGAAGTACCAGTGTATGTCTCACGGTTCCATTTCCACTGCTACTGCTAGGTCCTTCTTGAATTCACCACAGTCCACTCACACTTCCAGCCATATATCAGTGTCATGTGGTAAATGCTCTCCTCCCTTTCTGTGTCTCCTACAGGCAGCCCAGCAGAGAAGGCTGGCCTCAAAACTCGAGATCGTATCCTTTTCCTTAATGGGCTTGACATGAGGTAAGAAGACATGTGTCCGTATGACCTTCTCATTATTGGTTAAAGATTAGCACTTGGTTTATGGCCTCTGCCTTATGTTTTCTACACTAGGGTTTTTGTTAGCCTGGCTGATGGCAATAAAGAGTTATGTTTGAGGCTAATTGATTGTTCTGCTGTTGTCTACTACAGGAACTGCTCTCATGAGAAGGTGGTCTCCATGCTGCAGGGCAGTGGGGCAATGCCAACACTTGTAGTGGAGGATGGACCCCCAGGCTTTGTGATGGGTGAGACACTCAGCCCCTTATCAGATTCTGCTTTCTGCATGTTGGTTTGGAGGTGGGGGTCATAATATGCTCATGCTAGGAATCTGCTGGCATCTGAGATCTGATCCAATCATGCTAAAATGCTGGTAGGCGATATGTTACTGAAAAACAGCAGGCTTCCACTCCAGTGTGTAACTCTGCAGGAGCTCTGTTATGGTTTGACTTCAGTTTGTGGAGCTGCAAGCTGTTGAGATTTGACCAGCTCCAGTTTCTTGGGCTGGGCCTATAGGCTTCACTGTGAAATCCTTTATTTTATGGGTGCCACAATTTCATTTCTGTAATCGGGATAGATAAAAGCTTGGTATTGTTAATGGGTTAAAAGTGACAAGTTGTGTCCGTGGCAGCCTTCACTTTCATACCAAGATTAATGTAGCTTTCAGTGGCGGATGACAAGTTGCCAGATTCAAATCTCCCTCTCCTTTAAAATACCCTCCTTTTCTGCACATATAGATGCAGAGCCTGAAAACTCTCCCATACGCTCCCGCTCTCCTACACTAAGCTCCCTGCAATGGGTGGCGGAGATTCTGCCTTCCAGTATCAAGGTACAGGGAAGGACCTTCAGCCAACAGCTGGAACATCTGCTCACACACCAGGAGAGATATGCTATTTGCAAGTCACTTGAGGCTTTCTTCCAGCATAGGTAAGTCTTTTGTATTGATTTCAAAACATATTGCTGTTGGTCTGTTGGTTGTTTGTTCTCTGCCAGTGCAGGTTGGCATTTGTGAGAAGCACCTACACAGGCTACATTTGATTTTGATTGAAATTCTTGACAGAAGGACTCTGGAGAAGAGTTCTGAAATCTGACCATAGTCTCTAAAATGGAAATTATATTTGAATGGGTATAGGACAGTGGCAAATTCATTATCCTCTTGAAATATCTGGAGAGTTTTGTTGCCATGTGATCTGTGCTCTCCATACAGGAATGTGGACACACTCATTGTAGATGTCTATCCAGTGCTGGACACACCAGCCAAACAGGTGATCTGGCAGTTCATCTACCAGCTACTGACATATGAAGAGCAGGAGCACTGCCAACAGAAGATTGCTCGCTTTCTGGGATACAAGTCAGCCCCAGGTAGAATGCAGTGATGTGGAGTAGTAGACATGAAAAGTCAAGAAAAGAATGCAGTCAACTGACATAAGAATCCAAAGGTTTTGGTGGATTGGCATGTAGAGGTGGAAATGCTGTAGACTGCTAATGTAATAAATGATCACCCTTACCAGGCATATATTTTAATAGTGAATTCTTTCTTGGCTTTATTTGCAGCAATTGAGACAGATGTTGTTCCTGAGCTTCATCGGCGTAGCAGTTCTGTAAGACTTTCACCCAGCTATAGATCAAGTATCCGAGATCACGGTATGGAAGATGGGAGCAGAGGTACCACATTTTCTGTGGATTTATAAGAACTGAATGACACATAAAGGACATGTGGGGACTTGAAAGCAAACCCCAGAGAGCAGTGATTATTGGTCTATCAGTGTTAGAGTAGACTCTAGGGAAAAAGATCATGGATTTACTGGAGTCTGAGAGAGAAACTCATCACATGCTGGTTAGGGGCATTTATGGATCCCAGAAGAGAAATATATGGGATCATGCGAACAGAACTCATATGCTGCTTGTTAGGAATATGTGGATTGGTGTCATTTTTGATTCCTCTCTTTCTTACTCCGCCCACATAAATCACATTAAGAAACTTTCTTACTTTCACCTCCATAACATATCCAGTGTTTGCTCATTCCTCTCCTTTTCTAATGCTGAGAAACTTGTCCATGCTTTTATCACATCCTGCATCGATTATTGTAACTCGCTGCTGGCAGGTGCCCCTTCTAATCTTATATCACAGCTCCAGTTGATTCAAAACTCTGCTACAAGAGTCATTACACGAACCACCAACAGTGAGCACATCACACCCAGCCTGCTTCGCCTTCACTGGCTCTCTGTGTCTTACAGGACTGAATATAAAATTCTATTAATAACCTACAAAGCTTTAAATGGCCTTGTACCGGACTACATCAGTGACCTTCTAAATCACTATGCTCCTGTTTGCCTACTAAGGTCCTCTGATTCTGGTAATCTTGTTGTGCCTCACGCTAACCTGCACTCTATGGGTGACAGGGCCTTCAGCTCCATAGCACCCCAAACTTTAGAATGACATCCCGAAATTAATTAGATCTGCTGACTCCATTCGTTCTTTTAAAAAACAACTTAAAACTCATCTAATTAGGAAGGCTTTTAACTTAACTTAACATTCTGCCCTTTCTTTCAGTCTGTTATATCACAAATTAGGTTATTTGTTAGGTTTTTCTTTTAGTATTGAATTTAGTATTTTACTCTGGTTTATTGTTGTTTATTCTATTTAATGCTTTGTTATCTGTGTCATTGTTCTATTCAGCAAAACATTTGTATCCAATGTTACATATACCCTGCTGTTTTTTCTAAGACTCTGTGAAGTGCCTTGAGCATGGGAAAGGCACTATATAAATACAATGTATTATTATTATTATTATTATTAAAGAGCAGTGGTCAGAAATATGCAGGGATTGGAGAATAGACCCCAGAGAGTAGTTAACAGAGATATGCAGGAGCATAATAGTTACCCCAAACTATCCTGGGAAATATACAAAATATATGTGAGCCACAGAGAGTAGTAGCCAGATATACCAGCTGAGACTGGAACCCAGAAAGAGCTGGTGAGGAAAAGTATATGTGGGTAGTGGACTTCAAAGAGCATTGTTGGAGGTATATAGGAGCATTAGAGTGAACCATAGAGAATGCCGGCCAGACCTGTGTAGATTCCAGAGTGCAAAGATCAGTGATCTATCAGAGTCTTAGACTGAATCCCAGAGCACATTTGATCAAAGATATAAAGTAACTAGAGTGTGTTGGTCAGGGGTATGTGAATCCCTGAAAATAGGCATACATGGGAGCAGTCAGGTACTTGCTAACAAATATGTAAAATACAGAGAGCAGTGGGAATAGATATACCGAATCCATGAGTAGGATCTGGGGAACATTGGTTATGGATATAGTAGAGTCTGGGAATGGACCCCAGAGACAGCTGATGAGGAGCATGTAGATAGTAGACTCTAAACAGCACTGAGAAGACATAAATTGGGCCATGACAGCATGTCTCAGAGAGTGTTGAAAAGATGTCAGAATGTGCATGCGTGAGAACGAACCACACAGATCAGGAACTGTACGATAATTGTAAGTAAACAACAGAGTGGTCATTTATGTGAGAGACCAAGGACTGATTATAAGCACAGACTTAAATCTTACATGCATTTTTTGTATGGCTACAGCTAATCACAAGTTTAACTCATGTCTTTTTTCCCTAGCTAGTGGACACCATCTTGGTGACTTTTTTCTGTTTTATTTTCTTTGACAGGGGCTTACAGTGATTCTGGTGAAGTAGGAATGACCCTGACCCCTGGTGAGCGGCAGTCAGGAGATGGGACATCCATCCCTGAGACGCCGAACCTCCAGAACGTGAGTGGACCTCTGCTAACTGGGGGAAGTGAAATTGGATCAGGTAGACTGGTAGCCTCGACTATGGTTCTACTGTGCCAAGCAGACAGGAACAAAAGCAAGAGCAATAGTGATGTTTTGAGGGATGCACAAAAGCTGTGTCTTCAGATTGAGTGTGCATCAAAGGGAACAATGTGTAAAGAATTTGTAGCCCTTCTTTCAAGTGTCACACAACATGTAAAGTGTTGGGTAGTGGGTGTGAATTTGTACCACTTTACTATTATGATGTATGAAGCAATATATCCAATTGCTCTTAATTCCAGATGGGCATAACTTAAATCAATTAAACTTCTGTTGACCCCAGGTACAGCCTACTCCTCCACCTCCTGTGAGTGGGCAGAAGGAACTTTTGTTCTTTACATTAAGTCATAACCAGTCAAGTTAAACATAATTGTGTTAAAATTTTCCTTTGGGTAAATCATTTCTATCTTAGTATTGCCAAGGATCACTCTCTGGAGTGAATACGTGGGCTTGCTTTTGGTGGCTTTCTAAAATTACTCTCTATGATGATAAATAGTTGCACCCAGAAGAAGTGGTATAGTTGGCATGGAAACCAGCATGGAAGATCAGTATGGTCAGGCCTGCATGTGCATTACGTTCATGACCACCTTTAGATTATGGCAAGCTTCAAATGCTGATTAAGCCCAAGAAGAGTGCCTTAATGATGTGTCAAACAAACAAGTCAGTTAGACAGAGGATTGTCTGTTGGCTTTCATTTAGCTGCGTGATACATGTTAGCTAACAGATTTGACAATGGGATCACTGAAGCCATGATGTCTACAACAGGGTATTAGGAGGTTCACAGCAACAACTCCATGCACGAACCAGTAGATGATGTGATAGACCATCACAGCTCCTACTTTGGTGCTTTCCACCATCAGTTGAGCTGATTTCCTCCATCAATTAATGAGTAATTTCTTAGACCATAGACTGGTAGTTTGCTGAGGTAGGAGTCCATTCACAGTCTTGATTGCAATGTCTGGCACTAGTCACTCACCATTGCCAACTGCCATAGGCTGACATTAATATTTTTTCAGTGATAAGCCCCACTTCTTTCTTGGGGATGATTACCTCTAGAGTTATATGTAATGGCATCAAATACAATATGACAATGGTGTCTAGAGAACATTCTTAATGGTTGCGTTGTTTATCAGATACAGTTGCCTCTTTGACTTGTAATAGGCAGTATAGGTTCAGTCATCCACTGTAGAGCCTTTTGTGGTGCCCTTACTATATCTGTTGGAACTTTACAACAGGATAATACCCATAAAAACTTAAGTGATGTCACCTCCCTGCCCTGTCTTCAATAGAGTATGTGTAGGTTGGCTAAGTGTTATTTATTTCATACTTTTTATTAATCACTGACATGCTGGAAGAGCAGTTGCAAAGTGCTTGACTGAATGTACCACAGAAAACCATTGCCGCCTGTTTGATTCTGTATTGTCTTGGTAGAGTTCTACATTACTCTACTTTCCCCTTTTGTATTCTTTAATGTGTAGCCTTTGTCAGAATGCCTCAAATCTCATAGACTTACCACTGTTTATAAGGTATTGTACTTTATAACTTCTCCCCACCTTCCCTTTTACATCTACAACCTCAGGCAATTACATAGAGTAAAAGACAAGCAGGAGTTAAGTTAGAACTTTAAATAATGTATTATTGATAACATTCGTAAAATAATAACAATAAGCAAAGTACAAGTGAATATTGGCAATCATAGCAACCTGATAAATGCTGATTTGTAGTTTCAAGTGGCACACAGACTTGTTAGTTTCTTAAATGTATTTAGTTAAGTCATCGTTTCTAGTTTTGTTCAGGACAGGCTGCATGCATGTCTCAGTATGGCTGCTAAGCTGTGCTCTTCATTGTGCTGTCCATTTCATGGTAATGGTGTGAGAGATGTTCCTTCATGGTGATGGTGTGAGTGAAAGAGGGGGTTGGTAAAGCAAGCAAATGTATATATTCTTTGTCCAAATCCTACGACCAATAAGGCGTTGTGGTACAGAATGACTTCTGATTCAAAACCGAACAGCTAACTTTAGACCAATAGAATTCTGGTGCGACACATCCCCCAGTTACTGACTTACAGTATTTTCACACCTGCCCCCAAAAACCATTTGTTGAGTGAAGCTTGCCAGTTAGATACAGTCATATGAAAAAGTTTGGGAACCCCTCTTAATTCTTTGGATTTTTGTTTATCATTGGCTGAACTTTCAAAGTAGCAACTTCCTTTTAATATATGGCATGCCTTATGGAAACAGTAGTATTTCAGCAGTGACATTAAGTTTATTGATTTAACAGAAAATATGCAATATGCATCATAACAAAATTAGACAGGTGCATAAATTTGGGCACCCCAACAGAGATATTACATCAATACTTAGTTGAGCCTCCTTTTGCAAATATAACAGCCTCTAGACACCTATAGCCTTTGATGAGTGTCTGGATTCTGGATGGAGGTATTTTTGACCATTCTTCCATACAAAATCTCTCTAGTTCAGTTAAATTTGATGGCTGCCGAGCATGGACAGCCTGCTTCAAATCATCCCATAGATTTTCGATGATATTCAAAGTCAGGGGACTGTGACGGCTATTCCAGAACATTGTACTTCTCCTTCTGCATGAATGCCTTTGTAGATTATGAACTGTGTTTTGGGTCATTGTCTTGTTGGAATATCCAACCCCTGCGTAACTTCAACTTTGTGACTGATGCTTCAACATTATCCTGAAGAATTTGTTGATATTGGGTTGAATTCATCTGACCCTCGACTTTAACAAGGGCCCCAGTCCCTGAACTAGCCACACAGCCCCACAGCATGATGAGCCTCCACCAAATCTGACAGTAGGTAGTAGGTGTTTTTCTTGGAATGTGGTGTTCTTCTTACGCCATGCAAAGTGCTTTTTGTTATGACCAAATAACTCAATTTTTGTCTCATAAGTCCAGAGCACTTTGTTCCAAAATGAATCTGGGTTGTCTAAATGAGCATTTGCATACAACAAGCGACTCTGTTTGTGGAGTGAGTGCAGAAACCTCTCATCACCCTGCCATACAGATATTCTTTGTGCAAGTAGAACGATGTATAGATACACCATCTGCAGCAAGATGTTCTTACAGGTCTTTGGAGGTGATCTGTGGGTTGTCTGTAACCATTCTCACAACCCTGCGCATATGCCTCTCCTGTAATTTTCTTGGCCTGCCAGACCTGGGTTTAACAGCAACTGTGCCTGTGGCCTTCCATTTCCTGATTACATTCCTTACAGTTGAAACTGACAGTTTAAACCTCTGAGATAGCTTTTTGTAGCCTTCCCCTAAACCATGAGACTGAACAATCTTTGTTTTCAGATCTTTTGAGAGTTGTTTGAGGATCCCATGCTGTCACTCGTCAGAGGAGAGTCAAAAGGAAGCAAAACTTGCAATTGACCACCTTAAATACCTTTTCTCATGATTGGACACACCTGTCTATGAAGTATAAGGCTTAACGAGCTAATTCAACCAATTTGGTGTTGCAAGTAATCAGCATTGAGCAGTTACATGCATTCAAATCAGCAAAATTATAAGGGGACCCACATTTTTGCACAGCCAGTTTTTCACATTTGATTTAATTTCATATAACTAAATACTACTTCACTAAAAATCTTTGTTTGTAAAACACCCCAGTACTCAGATGTTCCTAGGAAATTAAAGACATACATACCACTGTTATCTTTTTTGTTGAAAGTAGAGTAAATTTTTATGCAGGTTGAGAGGGGTTCCCAAACTTTTTCATATGACCGTAGCTTCCTGTCCAACAGAGAATCACTTGCCAAATCAGTTTAAGGCACTTCCCCCAACTGTGCCATAAATTTCTAATTCAGTCCTAAAGACTGGGTGTTTGTGGGGGGGGGGGGTTCTTTTAACATGAAAGCTTCTCAACTTGGGGGGGGGGGATGGGTTCTTTTAACATGAAAGCTTCTCACCAATGAAACACTAATATTACATTTGCTTTGTCTAAATTACAAGTAAAGGCATACAGCATATTCATCAACTTATATACAACATTTCACACCACAACAGAGGCCATTTCACAGTGCATAGCTGCTTGAATTGCCTGTCACTAGCCTGACACCAACAACCCAAATGTGCTCCCCTTTCTGAACCAAAAATAATTCCTTTACTCTAGTTTTGGATTTGTTACTTACATGTCACCTATCTGAGATGATGGTACTGGACCATATTTTTCTTTTTCTCAGAGTGGATATACAGTAGAAGACAAAATGAAAGTAGGTTGGATTTATCCTTCCAGTGGTACCTGTTATTTCAGGAGAATAAGTGCTGCTCCTCCTAATTCTTCTCTTCAAAAGGTCATCTTTGTTTATTTCTCACCTCTTTATAGGTTTATAAGATCATTATTATCACATGTACAGAGTATATTGAAATTCTTTCTTGCATGTGCTAATCAATATTCAGTACCTTACCTAGAAAAAAATTGTCTTTCTTTCCTGAAAAACATAAAAACATATTTGTCATTAGGGCATATATTGACTTGAAAAGACTAATGTCACATCTGTAAGTTTGTGCACTCCTATAAAAGTATTTCTCTTTTTTCAGCTCTTTAATTTAGTAGATGGATGCTATAATGTAACCCTTTTTAACTATATACAGCACCTATAAAAAGCCATAGGCCCCTTCAGAACTTTTCACATTTTATTATTATACAACATTGAATTACAGTAGATTTAACCTGAATTTTTTGACACTGAACAATAGAAAAAGACTCTTTAATGTAAAAGATTTCTGCACTTCTGCAAAGTGATCTAAATAATTAACAAATATAAAACGCAAAATAATTGATCACGTAAGTATTCACCTCCTCCAAGTCAGTATTTAGTAAATGCACCTTTGGCAGCCATGACTGCCTTGAGTCTGTTTGCTCAGCTCTATATCAGCTTTACACATGCAGACACTTCCATTTTCCCTTATTCGTCTTTGCAAAACTGCTCCAGCTCTGTCAGGTTTCATGGGCATGGTGAGTAATCAGTCCTTGTCAAGTCTAGCCACACATTCTCAGTTGGATTGAGATCTGGACTGTAACTCGGCCAATACAGGATATTAACATTGTTGTTTTTAAGCCATTCCTGTATAGCTTTGACTTTATGGTGCTGGTGTCTTGCACGTTTTCCACCAAGATTTCCCTGTATTTTGCTGCATTCATTTTACTCTCAAGCCTTACAATCCTTTCAGAGACTATGGCAGAGAAGCAGCCCTACTGCAGCCCTGCTGCTACTACAATGCTTCACAGAGGAGATGGAGTGTTTTTGATAATGTGCAGTGTTGCACCAAATGTGTTGTTCAGTCTTATGGCCAGAAAGTTTTACTTGGGTCTCATCAGACCATAGAACCTTATTTCAGATGCCTTCTAGTAAATTCTGGCCAAGATGCTATGTGTGTTTTATCTAACAGTGGCTTTCTCTTTGCTGCTTTCCCATAAAGATGTGAATGGTTAAGTACTTGGGCAGTTATTATCTGCATAGTCCCTCCAATCTCAGCCACTCCAGTTTTTGAGGACAGCCTGCTCTAAAGAGATTTATAGATGTGACATACTATGTCTGTTTTGAATTGACTGATTTATTCATACTCCAAGGGATATTCAGTGACTTGGATAATTTTCTTGTCTCCAACCTGACTTGTATTTTTCAGCCACCTTTTCACAGAGTTGCTTGGAGTGTTCTTTCGTTTTCATTGTGTAGGTTAGGTCACCATACTAACCCGCCCCAAGTTGGACCTCCCAGATAAGGTGCACCTGAACTACAATCAATTGAAACCACAGACAGATGACCTCTGTGGAGCTAACTGGGTGACTTATAAAACCAATTGACTGCACCAGTGAGGATTTAGTTGTGTCATATTAACAGGGGTGAACACTTAAGAGAATTTGTGTTTTATATTTGTAATTAATTTAGGAAACTATGCAGATATCTGTGTTCACTTTGGTATTAAAGAGTTATTTTCTTTTTAGCAAAAAAGGAAAATCAAACCCACTGTGATTCAGTAATAATAAAATCTGAAATGTTCAAGGGGTAAATACTTTTTATAGGCATTGTGAGTATTTAGAGGAGACTGAACACAGAAAACGGTTTGGAGCAAAGGTTTGACAAAGATATTTGTAACATCATTTCAGACACGAATCCAATACAGAACTGAGTGGAAATGGTAGGTTCCCCGATTTATAAGTGCTGTCAGCAGGAAGGGGCAGGTCCAGGTACATGGGCAGTGGAAGTGGTGTTAGCAGTCGAGTGGCCGTTAGTCATCCGTACTGCAGAGAAAGAAGAGAGATGGCATTAGAACACAGTGCCATCCCCCTGGTTCAGAGGGTAATTATAATCACCAGATCCCTTAAGCTGCCTAACAAGTGCATGCACGTGACAAATATATACACATGAATATATAAAATACTATACATAGTATGCACTTTCTGTTGGTATTTTAGCATTAAACAGTATATTATGTTTTTCATGCCTTTAATTTTTTATGATTTTTCACAATCATTTTTTTTAAATTGTTTAAGTAAGTACCTAAAAACATTCAGAGTATTCAGTCTTTTTAGTAATAGAACAGGAAGCAATACCATTTCCTGACTTTGCTTAGAGAAAACACTGGAAAATTAAAGAGGCCCATTATAGTTTGTCTAGTTTACCAGTCCATCCATCAATTTTGTAACAATCTTAATCAAATTTGGGGGCATGGGATGGACAAAACATATCCCAACAGAATCAGGTCAAAGAAGAAGTCAACCCAAGTTGAACTGTAGTTAGCAGTCATTGCAGATCTGTTATGTCCTCATTGTTTAGCTGCACCATCCAAAACGGTCATTTTCTCAGTGGAATACATAGACTTGAGCCACAGGAATTGGAAACTGGGTAATGCTTCACTGTGCTTAGGGTAGACAGTGTGTGTCAAAGCCTGCATGCAAATCAAGACAAGCAGGTACATGAAGGGAATCCATTAAAGTCACAAAAAAAAAAAAGAAAATGTGTGGGTCAAAAAAAAATGGCCAGGAGATTTAAAAAAAAATTAAAAACAGGCCAGTCAAAACACAGACAATAATGTTGCATAGAAACATAGGTATTCATTGCCTGCTAGATATTGGCTGATACACCTCCACTAGTGCCGATGGGCTATCTGGAGGATCCTCAGCCAGAAGCCATCCTTCCCTAATATTTTGCTTCTTTAATCACAGAACATCTCAGGATGGTGGGGCAGAAGTAGGAACATCAACCTACCACTCCCTACAGCAAGCCCTAGGATCATTACTATCCCCATTTCTCATTGTTTCTTCTAAACCAAAACCAAAAACTCCCTTGCTCTGCTTACTCTGCCGATTCTTTGACTACTTTCTTTTGCCTGGAACTGGTAATTCCAACAGTTTTCCAAAGTCATTGGGTTGGGCTCTGCCAACTACTCATATTTCTCCCTCTTACTCTCAAAGGCTGCCTCCATTCTTTCCTCCCACAGTATGGTGATCTAAGTCATGATCACTGTCCTGGATGGAACAGACCACAGGGTAACAGCTGGTCAGTGGGGAGCAGTTATGATTTCAAGTGGAAACTTCAACTGCCTGTCTAGGTTGGCTCTCCAGTTGCACTTATTTCCATGTGTTAGCCTGGGCCACTGCTTTTAGATAATGTTCTAGGCCCCTTCCCTACCTTGCATGACAAAGTGGTTCAGCCAATGTAATGCTCTGTTACTGCAATCTTTTGAAGAACCTCATCATGGCACCATCCATACCGACACAGGGTTAGTGCTGGCTTGTGGCCAGACAGAATGTATTTTAAAGACTGGATCTGTGAATCACATAGTTTACAGTTTGTTTCTGAGCCATTCCTTGGTCACTTCCTATCATGCGGCTTCAGCACAGCTAGCTCTGCCCAGTAACAGACAGAAAAGTGTGGAGACAGAGGTTAACTGCACATAAAAGATAAGGTGGAGGTAGAGCTTTAGTGCCATCCAGACAAGGTCAAAAATTTCTTGCTTATCCATTAGATCACTAGGGTAGGCCCTGAATTTACTAAATTGAAAAAAAGGTTCCTTAATTCACATGGCATACTTCAAGTAAAGCTTCTTTAATTTATCAATGCCATTTTTTGGAAAAAACTATTTCTTTATTTTCCTTTGGATATACTGGTGCCCTGGTCCAGTATCTGGTACTGACTTTGCATCTGGGGTCCTATTACATTAAATTGCATTAAGAGGGTTTGAGTACAAAATGTCTTTTCTTTATTGATTATGTGTCTTAGAAAGGTCAATAGTTGAATCTTGGGAAGATCCTAATTTTTTTAACATAACATTCTCAAACCCATGGTCATATAAGGCCAGAGCCTATCCCAGTGGTGATTGGTACAATGTAGGAAACTGTCCTAGACATGACCATTGTAGATCTTCTAGGTTTGTTGTGATTATCTTTTTTAGAAGATGCTTGTTTTAGTGATCACAAGTAAGCCCGCGATTCGCTAGCGAATCGGAAATCCAAGAATGGCAGTTTCTGTTCCGTCCGATATTTGGATGGATGACATATCATGGAGGGTGGGTGCGTCTGGGGAAATGTCATTTAATTCAATAAGCATATCTGTACTAAAGCGGTTTCGTTTTGTGGTGACGTGATTCTGTTGCCTTTGCTGACACCGACTGCTGGCAAAGTGGAGCACAGCAAGTTTAGTTATGGTCGCATCCGGGCGGCTGTACAACCCGGCGTGCACGCTTTACCTCAGGTATAGTTCACAGGTCGTAGGCATGGTAAATTTTCCATTTAATTCAATAACCCTATTTGAACTAAAGCGGTTTCTTTGTGTGGGCGCCTTCGTTCATTGTTTGTATGCATACGGGCTCGTTTAGAGGTCGTAGCCATATGGGCTCGTGTTTGTATTACTAATCGTTGAGCTCCCTCCATTTGGATACGTGCCTCCTTTGCCTGTGCTGTGTCAAAAGCGCGTTGTGGGTGCGCTCGTTCATTGTGTTTATCCGCGCACTGCGGCGCGTCCGCTGTGCATAAATTATTTGGATGGATGACATATGATGGAGGGTGGGTGCGTCTGGGGAAATGTCATTTAATTAAATAAGCATATCTGTAGTAAGGCGGTTTCGTTTTGTGGAGACGTGATTCCGTTGCCTTTGCTGACACCGACTGCTGGCAGAGTGGAGCACAGCAGGTTTAGTTTACAGGTTGTGGTGTTCGCGTGCCAGCCACTGAGTCTGGGAAGCCGCTGGGTTAGATTCTGTGACTGTTATGTGATGTATATTACTGGCACAGTGGATTAGAGCAAGTGTAGTGCGCTGCATTTGACTCTGGACTCTGGGGCGGGGGCGCTCACAGGTTGTGTTGTTTGGACGCCACCTACTGACTCTGGGAAGCCGCTGCGTTTTGGGAAGCCGCTGCGTTTGACTCTGGGGCGGGCGCCATGGCGCAGAACGTTGTATTTGTGCGCCACCTACTGACTCTGGGAAGCCGCCGCGTTTTGGGAAGCCGCTGCATTTGACTCTGGGGCGGGCGCCGCCGCGTTTTGGGAAGCCGCTGCGTTTGACTCTGGACTCTGGGGCGGGCGCAAAGGCCGCAGTGCTCATGTGCCTCGGTGCGTGCGCCGTGCATAAATTAACTGTGGTTTAGTAAGATAGATATCTCTTAGCAGAATATTTGGTTTATCAGTTAAGACTTTGTTTTCTTTTGTTCCATCAGCCACATCTTTTCAGAAAATCATTTGTGTAATGTCTGTTTGATTTCCCATCCCATCCTTTGGTAATTTGCTTGGTATTCCACTTTTAAGAAAATCTTTGGTGTACTAGTCACAGCTTTTATGAGAGTTCTTGAATGTCTTTTTGATTTCATATGTTAAGGGTTTTTACTTTCTTGGTGATTTCACACATATTTCCTGGGTTTTTCCGTAAAGGTTCATTGATTCATGAGTCTGTAGTTTAACAGTTGCAGTATATTTTTATGCATGGGTTTAAATTTAAAGTAACTCATTACAGTTTCATATCCATCCATCCATCTTTACATCTGTCCACCCATCTAATTGGTGAACTTCCTTAATCAAATCACATGCAAAATCTGAAAAAGCACAGTACAAAGCAAGTCCTTATACAAAGTAATAAAATTGCAGTTCATCCTGAATTTCATTAAGTGTTTGGTTTGTTTCCTCGTAACATTTCTTTAGGTAATTGTTCAAGTGATTTTCTTCCCTTACAGATATCAGCAGGCTTTGCAGAGCTAGAGAACACCTACTCAGGGAAAATGCAGGTGTCAATCCATAGTCAGGTGTCTCCCATGCCCAGTCAGAAGTCTCGATCAGGTGAGATCCCTGAAACTGCTTTACTAGCCAATGCACCGAACATTCTGGGATTAATAGCAGGTTTGTGTTCTACAGGAAGCCGCAAGTCTGGCCTGTCTCTTTCCTGGCAGGAACCCGTGTCCTCCCCTCAGTGCCGCTGTTTTCCACACAGAGCTCCTTCCCCTGGGAGTGCAGAATCCAACCCCTACATCAGCCTGGACAGCCCTTTGCCATCCCCTCAGCCTGTCCACAGCCCCCAGTCCCGACGCAGGAAGCTCTTCACCTTCTCACGTCCACCACGGAGCAGAGACACTGACAGGTTTCTCGATGCCCTGAGTGAGCAGCTTGGACATCGGGTCACAATTGTTGATGACTTCCTTTCACCTGAGAATGATTATGAGGAGGTGAATGTCTAGACAACTCTTAAGAAGACTGGAATCATGGCAAAGGAGGTAACCTCTTGTTTTCTTCTTCCAGATGAGCTTCCAAGATGAGCAAGAAGCTGGATTCCTCAGTCACGAGTTTAGCAGTGCTAGCGAGTATGCAAGCAGCAGTGACGATGGAAGCTCTTTGACCTATTCATCCTGCTCAGATATCCCACCTCCTCCACAGAGCCCCCCTCCTCCACCACCCATACAGTTTTATGACTCTATTCCTGTGACTCTGACTCCAGAGCCAAGCCGGAGTCGCCTGCCTCCTGTGCCTCCACCTCCTATGAGGGCCTGCCTGCCCTTGGAGCATACTGTAGGCAAATCTCACCATGGCAGCCAAATGCATCAGTCTAATCAAGTCAACCAATCCCATTACCCCACACACCCCAGCGATGCCAAAAGATCCCATCATACTGCACTGTCCAGCCATTCAGGCCAGTCTCATTATTCTACACACCCTGATCACAACAATCAACCTTTCTATCCCAAGCAACCCAGAGATGCCAATCAATCCCATCATACCTCCCATCATAGTCACACAAGCCAGCTGCATCACCCCACACACACTGGTCATGCAAATCAACCCCATCACTCCTTACATGTGAGTCAGCCTCATCAAAGCCATCATCCATCACATCCAAGTCATGGAAGCCAATCCCATCATCCATCACAAACCAATCACCCTAATCCATCCCATCACCCATCACAACCCAGTCACTCGAACCCTTCCCATCATCCCCCACAACCCAGTCACCCTAATACCCCTCATCATACATCACCATCCAGTCATCCTACCCAATCACATCAGTCCTCACCACCCAGCCACGCAAAACATTCCCATCACCCCATACAACCTAGTCACTCTAATCAGTATCAAAGGACTTCACACTCTGGTCAAGCTGGCCAAACTGTTCACACCAGTCAGTCCAATCAGTCCCATCATATTAATAACCAGTCTCCTCACCATACTAGCCACCTCAATCAATCCCATCACCCCAGTCAGTCTCGCCAAGTTCCACCACCTCCACCGCCGCCACCGCCACCTCCACCCTGCGGACCCCCACCTTTGCCACGTGGTATTCACAGACGTGCTGAGTCAAGTCACATGAGTGTGAAGCGCCTGCGCTGGGAGCAGGTGGAGAACTCGGAAGGGACTATCTGGGGTCAGGTCAGTGTGCTTTGGAATGTTAATGGGAAATCTCTGCCATTAGAATTTAGAACGATGATCTGTGGTCATAAGCAGGTCTAGAGTTGTAAGGATGTAATGTCAGGGCAATTGCCCAGGTTGTCTTTGGTCTTTGTGTGTTTAGCATGTTATTGTGGGGTGTTGGATATAGAATTAGGGTGTCCAACATTAGATCTGAACTGGATGTGCTTCCATGAAATGTCTGGAACACAAAACTGCATATTACTGGGTCAGACTATTGAAAACACCAGCTTCAAAGAGTCAATAAATGGAACTTTGGAAAGTTAGTCATGCTGGTCTTATTGACAAGTCTCTGAGGGAGATCAAATAGCTTGCAGAATAAAATGGACCTTTGTAACTGTTATTTTTTTCCATCTGCAGCTTGGTGAAGATTCAGATTATGACAAGCTGACAGACATGGTGAAATACCTGGACTTGGAGTTGCATTTTGGAACACAGAAAAATACTAGTGAGTGCCAGTGCCTCTGCTTCCAGTAAGAAACCAGAATACAAAGTGAACACTGAGTCATCTTCACTTGTTTATTGAATCAAAGACTTATCCATGTCTAACAGTGTCCAGGCACTCTCATTTATACTATTTTCAAAGCTGCACAATTGTTGTCAAATTCTCTGGTCTCATACTGATGTCTTTTCTCTCACTTTTCTCCCAGTTTCTCTTCCAGAGTCTGCCTACTTCACTGAGACATTTAAAAAAAAAGATGTGATTGAAATTCTTTCTCGCAAGAAGGCCTACAACACATGTAAGTGACAAGAGAGTTGTTGGAATGGGCAGCATGTCCCTCTGTGGACATCTTTAAAAGATGGAAGCTAGTCAGTAATCAAGGTTGTTGAATGGCACTCAGCATTCACATGTAAGGCTAAGGCAGACCTAAGATATCCAGCTCTGTTATAGTATTGCTGTCTTTGTTCTTTGCAGCCATCCTCATTGCTCATTTGAAGCTGTCCCCAACTGAACTGCAGCAAATCCTGATGACAATGATCTGTGATCGCTTGGAGCCCCCACACATAAAACAGCTGCTGCTGTATGCCCCTGATGAAGAAGAAATTCATCAATACCAGCAGTACACACAGGATCTCAACAAGCTTAGTGAGCCAGACCAGTTTGTAATGCAGGTAAGCTTGCATGTAAAATTTAAAATTTGAACCCAGGAAAAGAAACTTACAGTACATGAGTAGGCATAGCAGTTAGGCATAGGCTGTCTAATTGGTCTTGAAGGTTGGTCCAAGGCCAGTGTCTGGCATGGGTGTTGTTAGTGGTTGGCTAGGGTGCATGTTTATGGTGGGACTATATAATACAGAACAGCCAAACAAGAGTTGTCTATTTCATATATCTGTAGCTGAGGTCCACAGAGTTTGACCTGGCCCATGGAAGAGATGCTATTAGTGGTTGCTCAGGGTGCATTTTACAGACTGGGGCATATGGATATGGAACTGTCCTGTGGCATAGGTGTATTGGTGGTGATTGTTTAAAGCAAGTACAGTATTGAGCCATGGCATAAATCATATGGGTAGTTCCTTAGGGTACATCTCCATGTCTAGAGTAGCTATTGACAATAAACTGATGCATAACATACATTGGACTCAAAAAGTATTGAGACATCTTCACTTTCCGAAACCTTTATTGTGTTGTATATTTAATTTTGAAATGAAGAGGCAAAGCCCACAATTATTGTAAACACCATACAGCACCTATGGAAAGACATGACGATGGCATATTACAGAAGTAAAATCCCATCCAATCTGCCAAGTAGAATGGGTTAAACTGCTCAAATCCAGGTATGCAAAGTTTATAGAGGGTTACCAACAAAGACTGAAACCTGTAATTTCTGTCAAGTTGCATCTACAAAGTACCAAATTAAGGGAGAGATTTTAATTTTTGATTTTTAGCATATATGCAAATCTTTCTGAAAATATGTTTTCACTTTGTCTTTATAGGTAATTGAGGGTAGATTGATAAGCAAGAAAGTTAAATGTATCCATTTAAAATGAAATCTACAACAGATCCCTTCAATTCTTAGAGCTTTTTAAAAATTTTTGCATACTTTATTGTGAATACTTTCTGAATCCACTGTAGGTATGATAGATAGTTGCTTAGGAAGTGTCCCTGTGGCTGAGAGGCTTTAAAGACGAGCTGTCAAGTGGTATATATTTATGTAAGTGGTTGTTGAGGGCGCATCCCCTATAGGGATGTGGAACTGGCCTTGTAACATATGACTGGGGTATAGAGATGAAGAGTTTGTTCATGGCTTACCTGATTATGCAGGCACACACTGCAGGTCCTTTTGTTTTGGCAAATGTACATCAATGGTATATTGCCTCAGGACTCAACCAGTATAAGTGCCATGTTTTTGTGGCCAAATATCATATCTGAGGAACTGATCTATGGTATAGTAGGTCCCCTAAGGTGTGATTCTTTGATGAAGGCACTTGAATGCTGTATGGGTCCAGTGACCTATGAGACCTTTAAAGCTCCTTCCATTTTGACTGTGTAATGTTGAAGGTGAAGCTCTCAACCCCCATAGAGGGATGCAGCGGTATTCACTCAACTTGTGCATGGGGAATGGAGTTATAAAGCCATTCTACATTTCGAGGATGAAATGTTGCCCCATCCCTAATGTTAGTATGACCATGTAGGATGTTAAATGCATTACATCTGGTACTGCTTGAGCCAATCATTATGGCTGTGAAAAAGGTACCAATTTTTTTCTTACAAAAGGAGGATAGTTTTTAATACACTAAGAGTTCAATATACAGTTCACATCAGATAGAGGAAATTTGAAAATCTCATTTGGCAGAGAGGGGGCACTGTTGTACATCTCCATACATGTTGTTCTACCCACAGATGCTTTCAGTGCCCGAATACAAAGTGCGTCTTCGCAGCCTCCTTTTCAAGACAACACTTCAGGAGAGGACAGATGAGATGAGGGCAGCTTATGAGTGCATTTACAATGCCTCCCTGGAGCTGAAGAGCAGCAAAAAGTTGGCCAAGATACTAGAGGTAAAGTATTCAAGGGGTTCATTCTATGAAAATGGATGCATGGGTTTAATTCCAGGACCTGGGATGACTTGCATTATCTTCAAATTTTTTCAATGCTTTTTTTGAAGTGAAAACTTTTCCTGATTGCAGAAGGATGACATTCTCTAAAATGGGGTTTCAATTACGTTGGAGACCCTAACGAATCAAAATGTTCTGACCAAATGTGTTAGTGTGCCTAGTTGTCTGATCCACTGTCATGTTGGACCAATTTATGCTTAGATTTCTGTGCTTTAAGCCTTTGACTTCTAGTCAGTTAATGTTGATATGCTGGCTTCCCTATTATTGCTAGGATGAAGAGATCAATCGAGGGTTTCCATAATCTTATTTGCTCATTCTAAATGTCTGCTTTCTGCTCTGCCCAAACAGTTTGTCTTGGCAATGGGCAATTACCTCAACAATGGGCAGCCGAAAACCACTAAGACGACTGGATTCAAGATTAACTTCCTCACTGAGGTAAGTAACAGGATCAGCCAACAAGACAGGACAAGCCAAAGAACAGGACTTTCTGCAGGTTGGTCTTCCTGCTCAGTTTCTTTGGCGCTGCTTATGTTCTAATCATGTGGCACAGCTGGCTTTAAAAGAGACCTCATGATTTTAGGTGGCTGAGAGAGATCTCTGAGTACACACATTTTGCTTTTCAGCTCAGCACAACCAAGACCGTGGATGGAAAGTCAACCTTTCTGCATATTCTTGCCAAGTCATTGGGACAGCACTTCCCAGAGCTGCTTGACTTTGCTAAAGATCTGCCCACTGTTCAATTGGCAGCTAAAGGTGAGTGTGGCTGTAGTATGCTATCCATGTTTTAGGAGTGAATTATTCATTATTCAGCAATTAAACCTTAGATTAGATCCTACATGGGATGTTTTCTGCCTGGAGGATGCACAGATCTCTCTGTGCTTACATTTGTTTCCTCTTGAGTATGTAGTTAAGGTGAGTATTGATCTAAATAAGTCTGATGGAAATTAATTTACCTTGGAGAGAGTATCCTGTCACTGTGAGACTGGCACTCTAACTTGCTTCATGCCAGCACAGGCTCTAAATCCCTGCATCACTGTTATGAAAACAAAAATGCTGAAAATAAATGGATGGTTCAGTACTGTGATAAATACATCTGTAAATGTGCATTTTCAAATAAGCCCCCAAGTGGTATAGCACATTGGTAAAAATACATCTTTGTTGAGAACTTCCAAATTTAACAAATGGTCTCTGTTTATGTACTGGAACATCTCTGTGACTTTGGATTACTCCTGCTTTTACTTTTTCAATCAGGAGATTTATTTTTAGAAGATTGTAGTTGATTACATTCCATCCAGGTTGGATTAAACTCTGTATCTGATGCTATCAAGATAGGAACTTGCAGCTTTTTTTGGAAACAATACTTTCCCAAAACTGAAGGCTGTTTTTTTTTTTAAAAGGCGGTGGGATTCCTATGTAAAGTAAAAGGACTTCTGTGTTTTAAAATGAACAATCTGGTATTTTTAAAGCCTAGTGTTAGGACAAGGACCATTTGTTTAATTGAATAATGAACTGTAACATAACATAATAAAGCAAACCCTATAAGTAGTGCTATATGAATAACAATAGTAACCATTTTTAGAAAAAAGGCCATTTTATTAAGATATTGGCTCTATGCTAGTAATGAACCCCAAGAAACTACAAGTGTTGTTAGAAAATAGACGCTGTTTTGTTTGTGGACTACCTGTAATATGTAATATAGAAGGCCTCTTTAATAATTTAGAAGCCTAATCATTAGGATGTAGATCCTGTTTTGTGTACAAACTCGGAATAATTTAAACACCCCTCCCATTGGGATGTGGGCCTTGTGCAATGCAAAAGCATAATCGTTAGCTTTTGGACTTTGTTTTATTAATGAGATCCATATAAGTTGAGCCCCTTTCCTTTAGCCTGTTCACCCAATTTTATTATTTTAGCTCTTTATAAACCGCAAACCCTTTTGTTATGATATGGACTCAATTTTGTTAATGGGCCTCATACTGTGGATTCAGAAAGTTCAGACCCCTTCACTTTTTACACATTTTCATATGTGGCAGCCTTGTACTAAAATCACTTAAATGCTTTTTCCCCACATCAAGCAATACTCAATATACCCCAGAATGACAAAACAAAAACAAGATTTTAAAAATGTTTGTAAAATTATTAAACATTACAATATTGAAATATCACATTGACACCAGTATTCAGACCCTTTCCTCAGTTCTTTGTTGACGTACCTTTGGCAGTGATTACAACCTGTAGTATTCTTGAGTATGACAGCAATCTTCACCTGGATTTGGGATTTTCTGCCATTCATCTCTGCAGATCATCTCAAGCTCTGTCAGGTTTGATGGAAATAGTCAGTGGGCAGCTATTATCAGATCTCTCCGGAGATGTTCAGTTGGGTTTAAGTTCAAGTTCAGGCAGGGAAACTCAAGAACATTAACACAGTTGTCCCGAAGCCACTCATGTGTTGCCTTTTCTTTGTGCTTGGGGTCATTGTCCAGTTGGAAGGCTTACTTTTGGCCCAGTCTGGAGCAGATTTTCATTAAGGACATCTCTGTACTTAGCTCCTTTCAGCCTTTCCTTAGCCCTGACTTGTATCATAGTCTCTGCTGCTAAAAAAAACAACCCTACAGCATGATATGGACACCACAATGCTTTACCATTGGAATTGTATTACACATATAATGATTGGTCCCTAGTTTTCTCTAAACATGTTGCTAATCTTGGTTACATCACACCAGAGAATCTTGTCTCTCAGTCTTTAGAGTACCAGAGTGGTGCCTTGACACAATCTTGTTTCCACGTTTTGCAGGAAAATCCTTCAGGCTCATGGCTTGGTTTTGCTCTGTTACGTATTGTCAGCTGTAGGACCTCATATATTGTAGATAAGTGGCTACCATTTCTACAATCGAGCACAATTGAATTGACCACAACTGGAATCCAAACAAGGTGCAGAATCATGTCAGTGATGACAAAGAGAATGGAATCCACCTGAGCCAAATTCAAGTGCCATGGCAAAGAGGCTAAATACTTGTGTTAATGTGATGTTTCTGATTTTGTTTTTTATTTATTTGCAAAAAAAATCTAAAATCCTGTTTTTGCTTTGTTATTCTGGAATATTGAGTGTTGCTTGAAGTGGGGAAAATGAATTTAAGTGCTTTTACTACAAGGGTGCAATATAACAAAATGTGAAAAAAGTGAACAGGTCTGAATGCTCTCTAAGTCCACCATAAATTAATAATTCCTGTTGTCAGTAGGAGTCTTTTTTATTTATGGATTACATACATTTTAGAATCCCCCATTAGGATGTGGGCTCAGTTTCATCAATGAAGTTTGTGTAATGCTGAAACCCAGTTGTTAGGTTATGGGTCCTTTTTTAAAATAGAATAGAACATCCATTTTTTAGGATGGTATTGTATATTGCATATACAATAAATCTCTTTGTTAGAATTAGTATCTTGTTATTACATAGGAGCCATAGTCCTTTTTTGTTAACTGACCTCATATTATTTGGAAACCTCGTTTAAGGTGTAGGCACTGCTGTGTTAGTGAGTCCCAGGCAGCAGAGATTTCCATTATTAAGAGAAAGTTCTTGTTCTTTTAATGAACGTTGTGTTCTGATGAAATGTAGAAGCCTAATTTAACTATATTATTAATAGACTCCAATTTAGAAGCTGTTCCTGCAACTAGTATGTGGGCCTTATTTTAATGTAGAAGCTCTGTTAGGATGTGAGTCCTCCATTTTATTCATCAGCTGTACCTCCCAATGAGATAGAAAGAACCTGCATTTAGTACAGCATTTCTCAACCTTTAAGTATTTGCGACCCGAGTTGTCATAACAGTTTTAATCGCGCCCCCCCCCCCCCCCCCCCGCTAATGTTTTTTTGAAAGGAGCCCACTAGTACCAATTTGTTATTTTTTAATTTATGATATAATAGATGCATATTTTGTTACACCCGTGACCCTGCGTTCGAATTCAGCGGGTTGGAAAATGGATGGATGGATATTTTGTTATACCTACTTAACTTTTGTCGACATTTATCTAACTCTATATTTATTTTTCTAGCATCAGAATGTAGTTTAAGTTAATTTGTTTTGGTTTCAATAGATGAATTTTTCATATTTTTGATTCTTATTTTCTTTTTTTCACATCTTCACGTCCCCCTTTTTGTTACTTCGCGCCCCCCTGGGTCCCTGGGGGGGGGGGGGTGCCCCACAGATTGAGAACCACTGATTTAGTATATAGTTTATAGTTGCTTTTGTTTTTATAGTTTTTGTATTATAGTTTTATAGTTTTTATTTTTTAGAACTATAATTGGCTTTTGTTTTTGCTTTTTTATGTTTTATATTTGCTTTTGTTTTATGTAGAATTGCCATTGTTAAACTATTGGCCCTTTTAATTTAAAGAACCCATTGCATTATGTAAAACATTTATTAAGAAGTGGCTAATTATTAAGTTCCTTGTTATTTGGAAACCTCCTAGGTATAGTAGGTTTTATTAATAGATCTCATACAATGCTGTTGCCCTGCAGCTTTGAAGTTTGTTTTATTTGATACTCAGCCTTTTCAGTTCAGATCAAAGTTTCTTAAGTTTAGTCTCAGTGGCCCCCTCTTCCTGCAGGTGTTTATTCCAACTAACTTCTGCTTTTAATTAGACTCCAACTTTAAATAAGCAGACGGTTATTTCCCTGTTTATATGTTTTGGTGTCAAAATTTCAAATTATAAAACTGAGTTGTGTTGGAAAGCATTATTATTGTAAGCATTTATTTATGTTACTTAGGGATAATTTACTGTTTTGTATTTTGTTTATCAAGAGTTATATTCAACTTTTCTTAAGTGTGTAGCTTCTATTTGTTAATGAGCACACTAACAAGTATGACAGTGAAGTAGCTGCAGCCTTTTAGCATTCAGTGGCATTTGCCCACTCATCATTGTTATTATTAGTTTACGATTATGGGAGAAAACATCACAATAAACAATATAATTTAACAGGAAAGTGACAGAAGAGTGTTAAGCATTTAAATCTATGAGAAAAACACAAATATTTCTAAATTACTTTCTAAATTTTAATCTCAGACTACTGTGCTTTTATGAGTATATAATAAGAAAAGAAAAAAGACGAGCTAATTGAAGAATGACATCAGGTGGAAAAAAACTCTTATTGATTGGGAAACTGAAAACCTGCTACCACTCTGATTTCCAGGTCTGAACCTGAGGGCTTCTGGTTTAGATGTATTTCAAGTTTTATTGAAGACTGTGTTATGATATGGGCTCTCTAGGTCTTGTTTTAAGTGGAAGTTTCTTGTTTTGATGTTGTTCTGCTCTTAGGGTGTGAATGTGAACCCTATCTTACGGTATGTGGCGGCTGAGGACACTGCTATGTAAAGTTTCTTTGTCAGCATGTATATCTACTTTTATACCTTATTTTCCATCTGCCTTCTCCAGTTAATCAAAGAACAATCACAGCTGACCTTCATGACCTTCACACAACCATCCAGGATATCCGAACAGCCTGCCAGAGCATGGTCACCACAGCAGAGGACCACTTCAGCAATGCCATGAGTGTATCCTTCTAAGTCAGCGGTTCTCAACCTGTGGGTCGCGACCCCGTTGGGGGTCGAATAACGATTTGCCAGGGGTCACCTAAGATCATTGGAAATATGGGTTTTGTCTATTCTAATGTGGGCGGCACGGTGGCGCAGTGGGTAGCGCTGCTGCCTCGCAGTTGGGAGACCTGGGGACCTGGGTTCACTTCCCGGGTCCTCCCTGCGTGGAGTTTGCATGTTCTCCCCGTGTCTGCGTGGGTTTCCTCCCACAGTCCAAAGACATGCAGGTTAGGTGGATTGGCAATTCTAAATTGGCCCTAGTGTGTGCTTGGTGTGTGGGTGTGTTTGTGTGTGTCCTGCGGTGGGTTGGCACCCTGCCCAGGATTGGTTCCTGCCTTGTGCCCTGTGTTGGCTGGGATTGGCTCCAGCAGACCCCCGTGACCCTGTGTTCGGATTCAGCGGGTTGGATAATGGATGGATGGATGGATATTCTAATGTGTAAAACTTGTTATTATACAATTTTTTTTCCATTGGTAGTTACTAGTTTTTTACTATAATTGTCATTCGATGATAGATGTTGCAGACAATTGAATCAGAATAATTTCAAACGTTTTAATTGTCGTAACTTTATTATTTTTAACTGTTTACATTACTGTACACAGTTTTACGTAACGCCACGCCGTTGCGGGGATTTGCACATTTCGTGACGTAATTGAAATCACATCCGTTTCTAATTAGTAAAGCATAAACAAACGTTTTATAGTCCGTGTTATTGAAGCTATTGTTATATAATATTTTCATTAGCGAACCAACCCATGACAATGGATCATGTAGAGAAGAACGTTAAGAAAAGAAAATATAGTGACGATTTTTTACAATATGGTTTTACTTCAATAGTTACAGCAGGAATTGAGAAACCGCAATGCGTTATTTGTAATGAAGTTCTATCAGCCGAATCTATGAAGCCGAACAAACTGAAACGTCATTTTGATAGCAAGCATCCGAGCTTTACCGGCAAGGATACCTAGTATATTAGAAGCAAAGCTGATAGAGTCAAGAAAGCCAGACTTGACACTGGCGGCAAGTACCACCAACAAAACGTAGCAGCTGTTGAAGCTTCATATTTGGCGGCTCTCAGAATCGCCAGAGCTATGAAACCTCACACCATTGCTGAAGATTTACTGTTGCCAGCGGCCAAAGACATTGTTCGAGTTATGATCGGAGCCGAATTTGTTATGAAATTGAGTGCAATTTCCTTATCTAACGACACTGCCCGCAGAAGAATTGGTGACATGTCTGCTGATATTATTGATCAGGTAATCCAGGAAATGAAATCTGCTCCACTTCCAATATTTAACATCCAGCTTGATGAATCTACAGACGTTGCAAACTGTTCACAATTATTAGTTTATGTGAGGTATATTAATGATGCCGAATTTGAAAATGAGTTTCTTTTTTTGCAAACCTCTTGAAACGACAACTACTGCACGTGATGTATTTGACACAATTGGTTCATTTCTGAAAGAGCATAAGATCTCTTGGGAAAAGGTTTGTGGTGTTTGCACAGATGGTGCTCCAGCTATGCTAGGATGTTGGTCTGGATTTCAACGTTTGGTACTGAATGAGTCACCAAAAGTCATCGGAACTCACTATATGATTCATCGACAAATATTAGCAACGAAGACGCTGCCACAAGAGTTACAAGAAGTAATGAAAAGCGTTGTAAATTCCGTCAATTTTGTAAAAGCGAGTGCTTTAAACAGTCGACTGTTTTCGAAACTTTGTAATGAGTTGGATGCGTCCAACAATGCTCTGCTATTTCACACTTAAGTGAGATGGTTGTCGAGAGGAAAAGTTTTAAAACGTGTTTTTGATCTTCGTGATGAGCTAAAAATGTTTCTTAATCAGAAAGCAAGACCACAGTTCGAAGCACTTTTCAGCGATGAAAGTGAACTGCAGAAAATAGCTTACTTGGTGGACATCTTTGCCATCTTGAATGAGTTAAATTTATCACTGCAAGGACCAAATGCAACATGCCTCGATTTGTCTGAAAAGATCCGGTCATTCCAAATGAAACTTCAGCTTTGGCAAAAAAAAAAAAAATTGGATGAAAATAAAATTTACATGTTGCCCCACTTTATCTGCTTACTTTGAGGAAAATGACATTGAACCTGACAAAAGGATTACAACGATAATTTCTGTGAAAGAACATTTGCACATGCTTGCGGACGAAATTTCATCGTACTTTCCAAATCTACCTGACACCCCGTTTGCCCTTGCCAGAAGTCCATTCACAGTCAAAGTTGAAGATGTTCCCGAGACAGCACAAGAGGAGTTCATTGAACTCATTAACAGCAATGCAGCGAGAAATGATTTATCTTCAATGTCAGTTACAAAATTCTGGATCAAGTGTTTGCAGTCATATCCTGTTCTGTCTGAGACTGTGTTGCGCCTTCTTCTTCCATTTCCAACAACATATCTTTGCGAAACAGGGTTTTCCAGCTTGTTGGTTATCAAGTCTAAATACAGAAGTAGACTTGTTGCAGAAGAGGATCTTCGTTGTGCTCTTGCAAAGACTGCCCCGAGAATTTCTGATCTGGTGAGAAAGAAGCAGCATCAACCTTCGCACTGACGTTGGCTTTTTACGCGTACTGTCGCAACAATTTTGTAGCAATGTAGTTTACTGTTGTTATATTAAGACATATTAAGACTGTTACCCATGCTACGCCATGCTTTTCACATTTTCACATAAGTATACAACATGAATACGGTGAATACAGTTCAATACACAATGAAGAAAAACAAATAAACGTAAGCCATAAAGACAAAGTTTAATTTATTTGTAATTAGAAATAAATATTTCACAATTATATACTTACATATTGTTTTTGTTATTAATCAATACGCTTTAATTATGTTCAATTTGTAACAATGAAAATACATCCTGCATATCAAATATTTACATTACGATTCATAACAGTAGCAAAATTACAGTTATGAAGTAGCAACGAAAATAATTTTACGGTTGGGGTCGCCACAGCATGGGACATTGTATTAAAGGGTGGCGGCACTAGAAAGGTTGAGAACCACTGTTCTAAGTAATTATTAACCCACAAGCTAAATCCTACGACATCCAACCTTTTGTTTTTTTCCAACTTCACTACAGTCATTTTCTTGACAGACAGCACCCAGGGGTTTCTGGAGAACACACATCCCACTATCCAGTCTTTGGACTCCCTGCAGCAGCGTGCCATTGAGGAATTTAGCAAGGTGGCCTCATTTTTTGGGGAGGATGGAAAGTCCACCACTACAGAGGCCTTCTTTGGCATCTTTGCAGAGTTCATAAGCAAGTTTGAGGTGAAGCCCCCACTAGTTTGTGCCAGCTAGATATTGTGAGGGTGTTTGTATGAACACAATGTGGTTTCCTTCTCTGGCTTCATCAGTTTCTTTTTGTTTTCCAGAGGGTGGTCAATGAGATTCAGATGTCTGATGCCCAGCGCAGCCCTCACATGGTGTCCCCCTTGGCCTGGTGACCTTCTGCACATGCCCATTTCATTGCCAAAATCAGCACCAAGCCTGCTTTAGCAAACTGCTTCTCTGAGAAGAACAAGATAGAGGAAGAGGATAGATGAAGATAGAAGACAAAGATAAGGAAGAAGGAGTCGTGAAGTTGTTCAGGATACAACATGCTGATAGCTGTGTTCACCAAACATATGCGCACAGACACACAAATACACAACACACAGGGATCAGTGGCCAAGGTCTTGAAATAAGCACAGTATGAAGTGCTGCTTGCTTAAGACGCAGTAGGGCCACACTCTGGGGTCACATATGGCTACTAATGTGCCCAGTGTGCTGGCTGATTGGTGTGAATTCTGTAAAGTATGTCAGATTGACAATGTGAAGGGTGCTATGTAAACTCATGTTGTCATTGATAACAGCAGTGGTAGGATCCTGTGTGCTCTTCTGAGCATGGTTGCTGCAGCTTGGCCCTCTTTTATTCGACTGCTTACATTAGGCACTGGCTGGCCACGTCTCTTTGTCATTTTAGACTCATCTGGGCAGCATCTCTTCTCCAAACACAATCACAATGCACCAAAGTGGACCGCCTTCATGTGAATGCCCCTGTGGGTGATGGTCCTGTGGGAGCTGACCATAAGGAAATTTCTTTAAACTTAAGTGGGCAATTAATAAAGGTGCTTTGAGGGACACTGACCTCCTTGATTTGTGTTGTTACTGTCACCAACAGATTCCAGTGACAGCATGCATGCACGTGAAATACAGAGCCACATGTTTAAATATTAGCACACAGAAGGAAACCTGGGCACACTTGCTTAGTAGAAATGCATGCGCACATACATCTCATACAAATGCTCTTTCCCCCATAGGATTACACAAGCACTCATGGGATCAGGTGACTACACATTTGGACTTGGAGATGTATCCTTGCCAAAATACAAATGGCTTTTGTGTAGCATACAGCAGCACATACCCAAATACCAACCCAGGGGACCTCAGTATAAAGTGCATGTATTCGGAATTGCTGACCTCTACACCTAAATACACATTAGACTTTGAATGCCTGTAACCATTTAGGCAGGAAGAGGTCAGCAGAGCATCACATACCCACGTATAGAAATTGAATCTCATAATGCTGACCCATTGTGCACTGGTGTAGTACACACTAGGCTGTCAGGTTGGGCTGTCCCTCCCTGTGCTGAACGCAATCTGTGCACCTCTGACCACTGGTCAAATGCCTCTTTCAGACAAACCACAGAAGGGTATCTCAAGCTTTCTGAGTACGTGACGGCAAACGTTCCCTTTCTGCCAGCAGCACGCTCTTTCCTCGTGAGGCGTGGGCCTGTAGGGTGATACTTTTCTGACAAGAACAAAGTCCGGGAATCATGGATGAGTGAGCACCTGCCAAGCCTCACTGACCATTGGGATCACAAAACCCTGATTTCAGGCTTTTGTCTGTGGGTAGACTGCAATGGCCTCTGCTCTGTCTGTTGTGCGGTGACGAGCGCTTATATGGTTTGTATCGTGTGTATTGCAGCGAATGCAACCAATAAAATCCTTGTATAATGCAACACATGCTTCTGTCTTGTGCCAAGATGGTTGTTGGGCAAAACCAGTGACAATGGCAGCATTTGTGGCACTTCCTAAGGTTGTAGCTTGGGAAAGACGTTTCTGACTTGACAAAACTCAAAGGGTAAACTGAGACTGACATTGCAGAACTGAGAATGAAAAAGTGTGAGTAAAGTGTGAGACATTGTGCAGGAGGTGAGAAACCAGAGATCTGAGTAATGTGTGACACATGGGGAGTAATGCGTGGTGACAAGAGTAAGGTGGAGGTATGGGGATAAAAGACAGAGGCCTCTGGAGTAAAGTTAGACCCAATGTGTGGAGCGAGAGAAGATAATGTGTGGGGTATATGGTGTGGACAGAGAGAGTGAATGTGGAATAAAATAAAATGTGAAAAGTAAAGTGTAACTGACCCTTGAGGGAGAGAGAACAACAAGAGCATGTAAGAAAGTGTGACATGTGAGAGAAGGTGAAACAGAGTATGAAGCAATATATAACACTTCACTAGGAGTGAAAGATGTTTGAGTAAAACTAGAGAGTATTAGTAATACCTGTAAAGAGTGATGGTGTGGAGAGTAAAGGGTGACTTAAAGATAGATAGATAGATAGATAGATAGATAGATAGATAGATAGATAGATAGATAGATAGATAGATAGATAGATAGATAGATAGATAGATAGATAGATAGATAGATAGATAGATAGATAGATAGATAGATAGATAGATAGATACTTTATTAATCCCAAGGGAAAATTCACATAAAGTAAGAAAGCAGGGTTCAAGGAGTAATTTGTAACACTAGAGGAAGGTGAGGGATGTAGAGCACATTAAAGTCTGGGGTTTGGATGCAATAAATGTATGAAATAAGGGGGCAAAGATGGTAAGAGCAAAGTATGGAGCAATGTGTAACAGTCTGGACAATGAGAGACAATGAAGAAACAGAAGTGTGTGTTATTTGGTTGGGCAGTGGGCAGAAGGAAGAGTCATCAAGAGAAGATCAATGACAAAAAATATGGAGGAAAATATGACAAATGGGAGTAGGACAATGAGGGCCTTAAACTGTGATATACTGTGTGTTGCTCAGATAATGATCGTGTGTAGGATAAAAACAAAAGATACGGGTTTATATAGGGTCATTATGGTCATGTATATACAGTACAGTGAAATTCTGATTTTCATGTGCTAATCAATATGTAACATGTCTTTATGATTTAGTGAGTATGACAGCATAACCTCGAAACCTCTGTCCTCCATACCTGAAGAAACATTTGTCATAGCAATATAAGTGTAGGCTGCCAACATTCAGCCTTCTTAAGGTAAGGAGCAAAGTGGTAGACAAATTGAGGTCAGTTAGGTACGTGTTTTGTGACGAGGCCAAACAGCCATCATGACTGACAAAAACAGACTTACTGATAGCTGTAAACCGAATGCCTGCTCACATCAATATTCTACAAACCATTCAGATTCAAATATTACTTACTGAATATAAACATTTTTAATTGTGTCCTGAACTGGATTATCATAGAGGTAATTGTCCAAGATGATTTCTTCATATTTTTTCTTCATCTCTGTTATTGATATAAGAAGACTGTTAGAATTTGAATGTGTTTGGTATGGCTGAGCTTCCATTCTCCCTTCAGCTTGGTGAGACTCAGTGGAGGAAACTGTGATACATGACAAGACACTGATACAGAATAAGTGTGAATCACAGCAGAACAATAGACACACCCCAGTGGGAAGTGTGGAAAATGTGAGGGATTTTTTTCCTTCTTCTTCTTTTTTGTCATTCTTGTGTGTGTTTGAGGAATATCTATCTATCTATCTATCTATCTATCTATCTATCTATCTATCTATCTATCTATCTATCTATCTATCTATCTATCTATCTATCTATCTATCTATCTATCTATCTATCTATCTATCTATCTATCTATCAAGGGGCGTGGAGCAAAACCTATCAAGTGCAGGAATTCTGATCAGATAAAATGAGACAACATGGCTGAGGTAACACCTGGCACTTTCTGGGATTGTGACAGATTGTACAGAATGAAGTATGACAGATGAAGCATCCTGACAGAAATAGTGTGATCTTAAGTGTGCCCTGCAGAAAGAACAGAGAGTGTGAAAAGAGTGTTTCACGAAGCAGGAGGGGTGTGTGTGTCTCACATACAGTATGTAACACATGAGGTAAAATGTGGGTGTGTGAGACAGAATGGAGTAGAATGTGGTGTGTGGGCAGGAGAGTAGGCAGGAAACAATTTTGTGGGGGTCGTCTGGTGAGAAAATGCATGAATGGTAATTCTGTCTGTGATCACTCAGTGAGAATTGTCTTAAAGTGGGGGTTCAAACTTGAAATTCCCTCCCCAGCTACCACTATACTATTGGAGTAGAGACAGTGTGTGTGAGGTAAAGTGTGACACATTTCAAGGAGACTGAAAGACAAAGTAAGGAGTAAAGTGTGATCCATTGGGAATAATATCGTTCGGAGTATTGTGCAACACCTTGCAGAACCATGGAAAGGTGAAATTTGGGCTGAAAATGAAATGCAATAAAGTGTGATGTACAGGGTGAAAAACAGTATAAAGAGTGAGGTGTAACATTTGAGACATAGAGACTGGAGGCACACTTGGATAAACTGACAATGAAGCGTAATGGATTATAGGGAATGTGACTCATGGGAAAGACAGTGGTGAGTGAAGAGGGTCATGTTGAGGAGTTCTGGAGTACAGAGTGACAGACATTGTGGAGGAGGGTATGCTACAGTGTAAAGAATAAAAGGAGAAAAGTAGGCGTGAGAGACAGAATGGTAGAAAGTTGAACATATGGTAAAAGAAGTGTGACACGTTAGGAAGTAACAGCGTGAAGGTGAAATACAAAATGGAGAACAAAAGCTGAAAGGGGCCAACCAGAGTAAAGTGTTCTGCATAAGAAGGTAGAGTGTGATGCCTTGGAGGGACAGAGATGCCAACGATAGAGCAATGTGTGACAATTTGGGCTAGAACAACGTGAGTAGTGAATTTGTATACCTTGGGTGGTGGGGGGTGGGGATCAGCTAGGTTGTGCCTTAGCTGAATTTGATGCCTCACAGTTCCACATACTTGGGTTCAAATCCTGGCCTGTTATGTTCTCTATAAAGAATGCCTTTTCTCAGGTGTGTCAACGCTCGTCCCACCTGCCACAAACCTCTGATTCCCCAGCACCCAACAAACCTGCACCCCATGGCTCAATTTGTCAGCTCTAAATTGGTCCCTGGAATGAATCATCCAGGGTTGGTTTCTGCCTGTTGGAATGGGTTCTGGATGCCCTATAATGGGTGAGGTGCCTTCAGATAAGAGAGAGCTGGACATTCTGGCAGTGATAGACACAGGATGGAGTAAAGTGCACCACCTTGTTGGGGCAGGGCAGGGAGTGGCGGCACTATCACTGACAGAGACAGAAACAGGAGGAAGTGACAAAAAGTAAGGAGAGCAAAGTATGCACACTTGGACACGCTTGGGGTGGTGGTTTAAAGAATGACTGCCCTTATAAATGAGTAACCATAGAGCACTTCTGGCCCATTTTCTGCCCTCCTGTGTGGTGCTGGCTGCATTCCAGTTTCTTACATGTTAACTTGCCACACACTTTGGAGTTTGACCTTTTACCGCTTCAGTCCGGCCATTTAGCGGAGACAAGGCACGATTCCTCACTGCTCGTGAGCCACACAATGGGAAGACTGGAGATCTTGGAGAGCTCGCTGGCATAACGAAGGGTGGACGCACTCAGAAGCAGGTAGGCCTGGTACAATTTATTATCTGCATTGTGCCGATCTGTGTGAAGGAGAATAGTTGAGCCTGGAGTGATCAGGGGGTTGGGCCAAGTGGATCAGGAGAGGCGGGTAAGTCGTCAGTGGGTGGGCACTCACCTTTCTTGGTCAAATTTAAATTGCGATTTCCTGGTGTAGCTCTCTGTCGCCTCACAATAAGATGCCATCAGAAAATTGATGGCTGGCAGCCTTAAACTAAATATGTGATGGGAGTGGTAGGCCTGAATTTGATCAAACCTAAGCACCCTTGTCACACATGATGGTCACATTGGAGGATATTTGATGCTACAGTAGACACTCATCTGTTTTTTCTATAGCACCATGTTGGAACAGACCCCCTCTTTGGTACCCACCTACACCACTGAATCCAGTGGCACCCAACTAAGGACGTCTCTGGAGATAGTGGACATTGTGGTGCTGGTTTTGTACTTCTTATTTGTCCTGGCAGTTGGATTTTGGGTAAGAGAGATGGGTATTTTCGCTCTTGCACATGGGGGCAGAACCGAATTCTGTGTAAAGAGCCATTTTATTTTCTTCCTCCTTAGTCCATGTGCAGGACAAAACGTAGTACGGTGGATGGCTACTTCCTGGCTGGAAAGAACATGGTCTGGTGGCCGGTAGGTATGATGTCCAGTGGCTACCTGTGAGTTACCACTTATTGACACTCCCTGTGGTATTTAAACACCGACGCTCCTCTCTTTTGCAGGTTGGAGCATCCCTCTTTGCTAGCAATGTGGGTAGCGGGCACTTTGTTGGACTTGCTGGCTCTGGAGCAGCTTCAGGGATAGCAGTCACTGCCTATGAATGGAATGTAAGTGGAAAACGGGGGCCCCTCAGGCTAATGGGTACTTGTAGGCCAGAGGACTACTCGGGATGACAGTTGTTCATTTCAATAAATTGTTTAATCCAAGGCGGCACGGTGGCGCAGTGGGTAGCGCTTCTGCCTCGCAGTTAGGAGACCTGGGTTCGCTGCGTGGAGTTTGCATGTTCTCCCCGTGTCTGCGTGGGTTTCCTCCGGGTACTCCGGTTTCCTCCCACAGTCCAAAGACATGCAGGTTAGGTGCATTGGCAATTCTAAATTGGCCCTAGTGTGTGCTTGGTGTGTGGGTGTGTTTGTGTGTGTCCTGCGGTGGGTTGGCACCCTGCCCAGGATTGGCTCCTGCCTTACACTCTGTGTTGGCCGGGATTGGCTCCAGCAGACCCCCGTGACCCTGTAGTTAGCGGGTTGGTTGATGGATGGATGGATGTTTAATCCAACTCTTGTATCCGAACATCTCCAATGAAGCTCTTGTTTCAGCCCTTTGTTGATGCAAATTTTTGTAAACATAACTTAACTCTTTGATTTTTAAGATTCTGTTACAGTGCCAGTTAACAAAAAGCAGTTGAGCTTGTGCAGATCATTCAGTGCCATTAGAAAGATACCTGACCATCAAAGCATACATTTAAATAACGCCTTTCAGGGTTTTTAGGCTTACAGTGTCTGTGTCCAGTAGGGGGCTCTAGCTCCATAACTGGTTCAAGTTCAATTCTTTCAAACAGATAGATAGATAGATAGATAGATAGATAGATAGATAGATAGATAGATAGATAGATAGATAGCTAGATAGATAGATAGATAGATAGATATAACAGCAAATTGCAACAGCAAAAAAGAGAGTAATCATACAAGACTGATTCAATAGTGACTGAATAGGAGAGTGAAGGCTTGGGTTTTATAGGCAGAGGACAGGAAGGGGTGGGATCTCAGGTGGAAATGAGGTCTGCATGAGGGCGTGATGAAGCAGCAGAAGTGGGCGGGGTCTTAACTGCGCTCTCCTTCTGGTGGTCTGTGGAAGAGGGAGAAAAGGCATTAGTACCATTCATCAACCCCTGGCTCTGCATTTTACTCTCAGTTTAGCCCTTAGACTGCCGCCCATGCACACGTGTGACGATAGATAGATAGATAGATAGATAGATAGATAGATAGATAGATAGATAGATAGATAGATAGATAGATAGATAGATAGATAGATAGATATTTTATTAATCTCAAAGTAAATTGCACGGTTATAGTAGCAGACAAGTAAAAGGCACAGATACTCATAACAAGAATTATAATAATTTTAAGTATTCTAATAAGGTACAAATACACATACAGTATAACAAGAATTATCTATAAGTAAATCAACAAAAGTGTAAAGTGATTAGAATTGCACACACTTATCAGTTACAATTTCACAGTACAGTATGTCAGTCATTGGCACAGTTTATTGCACATAGCGTCACTATCTGTCTGCTAGACCTGTTCAGTAACATTCAGCACACGGAGAACAAGACCATTATAGATGATGGCTGAGGGTAGGAGTGACCTCACCTAACACTCCTTGGAGCGACACAGCCGTCTCAGCCTGTTACTGAAGGTGCTCCTTTATTTAGCCAAGATCTCATACAGAGGGTGAGGGTCTTTGTCCCAGTTAGTAAGCAGCGTCCCGAGTGACCTCTGTTCTACCACTAACTTCAATGAGTCCAGACGGACCCCCAAGATTGATTCAGCCTTTTTAACCAGTGTGTTTAGTCTGTTGGCATCAGCTGCACTAATGTCATTTCCCCACTACACCACCACATAGAAAAATATTCATTGGCCACTACTGACTGGTAGAAAACATATAAGAGTGACCTGCATACACAAACAACCTCAACCTCCTCAGGAAATAGTGACGACTTTGAACCTTTTTGTATCCAGCCTTTGTGTTGATACTCCACTTTAACCTGTCTTTTAGATGCACCCCGAGATACTTATATTTTCTCACCGTCTCCACATCTTCACTATCAATAAGAACCGGAGACAGAGTAAGTTTGACCCTCCTGAAGACTGTGATGTCTTTGTCTTACTGATGCTGATCTGCAAATGATTCAGTCTGCACCATTCAACAAATGCACTGTGGAGAGGCTGTCCTGCTTACAGTACTGCCTCAGAGCCACAATGGCAACATAAATCAGTTATGACACAAATTAGAACTTTATTCTTGGCTTGTCATTTTTTTTCATTGTACAGTCTACATCAGAACTCCATTTCAATAACAGCCATAGCGGGTAGGACACAGTTAATGAGGGCAGCAATCCAAAAAATCCCAGGGTTGAACAAGGTCAGTGGTTGTGGGATTCTCAAATGTCAGGGTCTGGTGACATTTTTCTCATTTTAAGATAATATTGTTTTAGTACAATAAACCAATCAAACTAAGAGCTCCTTCTAGAAATGTCTGGAAATAAAGAACCTTTCTGGTGTTCTCCTGGCTGAGCTTAAGAAACATTTCCTTACAGACTTATATGGCACAATAATACAAACAAAAAGTGTGTATAATAAAAAGGAAAAGCAGGCAAGGAGACATAATAATAAGCAGAAATAAAAATATACAGTATATTTTATATTAAAGATAACATTTCCTAAGCCAGTTATGTACAATTTAGAGTGCAAATCTTACTAAATACACAGCGGCCTGCTAGATATTACTGATCATCACTGCCACCCACATTGGCTCAGTGCAGAACAGAGTGAGTGCAGCCCACCCGTCCATGCGGCGTGCCCCTCCTCACCTGGAGTGGTTCAGCCCTGCTACCAACTGTGGCTGCAGGTTTTCATTCAGTTTCACAAATCAGTGGGTCAGTCTTTCTTCTACTTGATCTTTTTGTTTAATTAGTTGCAATTGTTTTCAGAGCTTTTCACATACCATTTGAAGCATCTACTGCAATTGCCATGTCCATCTGTCCGTCTGTCCACACAAAACAACAAGACTAACGGTGAACAGGTTTTGTTGAAATTTTGGCACACATATTCTTCAAGCAAATTTGTCAAGAAATTTCCGAATTTGTGAAGATGCTTTGAATACAAGGAGCCGTACACATTTTTGACGTTTCAAAACCGGTCATAGAAAAGGCATTGGTAAATTTCCCTACTCATCTACTTTAAAGCGGGAGAAAACATTCTGTGCAACTTTAATTATGGATGAGTTTAGTGTTTCACATTTAGGTTGAGAGCTGTTACTTCAACTTATATATTTTGTATATTTTTCCCAACAGCTGCCCAAAACAGTTAGTGAAACAATGGGAGAGGACCACACGCGAAAGCCGTTTGTACACCAGCTCACTTCTCCTGTCGCTGGAGTTAATTAAACCGTAAAAGTAAAAAAAAAATCAAAAAGTCACTTGTGTAGAAATGAATATAAAATGAAAGGAATTATGGAAGCATCATTTTGTAAGGATAACATGAACAAATGTGTATTCCAGATTTACAGTATGTTTGTTATAAAAAGCCACGCAGGAAAGAGAAGGAATGGGCGATAAATGGGAGTCTTAATTAATGCAAACATTGAAACCAGAAAATTAAAAAAATACCTAGCATCTAAACCCTAAACAAAACCTAACTCCAAGTCAAAACGCCAGAAAGAAAGAAGCTCTGAAAAACATTTAAACACACAAATGCAGTTTGTGCACAAATGAACAAACTTGGATAAGGAAGTGACCCTGGGGCTGAACTTCATACCCCGTGACCTCTGACATCACTCAGTTTTTGACCTTTGGCACGGCTGCTGTAAAGAGACAAGAACACCACATAAAGGGTCTCGAGCACCCAGAGGCAAACCTCATATATTAAAGTTACGCAAAAGGCGTAAAAAGTTGAGGCGTCTTTGAAATCAATCGCGTTGTTTCCTCTTATGATGGATTCTGGGAGGAAGAGGTGGGTCCAGGTGGTCTGTCCCCAGTAGTGACGTCACAGATGGAGAGGTGTCAATCTTGCTTTCTGCAGGAGGGGAAGGAGAAGAGAGAATGTTATTACACAGTGCCTCCTCATGTCTTGGTGGCAAATTACATTCACGCAAGCCTTTAGGTTGTTCCCCAAACACACACGTGTGACAACGCAAGCAACAACATGGCAACTGTCAAAAAAAAAAAAAAAAAACGCACAAAACAGCAACTTGTGTATGGCATAGTGAGAGAATGCAAACAAATATTAAAATTACCCATCAACTCTATAAAAAAAACTCTATAAACCCCCCCCCAAAAAACATTTAAAGAAAATACATTTTCAAGAATGTAAAAGAAGCATCCATTCATTCTCTTAACCCGCTTTATACCGAGCAGAGTTGCGCGGTGGCAGCTGGAGTCTGTCCCAGAGAGCATTGAATGCAGAGCAGGAACAATTACAGGACAGGATGGCCGTCCATGACAGGCTGAACAAACACACAGGCCAAGCACTCACACACATCAAGGACGAATTTAGCACCACCAATCCCCAGAACCTGCAGGTCTTTGGACTGTGGGAGGAAATCCATGTGGACATCACTCACCAATCATGACAATGTTAACACAAAAAACAACCTGCATCCTTAGCCACATTTGCATTCTGATGTTTTATATTCACATTATAATGATTCAGTATTTCTCCAGACCCGCGAGACGAGACTTTGTGCCAACAGATCTAACCACACCTGGGACCGGAAAGAAAAGATAAAGAGTAGATGACAAAGTAGAACATCGTAAGGAATTCAAAAACATTGGTGCGGTACACATGCAGAGCAGGTTAGAGATAATGGAAGTACGAAAATTCGAAAGTCACAAAAAACTGATAGTAAAGATCGCATTAGTGCAAACAAACGGAAATTATTACTCGGTGAAATAACGGAACAGCGTAAAGAGATCAAATATATTGTTCGGATTTAAACTTTAAGTCAGAGACTTGTAGATTGCCTAATTTGTGTTGCCATCAGGGAAAAGTAGTGCTTCTTCCCAAGGAAGAGGCATAACTGAGAGAATTAAAAGATTTGCTGTTTGGTGAAAGTGAAATCCACATACGCGAGTGGCAGAGATGCAAAGTGGCTGGCGCGTAGTGCAGGCCGGGGGGTTGGCGAGCGAAGCGAGTGGTAAAATAAAAAAAAACATATTTTGTAACAAAAATATTTAATAAATAAAAATGTGGTAATTGACTCTTTAAAGTCACTAACATGATTTAAAATGCTCCAAATTTCAAACCAAGAAGCTGAACACACCTGAATGTTATACCATTTTCTAAGTTGTTTCTTTTTATCTTGCATTTACAATAATGTGCGAGTATGATATTTATAAGTTAAAAACAGAAATGTGTATTTTGTCATAGCTTTAAACATGAACTTTGTTTTCATATTTTCTTTTTATTTTATATTTTATCTGTGGTGTTTTCCCCCTTTGTTGTAGCTGAATACTGACAGTTAGTGATGAGACACAGGTGCGAATAACACTAGCTAAGCTAAGGGGTCACAGTTACTTCAGTGCTAATTGATAAGAAAAGACTTAAATAACCAGAGCATAAAATAAGAACAAAATCTTAAAAAGGAAAAAAGAAAAGCATTGCATAACACACAGCTGCTTGCAACATTCAAAGAAAAATGTGGCAAACACTCTTCTTTATAGGCCAACATGAAATGGTAGAAACTGGGAAATTCCAGCTTGCCTAATAACGGCAGATGTCCAGTTAAAGGCACAGCTTTGGTGGCATGAATACTTACAGTTCTGGTGGTCCACAGGTCTGAGCTGGAGAGCCACTGATTTAGGCCTTTACTTACTAATTAGTCCTTTCATTTGCATTTGGCGAAGATGAAGGGGTGCCCAGGTGGTCTGACCACCCCCCTACAGATGCACTGTGTTGCTAAAATAAGACTATAGGTCACAATGTAATCAATGAATATGCAGCACAGAGATGCAGTGGTAGCACTGCTGGCCCCGGGTTCTCCCGACATGGACATTGCATGTGGGTCCCGATGGGTTTGGTTCAGTTTCCTCCCATGGTCCAAAGACAGGTGAACTGGTGACTCTAAATCGGCCCGTGTGTGTGTGTGCGTGTGTGTTCACCCTGTGATAAGCAGGGGCCCTGATCAGGAGTTGTTCCTGCCCACATCCGTTGCTTGCTGGTAATCCTGCCCTGTTAAGTTGGTTTAGAAAATGGATGCATTGACAAATAATATAATTCGTCCTACCCCAAACAACTCTCTTTTGCGCATCGCCAATCCTTAAAACAGACAGAAAAAACATCCTGTACAATTTCAGTTGCAGATTACTTTACTGTTTGACAATCAGCTTAACCCTTAAATCGCTGGAATTGGCTATAGTCGGTTCCCAATGCAATTTGCCAGCACGCTGGATCTGTTTAGTCAGTGGCGTATAATCGTTGAGCAGCCAGCTCATGACCACTGCTGCCCCCTGCAGCACTGCAGCATCACTGTCCGGGGGATTCACCCGCTGCACTAGACTAGCCTGCAAGCGTCAGCACTGGCCTCTATGTGCTTGCGTGCAGCCAGTTCAAGCGCAGTTGGCTCAGCGATTTACTGAATTTCATCAATGGCGTCGGTTGCACCTTGTACATATTGTTCCAGTAGTTTTTTTAAATAGTTTTTACAGTTCATTGGCAGTGTGTAAAATGATCAGTGTTACAGTAATTGTGATGCTCTTTGCATGAAAATAAATATGTGTCACTTTTTCTTGGTGAATTGTGACGTTTACTTAAAAAGTGCAGCAAAAAAGTATTTGGGGTACAGGGGTGCATTCACCCCCAAATATGTGGCAGTTTAAGGGTTAAGAGGGGTAATTTCAACTTGTAGTTTTTGTCTACAGTATTTTTATCTTTTACACTTTTGATAGTTAATCAGCAAACAGATCCTCAGTACTCAGCATGAGCAACTGAAATACAGTAGCAGTGAATGGAGGAATATTTCGCTCAAAATGAGTGGTAGGGTGAGATCAGGTAAGCGTGGATGTGAAGGTGGTTATCCTTAAATGTTGCTGGTGTCAGATCAGATAACTCTTTGTCAGACATGCAAGTATGATAACAGGCAGCACTGGTGGGCTGCATTGTGAAAGCTGACCAGCCTGCAGGACCCAAATAGAAACGTGACTAACTGTAGAGACCAGTAGTGTCAGATCAGATAATCCCTTTAGACAGCAGTATTAGAACAGGCAGCACTAAATTAATGGAAGGAATTATTAAAAAGATTGAGCATAATGTGGCAAGAACAGGCATGTTACTGAGCCGACTGCATGGGGTCAGATGGAGGAGGTTGTCTTTTACTAATATGCTGGAATTCTATGGGGAAGTAACAAAAGGATGTGATCAGGGAAGAGCATATGATATTATTTATCTTGATTTTCCAAAAGCATTTCATACATCGAACATCAAGCTTAAAGAAGTGGGAGTTCAGGGCGTAGTGTGTGAATGTGTACAAAAGTAACAAACACATGGGAAGCAAAGGATTTTGATGTAAGGCACTGTATCAGAATTAGGTGATGTTAAAATGGTTTCTGTCAGGGGTCACTGCTGGGGTCACTGATCTTTTTTAATATACATAAATAATGTTTGTATAAATTAAGTTTGCAGATGATACCAAATTAGGTGGAATGGAAGCTAAGCTAGAATCAGCTGTATCATCACAGAAAGACTTGGACAGAATTCAGGCTCGGGCAGTTCTATGGCAGATGAAATTTAAGATAAGCAAATATCAGTTATAACATGCAAGAAGTAGGAATGTTAAAATTTGAATGCACAGTATGAGCTCTGAAACTTGAAAATACATATTCATGATGTGATTGCCTGAAGGAGTGAAGGGTCTGACAATGTTTGAAATTTGGGGTGCCGACTTGGCCCTCCCCATTTACTTTCAGTCTTTTAACAAAAACAACGCTCAATGGTGTAAAGAATCAAAACAAAAACAGCCACCACATAAGAAGAACGACTGCGACTAATCTAGTTCTGCCATTGGGTCTGTTGATTTGGAGCTCCTCTGCTCAGGTCATCTCCTTATTAAGTGAGGCCTCCTTCTGGGTGGTTGTGTTTTTGAAGCCCAGAGACCGGAAGGGGTGGAATCAGTTAACCAAACTGTGGAGGAAGTAAATGACAATTCAGGTAGCGGCAACACCCCCTCTTGACCCGGGAAGAGCTTGGAGTGTGATCCTCAGGCAGTCTGTGTGACAATGAGAAGGACCTAGGAGTTGCAGTGGACTTATCATTATATACACTGCCAAGCTTGGGTCGCAGAGATGAATAAGAGAAAGGAAGAAGAGACCAGGTTTTGGAGGAAAAATAACTTTATTGCTGAGAAGGCACAAACAGTCCCAAGGCTTTACTCCAAACAGGAATTTATCTTCAGCACAGAAGCACACAGGTTACAAGCAGCAACGCGGGCAAATCTCCCTTCTTTAGACTGAAAGAACACAAAGCCTTCTTCGTCTATCAGGGTCAGTGGCTTGGAAGCACCTACTGTGGCAGATGTAGTCTGGAGGAAAGGGGGCGGGAGAGTGAGCAAACAGACAGGTCAGCACTCAGCTTTAAATGTTATAAAAATCATGCAACAAGCATGTTACATGGCAAGCCTGCAAACCTGCAGCTGATCCCGCAAAGGGAATGTTAGGAGTGCACTTATTTCCCATTGAAATACTGTCTATGAGGGAGTTTTTCGAAGGTCGGTTGGGGCAAAGGCAGCATCGGAACTGCCTTTGTGCGACTGCCGTCACTATCAGAAACTGCAAATCGGCGGTGTCATCAGTTACAACATCTAGACAGTGTATGTACAGAGGCTATTGAGAATGCTAACAGAATGGCAGGTTATGTAGCATGATGTGTACAGTACAAGTCCAAGGAGGTTATGCTCATGCTTTATAATGCACCAGTGAGGCCTCATCAGGAGTACTGTGTGCAGTTTTGGTCTCCAGGCAACAAAAAAGGACATAGCAGCACTAGAAAAAGTCCAGAGAAGAGCAACTAGGCTGATTCTGGAACTGAGAAGTATAAGCAGAATGAGATGAAAGCAGTTGAAATTTTTCAGTTTAAACAAATGGAGATTAAGAGGGGAGATGATTGAGGTTTTTCCAGTGGATGCAGACTATTACATTAAAAGGACTTCAACAAGTACATGGGGACACAGATTGAAACTTACAACCCATGGAATAAATTGCCAAGTACAGGTAGTGTGGTAAATAGTAGGAGTTTAGGGACCTTCAAAAGTAGACTTGATATTATTTTGGAGACATTAGGTGGAAAGGATTGGTGAGCTTTGTTGGCCTGAATGGTCCGTTGCAATCAAAATGTTAAACAAAACATTCTAAATATTCAGTAGTGTGAGAGCAAATCAGCCAATAGATGACCCTACCTTAATGCTGAATGAGATTAGATACTACGTCAAACAGCATTGTGTGGCCACATAACTGTGCAGAACAGTGTGGTGAGAATGACTGACCTTGCAAGACATGCTTTGCATAAATGGCTGACCCTACAAGACAGTATTGGTTAAGCCAGCTCAGTGGTGCCAGTCAGTTCACTTGACTTTCTCTTTGTTTCCGCTCCTCTAGGGGATGTTCATCGTGCTGCTGCTGGCCTGGCTATTCCTCCCTATCTATGTGGCATCTGGGGTATGTCTAACAGCTCCCTCTGTCCGGCTTGTACTCAGGTGGCCAGTTTCGGTCGGCCAACATCACCAGATATCCAGTAAGACCTAACTGTGGCAGCTGGCACCCTGCTGCTATGAGGAGGGGACCCTGTTGCAGGTTTTATTTGTCTTTTTGGTGACCCCCTGCCCCCACACTATATTCTGTTTCAGGTGACAACGATGCCCGAATACCTGCAAAGGAGATTTGGTGGCAGCAGAATCCAGATTCTCCTTGCTATCCTCTACTTGTTTATTTACATATTCACTAAAATATCGGTGAGTTTAATGCAACTGACACCCCATGCCACTTCTCTGAGTCAGAGGTCAATGAGTGACCAATGTTGTCTGTGTTTTAGGTTGACATCTATGCTGGAGCCATGTTCATCCAGCAGGCCTTACAATGGGACCTCTACCTGGCCATCGTGGGTCTGCTGGCCATCACAGCGGTTTACACAGTTGCAGGTGTGAATAGAATGCCATGGGGGGATGCTAGACACTGCCAGCCAATAAGTGTCTTGTAACCCCATTTTGTCTTCTACTCCCAGGGGGCCTGGCGGCTGTTATCTACACTGATGCTCTGCAAACTGTCTTCATGCTACTTGGAGGTCTCATCCTGATGGGTTTTAGTGAGTAGCCTGTAGACAAGAGTTGAGCTGCATATATGAAGAAGTGAAGTGTGTGTGAAGAGGGCCAGCAAGCAGGGAATGGGTTGGGGTGGGGGTGTTGTCAGTAGATATGATGAGATATCAGGAACTAGCAGCTCCTACATGTGTGACATAGCCTATAGTGTCTGCTGTGGCTTGTAATAATAGATGCCATGACATCCGAACAGTACTCGCTGGCTGTCACTGCACTGTATGTTGACAGTGACATTAGCTTTATCTATAGACGAGTGCTTCATCTCTGTCCTCCTGTCAGGTTTTGCCCAGATCGGTGGCTTGGATGAGCTTCAGGAGAAATATCACCTTGCCATTCCCACAGTCCGAGATGTGAATACTAGCTGTGGATTGCCACGTGAGGACGCCTTCCATATTTTCCGAGACCCTGTCACCTCTGACCTACCCTGGCCCGGAGTCCTTGTAGGAATGACCATCCCATCCATTTGGTACTGGTGCACTGACCAGGTATCTCAAATCATCATTCTCTGTATCGCAGCCACGTGCGTGCCTGTTGGCAATACTGATATGTGTGTCCAACTGTCTCTACAGGTCATTGTGCAGAGGTCTTTGGCAGCCAAGAATCTGCTGCATGCCAAGGGGGGGTCTCTGCTGGCCTCCTACCTCAAGGTGCTGCCATTCTTCATGATGGTTCTCCCTGGCATGATCAGTCGCATCCTGTTCACAGGTAGAGTCCATCTTATCCTGGCATAATCCAGTTTTACTTGGTGGTCAATCCAGCTGTAACACACTGTATTTTACAGAGGAGGTGGCCTGCGCTGAGCCAGATGTCTGTAAGTCAGTGTGTGGAAATGAGCTGGGCTGCTCTGACATTGCATACCCCATGTTGGTTATGAAGCTCTTGCCTGCAGGTGTGTACTTTATCTCTGAGTTGATGCCAGGGTGGGCTTTTATACTCTGGGCCTGACATAATGAGCCTCTCATGTGTTTCAGGGCTGCGGGGCCTCATGATGTCCGTCATGATTGCTGCCCTCATGTCCTCGCTGACCTCCATCTTTAACAGCTCGGCCACTATCTTTACCATGGACATCTGGCGCTTCTGCCGACCTCGCAGCTCGGAGTGGGAGCTCATGATAGTGGGCAGGTAGGGGAGAATTGCTGAGTGTCATTGATCATCTTTGAGAACGAGGCCTTTCCTGGGTACTGACCAAGCTAAATGAAATTATGTGTCTGTTTGTCTTGAATATAAGGCAGGAATGTCTACTGACCCACTTACTGTACTTTGTGGTCTTCTTTAAGCTATACTGACTCCCTCCCTCTGTTCATGCAGGGTGTTTGTGTTGGGACTAGTGGTCATCTCAGTGCTTTGGATCCCACTAGTCAAAGCCAGCCAAGGAGGACAGCTCTTCATCTACATCCAGTCCATCAGCTCATACCTCCAGCCACCAGTTGCCATTGTCTTTATAGCGGGATGCTTCTGGAAGAGAACTAACGAGAGGGTAGGCCTCCAAAGTGATGGTTGAGATTCTTAGTTGGATCCATCTGATCTCTCATTCACTCACTCACTCTCTCTCTCACTCACTCCCCCAGGGTGCGTTTTGTGCACTGGTACTTGGCTTGCTGGCAGGATGTGTGTGGATGGCGCTGGACATGGTGTACCCTGCTCCTCAGTGCCACGAAGAAGACTCCCGGCCAGCCATCGTGAGGAATGTCCACTACCTCTACTTCTCTATCGTTGTCTCTGTCTTCACACTGGTCGTGGTGCTGGTTATCAGCTTGACCTCTGAGCCGCCTTCCCAACAACAAGTAGGTAGGAGTGAGTGCCAGTTTGTGTGTGTGTGAGTGGCACCATTAGCAACCTTTGTTTGACTGTTTAATCAAATTGAAAGGCAAGGCAGGGCTTCACTGGAGAGTCACTCAGAGAATCGTTCCAGTCTGTCCCACAGGGTCTCTAAATCAGAATGGGCATCTCATCCAGTCGAGCACTTGGAGAGTGCCATCAGTCTATCAGGGTGTTTTTGTTCTAATAGTGAGGGTCTCTTATATAGCGTCAATTTCTATCTTTCTGCATCTGATGCGTTTGCCCCAGGCATTACACTTGCTCCTTTGTTCTCCTTGAGATGGTGGCAGCAGCAACCGAGTGTAAATTTGGGGTCTTTGGTTCACACAGCAGCCTTCTTTACCATTGCACTACTTGGATAAACTCCCACTTTGGACTCAGAGACCAGGGGATAGCAGACAGCTTCTTCACATGAGAACAGGGGCACGAGACCCTAGGTCATTGACACATGGTCAGTGTGCTCCAGATGTTTGCCTGGGATTCAGGGTGAGAAAATGCTCCCCTCTGGGAGGCTTGACTGATTTCCTACCTTCCAGGTTGTTGTCCAATTGCAGAATTCATTCGACTTCAGTGGCACCCCAAGGTGCATTTTAAAAGGGAGCCGTAGGCACAGGCGAGGAGGTGATTTATTAGAACGGGTGCCAGCCAAGACCATGAATTCATGCATCTCCATCTTTTCAATTTTCTTTTACCTTAAACAGACGAGTCGTCTAACCTGGTTCACACGCTTTGACAAGCCACCTCAGGGCCATGTGGAAAATGAATCAGTCGGCGAGGACGGAGAAGCAGATGTCCCTGGGGATGGAAAAGATGGAGGCAGAAGTGGCACAGGTAATTTATGTTCCTAAGAGATGCTTTTGCAAGCTGCATTAGCTCAGTCCTCCTCGGGCTGCTGTGCTGAGCACATTCAAGGACCATTCACATTAACGTGCCGAATTGTTCTCTGGCAAGACAGAATGCAGGGGACTAACGAGAGGGAAACGGCTAGATACGAGGACCTGGATGGAAGGTTCGGTTTGAGTCAGTAGACTTGGGCTACACTCAGCTGAGTCTGCAGTTTGCTGGGTGTGACAGGCGTGATGAAAAGCAGGGCCATCAAGAGTGTAACAGAGGTGGCTGTGCAACAGGAGATGTGAGCTGGGGTGTGCAAGTGCTGATGAGACAAAGGCTAGGGGCTGGTCAGCCTCGGCAGGGTCACCTGATCAAAGGTGTTTGATGTTGAAAGACTTAAAACATCCAATGACCCCAAGTTACGTCACTGATGATGTGTTCCAGTGCATCCGAAGATGTATAATATAACTGTCCCACATCAATGACAGGCCTTCAGACTGTTGTCCACATCAGTAGTACTGACATGCTCCAGACTGGCCCAGTGATATTTCATATCACTTCTAAGCAGTGCACCATTCAGAATGGGCTCCAGATCCAAACATGCTGCTGATTAAAGTTTTATACCAGCATGCAGCAGACTTACACATCAAGCAAAGAAAACTCCAGTTGGTCAACATTTGGCATATGCCATGTCCCTAATGAGGGATGGTTTGTAGTCGCCATGTTTCAGATCATGGCTGTACAACTCCAAGGGTCTGGTCTCAAATTCTGGCCTAGTGAGGGAGTCTGCATGCTCTCTGTGTCCACGTGTAATTCCATCAATCATCCAAACATGCGTGTTAGCTTATATAGCATCACTAAATTGACCTGGCATGGCCTAACTAACACTGCTACAGGTTTTTTTAACAATTCAGACTCTTGGAGGCCCTAAGTAGCACATCGCCATCATATATAACCTTATATATAACCTTTTGCTGGTAATGCCATGCCATACCAATTTTTGGGCATCACATGATAGCAAGGCAAGCATATTGTCAACAATAATGAAGCAGCCTGTCCACAGAGCAGTGGCAGCCATGATAACCAAAATGGTAAATGTGTTATTATGAGAATAATATCGTTTTAAATAAAAGCATGCAAAATGAGAAACTAGCATGTGTGTTACCCACAACCCACACACCATGGGTGACAGGGCCTTCAGCTGTATAGCGCCCAGACTCTGGAATGACCTACCGAAATTCATCAGGTCAGCTGACTCCATGAATTGTTCTAAAAAACAACTCAAAACTCATCTGTTCAGGAAGGCTTTTAGGTCTACTTGACTTTATTACCCTTCTCTCAGTTTACTTCTCTGTCCAGATGCTAATGTAACTTGTGTGTGTGTGCGAGACCATCAATTATGTTGTCTGTTTTTTTTTTCAGAATTCACTGTCTTAATCTACTTTATTTATTTATCTGGTTTGTACAATGCTATATACTGTATATGCTGCCGTTCTTTATTATATTCTGCAAGTGCCTTGAGCAAGGGAAAGGCACTATATAAATAAAATGTATTATTATTATTATTATTTATTATGTGCAAAACACTCAAATATTTTGAGATGCAGTACCTGTGGTGATCAGGGGGTCGCACTGGTGCTCCAGTGTTGGCTGAACACAAACTCTTACTCTGGCTCTGTGGAATACGCAATACATTAGACATGGAGAGTGATGTCAGTTAGGATAAGCGTATAGGCTTATCAGGTCATTATTGTCCCACAGATTTAGTGCAGTGAAATTGTAACAGGAGGTGCTAATCAGTGCCTTAAGTAGACAAATCACATCCATCACACAATTGTACTTGTGGCCAACATCAAGCAGAACAGGCACTTCTTACGACACACACACACACAATGTGCAACACTAAAATGGCCATTTCATCAAATGGATTAAGTGATTATGCAATGTAAAACTGATTCCCCACCCTGCCCACTGACCTAAACTGCAGCTCTGTTAGTTTTAGAGCACGGAAGACAAATGGGGGTCATACTGAGGGCATAGCAGTGCCCCCTGAAACATGAACAATGTCACAGTCAGCACTTTCAACTATCCACCTTCACACTCTTCAGCATCACCGAGACCAAAACTTGCGTGAGCAGCTGTGTTCTGCACCGGTTAACATTTTCTCCTAAAATTTCAGCCTTTTAGTCAAATCCTCAAAGTCTTATTAATGGATGCACTTCCCCTCAGCCGCTGCCATTCAAGTTTGTACCCCCACCCACCCTATTGTTGCACAAATAACTAGGGCCCGCCTAGCCGGCTGACACTCAAAATAACTAACCCAACCCAGCCTGCTGCCACTTAAGCATCTACTCTTGCCTAGCCAGCAACCACTCAGATAACTAACCCTGCCCAGCCTGATGCCACTCAAGAGCTGAGCCCTGCCTTGCTAGTTGCCACTAAAATAACTAACCCCGCCCCCCAGGATGCTGTCACTCAAGCATCTAGTTTCAGCCAGCCAGCTCTTACCACTCAAATAACTAACCCCGCCCATCCAGCTGGCCCCGCCCAGCCTGTGAGGCACTGTCTGCTGCACTACTTTCTCATGAACCCAGTAATGGCTAATGAGAGATTTAGAACAGAGCATCATGTTTTAAAATGTATTAGCAGCTTTAAATGTGAAGCTCTCAGGAGGTACAAAGAATTCATGAGACAGTCCCAAGTTTCACCCCTTGACTGGCAGGACGTCTCAGATCAGAGCAGTAGTTTCAAGGCACTAGCACAGCTTAATTTGGGCATTTAATTCCATCATAACATTTTAAAAGGCCCATCTTTAATATTGTATTTTACGTATATAGCATTTAGACAGCCAGCTGGTCACCACTCAATGCCACACTGCATGTCCTCCCAGATTTGTCCCAAATAAGCTGCTGTCCGGTAAGGTTATAATTCCTCACACCTCCTTCCTTTTGCAGGGCCAGAAACAAGTTGGTCTCAGAAGCTGAAGGCTGCCTTCATGTGGCTGTGTGGTCTGCAACGGCAGGACGGGCACAAAGCCCCCTGTCCCCCAAAGCCTGTGGTGAACATTGCTGTGCTAGAAGAGGACCCGCTCATGAAACACATGGTCAACGCCAACCTCCTGGTCTGCATGAGCCTGGCTGTCTTCCTGTGGGCGTATTTCGCTTAGCGAGGGGACTCCTGCACAAATGGTCATTTGCTTTGTGTTAAATTAAAACAAATAAAAACAAGGACCAGCGTCCTGAGGCACCAATACATGTGCACTGATGTTTGTGGTCAGTCCAGGCAGCAGAATATAATCTTTAATGTGATGGAGTATGCCATACGCCTCCTTGTGGACGCTTTATTCCAGGAGCCAGCGACACGTTCACCACGCTGGAATGACTTACACAAAACGGCAATGACACGAGGAGCCTGCTTTTGTCTTCGGAACAGTTTTTGTTTTTTTATTAAGAAAGAGAAATGAAAACATGTCACCACCTGTAACCGGCTCTAGGGTCCAAAGCCAGCTGAGCATACATAAAGCACAGGGAAAACCCCCCTGGGGCACACAGAGCAATGCACATGGCTACCCACCCAGTTCATGTGCACACCCCACCCAGCCCAACAGTAAGTAGTGCACACCTCTTCACTTCCGCCATCCCCTCACGCTGAACACCACAGGCACTTAGTGCGGAAGAGAAAAGGCGGGCAGGGAGAGGGGGGAGTTCAGGGTGTGTACCCCATCTCACACAGGGAGGGTGACACAAGTCAGTCATTGGCTGAGGGAGTCCAGCCCCCAGCTGTTCCGCCCGCCCTAGATGAATCCCACACACATGTAGTGGAGCCCATGAGGCTAGTGGACAAGACCACCTCTCATGGGCATGAGGGAGGATCACCCAACAGGGTGGGTTGCACATGGGGGTTCCTGCGAGAGGGAGGAGAAAACAAAAGGCACTTTACGAGCCGACCACAGATGGCAGAACAGAATTCTGGAAGAGCAGTCTTTGGCTGGAACCGTCGCACCCAGGCAGCCCCAGAACAGCTGAACTTTGGTCCAAGAGGGCTTCCCGGGTGGCCATGCAGTCAAAATGTATACAGCGGGGTGGGTGGGGTCTTCACAGTACAGTGCTCTCCGTGTCGCGCTCGGCATCCAGGGAGGTGAGGAAGGCCACAGGTGGAGCTGGAACAGTGCCATGGAGATCTGCCAGGAGAAACGCACAAGATGGACGTTAGCGACTGCCTCCACCCACAATCCAAGGGGTCCCCCGCTAGCCGGCCACATTCTATGCTTACTGACCAGCCGTCTGAAAACCCTAATCGCTCGCTTATCATTTACCCCCAAGCAGTGTTCACACTGGGCACCTGTGCCAACCCACCCCCAACCACTGCCTAATGGGTGCTTCAGTCCCATGCCTCCTGAAGGATGTGCCAGTCCAGTTGTTTATCTCCATCATCAACCAACTGTGTTAGGGGTAAAAGAGGGAAAGAAAATGAACGAGACTGGCCACCGTTTCACTCCTCCTAAATTCCCAGAGTGTTGTCCCCAAACACACGTGTTATGAAAGTAGTAGCAAAGTGAGGGCCCCACGCACACCCATTAGTAGCAGCAGGCAAGCAGCCGGGTTAGGGTAGGACATGCCACGCTTCGAACCTTACCAGTGCCGCCCAATCTCCGCTGCCACATGCGCTGCCCGCCAGTCACACATCTGCATTGTTTGACAGAAATTTCATGATTAGGAGACCCTGCCAGCTGCCTGGAAGGTCAGGCTTTCCTACGAGTACAGCTAGTCAAGCTTCTGGAAAAGGCACTATATACCAGGAGAGGTAAAAGTGGGAAGCAAACCCCAGCAGCAAGACTACAGTGGGTGAAGCCAATGCCCACATGCCAGACCATCTTAGTCTACAAATTAACAAACATGCAGATTACTAAAATCTAAATCCCACATACACTCTGCCTGCCTGGCATGCAAAAGTGAGGGACCTCAAATCAAAAAGGCTTCAGGGAAAGGTCTCTGGTGAACGTGGCACAGGAGCTGGACGGGTACAAAAAGGAAAAAAAAAAAAAAAAAATATATATATATATATATATATGGCAGACAGCAGGACAGCAAAGCAACTGGCAGTCTGCACACGATAGGCACAAAACCGGCGGTGGTGGCATTACAAACCTTACAGGTGGGCAGATTCCTGACCTGCGGAAGCACCACGACAAGCAGTTAGTTCAGAAACACGCAGCGGATCTGCAAGATGCCACAAGAGGCACCAGCAACCCAGGAAAGGTGCCAGGCAGACAGATAAATCAGAGAGGGTGCCACACACTCCACTCATCTCAAACATGGCACTGCAGAGTCCTTAGAAGTTAAGTGTGACAGGACAGGGCACCATAGGGGCTTTGCCTACCTAACACTTTGAAACTGAGGTGAAGACCCCCTAATACTTTGCTAACAATGGTCTGAAGGAAAGAAACACTTACCAGTGACAAGCCTGGATCCAGTGCCGGCGCTGGAGTTATCACTGCCAGGGAACGGAGGCTGGGGGGGGTGGTGGCACACTAGGCCGGTTCCTGGGTTTGGGCACAGGACGCATTCTAGCTTGGGCACCAGATGGGGAAGGACTATCACCTCCAAAGCCTGGGGGGAATGAGATTGTGCCAGCGGGATTGGCCAGTGGTGGGGTGCCGGGAGGGGTGGGAGTCTGGGGGGGTGAGGGATCTGTTCCCATCTCACCGGCGGCCCCTCCTGGAGTCTGCCCTGGAGGCTGCGGGGGTGGGTGGCTGGGAGCCTGGATTGGGGGTTGGTTACTCGAGTGTCTGCGTGGCTGAGTGGGAGGCAAGTTGGGGGGTGAATGGCCAGCTCCATGGCTGGAGGGCGGCTTGTGGTTTGCAGTGGGTGGTGGCACCTGGGGGCCCAGCTGGGCATATTTCGGAGGGGCTGGTGCTGGCTTCTTGGTGGCTGCAGGAGGAAACAAGAGACACAGGCATTAGTGATGTTTTCAATGAAGAGTGGCAGCTCTCTCTGGGGCTGGACAGTGGTACTCACCTCTCCGCATCATGTGTGGACTCGGCCCAAGGTTGCTGGGTGAAGGCCCTGTGGTCAGCTGGTTTCCTGTGGGTAGCCCACTTACGCTGTTTCGCACAAGTGGGAGAGTCCCAGCAGTTTCCTTTGGCTTCACAGAACTGTAAGCAGAGGGCACAAGGCAGTGTCACCACTTGACCAAGAAAGATCAGTACAAGCCACTGGACACACAGTGTCAGGGAAAGGAACTGATGGGGTCACTGAGGAGTGGAAGGTCACTGGGTGACCCCGTTACACCTACCAGGGCTCTTCGGGAGCCTGCTCTGTGGCAGAATCCGAGCCCGCTGGGCTGCTCTCCAGACCTGTGCCCACGGGCCGAGCCAGATTCGGATTCTGTTGTGGCTCAGCCTCAACTGGGGGCAATGGGGGCTGGAAGGCAGGAGACACGTGTTTTCTAGTAAGGGTCCCACTTCTGCGTGGCATGAGGTCAGCTCCTTTGGTACCCAGGCTACACAGAGAGAGAAGAGAGGCCGAGAGAGAAAAAGGGAGAAAGACAAAGCAGACTGTGAAGACACAAAGGCAGACAGTGTAAGCATTTCGATTCATGTGCCAACCGAAGGCCTAACAAGAAGCCCAGCACACATGATCACCAAAAGGCTACACAGACCTCCTGGCACAAGTGCCAACAACATCCAAACAAGTAACACAGCGTGTACCAAAGATCAGTACATAGGCTCACATTATAGACCTAAACAGACTGGCACATACACCACCAAAAGGCACAGCTATAACATATATGCTTATTTCCTTTAGGGTGCCAAGCAAGCAGCCTGGCAAACAGGATTCCAAAGACATTCCCTAAATATGTGGCTTGGTAGATATGCCCACCAATGGGTTAAACAAACACAAAACACACCAGAACCAAGAAGCAAGAAGCATTGTGTGCATGACCACCACAGGGCAGAGCATGCAACTAGGTTCACTTGCCCATGAAGAGGCAGGGCATGCAACCTGGAAAGCATTGGTACACAGGAGATAAGAACAGACAACTGGGTCCATTTCTCCACTAAAGGGTGCAGAGGGCACACTGGCGAGTGTACTTGGCTCTCGGAGTCATCAAACAGCCAACAAGGCAAAGAATGGAATTCTTTCTTCAATAAAATTGGAGCAGGGCATGATGGGACACAAGGGGCAGGGGCCACTTACGCTGCCGATCACCCAATAGCAAAGTGCTGCTTGCCTTGGGCAATAGTAGCACCCCAAGAGGATTAAAATCACTTCACCCAGTGTGGTACCCAAATTCTCAATCTTAATGCCCAGACACGGACCAGTGGTGGTGCCAAGGACTGGAGATGATGTCGCAGCTCACCTTTCCTTGCCCTCAGAAATTGCCATACTGACAGGCCTCTTCTTCTCTGCTGGGTTGGGTTCCACCTCATTTGTTGGTGGAGACACATGGTTGGTATGGTTGGAAGGCACAGTTGGTACAGCAGGGGCAAAAACTCCAGAGATGTTGAAGTCAATGTCTGTGGAGGAAAACAAATTAAGTCATGGGGAAGAATCAGCAAGAGTGCAAACTGCAGGTCTAGTTTACCCCCAGGGTATACTAACCCCGCAGCCAGCCCACCTATACCATAAGTGGTGTCACCTACCTCAACAGAGTAGTGGAATTCCATAACATGTTGCCACCAGTCTGAAAACCCACACTTAATCTGTACCACATACTTTAAAGTAGCAGTAAAGTGCTGAAAGCCCACCTCATTTGTAGAACCTGCTTGTCAAGTATGGCAGCCCCATCCCACCCATGCACAACGGAAAGGAGAAACAGCAATGAAGCCTCCCTGCCTGTACTGACCTGCCTGAATCCAGAGCTTTAACACAACCCCCACCCTCCGTCTCAACAACCAGACTCAAAAAAAGAAATGGTACTGAAAGACCCCCCCCCCACCCCATCTGCATCATCCCCCTTCATGAAACGCCACTCCCATCTGTACCATCTGTTTGAATGCAGTCCTGAAACTCTCCACCCACCCCAGTCTGGACAGTTACCAGACACTTTAGCCTGCCCCAGTGCTGAAGCCCCTCCCCTTGACTGTGGAGGAGGGCTCATAAAGCTCCACCCCCATCTGAACCCCCTCCTGAAGAGGGCTGAAGCTCTGCCTCCCCCAGTTACTGTATGTGCCTTTCCTGCATTTCTGAAGTCACACCTCCTGTCACCCACCTGAAAGAATTATTAAAGCTCCGCCCTCGTCTTTATTACCCACCTCCTCAAAACCCCACCTCATCTGAAAGGACTACCAAAAGCCTCCTGTACCCTCCCGTGTCCCACCCCTCTCCATTACATGGTCCTACATGGAGATGCTGGCTGCGAACCCAGAGCCATCAACACAATGGAGATGTCCTTTGGCTCAAGTGAATAAGCAGCTTCTGGCTTCCACACTCATATATGTCGTATTACACAGCGTCAGCCCCCCTCATCCAAGCGCCTAGCCCACAAATGTCACCAGCAAGAAACCCCTCTGTGTTTGCTGTCCTAACACAGATAAGGCTGGCCTTGAACCCAGGCCCTCACTCCTCCTCTGTACAGAGACAAGAGAAGTCTGCTTTGTACCCTGAAGGCCCTGGGTTCGAGTCCCATCACTGCTGGTCTCATATGGAGGATGAGTGACCAAGATTGAAGGGTACACATCACTGCCTGTACCACAAAGCTGACCTGAGGCCGAGTACTCGCATTCATTGTCACCTCATTATTGTGACAATGGAGTCTTGACATACCAGGGGGCACCAAGACAAGACTCACCTTCAGGGAAGAACCAGTCTGAGTGTTGCACAAAGCACTCGATAATGGACACCACGTGTACTGATGTGGAGGCTGCAAGTTCAGCGAGAGTCCTGAGAGAGACAGAGAAGAGGGGAAGCAGTGAGACAGCCAGAAGCAATGCTCACTGAGATAACGGGCGATGTCCTTGCCATGACATGATACATGTCACCCTGATCACCACGGTAAGCCACTAGCCTCCATGCCAAGCCCTGGCCAACTTACCCTTCATTTTTGGCCCACAGAAGGTTTGGTCCCAGAACAATGGAGATGTTGCTTGGAGTCATCTTGTTGACGTCACTTTCTTTGGCCAGTTTGGACAGAAATTTAATCAGGTACCTTGAAAGAAAGAAATACAGACATGACCACAATCATAGAGGCCACGGTGTTCCAAGTATGGAGACAGATCTCAAGTAGGAGCTTTGTCTCATCAGGCTGCACAGATAAACTCGACCACCCTGCCAGCCCACCCACACAATGCTGACCAAGGACAGCTGATGTTCTGAAAAATGCCAATGTACTGTCAGGGGGGGAAAGCTTGGTGTCAGACCTTCAACTTACCAGAAGCATCCTACTGTATCTGTGTGCTTCTGGGGCTTGTGGACAGGAGAAACTGGACAGCAGTGGTCAGTAGAGCCAAGCCCCTGGGTTGGACAGGTCAAAATCTATCATGGACTTGGCATAGGAGGGAAATAAAATGCATTGTGCGCTCAACAAGCAGACCACCCAAAATGACTATTTCAGGCTTCTTATGTACTCGTATTCACACACACTGGTAGGTGTGCATACGTGAAAAGCTCTAGTCAGGTCCTGTCACTGTCGGTGCTCCAGTCAGGACTTTGACTTGGTCAGGCCTAAACTTTACTTCTGTTTCTCCCGAGCTATCCAGTTATGGACTTGGCTTTTTATTTTTGGTCATAGTCTTGCTGCATGATGTTTCAGCTTCAGCTCACTGACAGATGACCGAACATTCTCATAAAAAATTGTGGTCAAGTGCCCAATTCACAATTCCTTCAACAATGGCCAAGTCTCCCAGGTCCTGAGGTCGCACAGCACCCCCATACTATCACCCTGCCCCCTCCATATTAGACTGTAGGTGCGATGTTCTTAATGTCAAATGCCAGATATAGCGGGACTGGTGTCATCCAGAGAGTTCTAATATGGACTCATCCGACCACAGAACCTTAATCCAAAGTATCATCCAGGTGTTTTATTTGAATTGTGCGTTGAGCACTGATGGACCTCTTGGCACAGCAGACGTTTCCTCCTTTCTTCTCTCCCATGAATCCCATTCTTACTCAGTCCTTCTTATCATGGACCTTAGCCGAGGCAAGAGAAGCCTCCAAGTCTTGGGATGTTCTTCTAGGATCCTCTTATCACTTCTTCAATGAGCTGTTGCTGTGCCCTTGGGGTAATTTGGACAGGCTGGTCTTTCCTAAGAAGATTCACCAGCTCCACATTGAAGAGATACAGTAATCCCTCGCTATATCGCGCTTCGACTTTCGCGGCTTCACTCTATCGCGGATTTTATATGTAAGGATATCTAAATATATAACGCAGATTTTTTGCTGCTTCGCGGGTTTCTGCGGACAATGGGTCTTTTTACTTCTGGTACATGCTTCCTCAGTTGGTCTGCCCAGTTGATTTCATACAAGGGACGCTAATGGCGGATGACTGAGAAGCTACCTAATCAGAGCACACAGTTAAAGTTCCTGTGTGCTGATTGGCTCAGCGACGGAGTGCTGCATTAACCAGGAAGTCTCATCTCACTCATTCAGCATTAATGTGCTCCTGCTACTGCTTCAGGGGCCGTGTCCAAGCGCCAACAGAAGATGCAAATGATTGCAGAAAAGGTAAAAGTTTTGGATACACCGCTGCAGGACACCATTACAGCATCAATGAGTCCACGATTCTTTTTATTTAAAAAGGAGGAAAAGCATATAAGATCTACAGCCGCAGTGTCCTTTAACCAGGGCGCAAAACGAGTTGCAAGTGGATGTGATAAGGCAGTAGTCTGGATGGAATCTGCTTTAGGGATTTGGATTGAAGACTGCTGGAAGAAGAACAACGGCGGTGCTACACAGTCGCCTGAAGAGGCTCCTTTAGAAGAACTGTAACACTCTCCTTTGTTGTGCAGTAAAATTAAACGCATCGTTATCGGACAGTCGTCATGTCATTGTTGGTGAGTAACCATAATTAATTATCTACGTACAGTACTTATTACATGTACATAGTTTAGTGTCACTGTACACACATTTTACTGTATACAATTTTTCTTGCATTGTACGTATTTATTGCTGGTGGCCTGTCTGTCGTAATGGCTGTAACATATGTGATATCGGAGACGCTCGATATCTTTAAAATAATATTTAGGTTTTACTGTATATAAACTGTGTTTACATACATGATTTCAACGAATCTTACCTAATATCTAAGAGAATACAAAGGGTTTATGCTGTATAATTGTGCGGGAAATGTTTGTAATAGTGTGGGAGAGTTTATAAGGGCTTAAAATATATAAAAAGAACCATATGAACATATGGTTCCTACTTCGCGGATTTTCACCTTTCGCGGGGGGTTCTGGAACGCAACCGCCGCAATGGAGGAGGGATTACTGTAATGGCTCTTAATGTGATGTGGTAGAGTCCCAAAGCCTTAAAATTGTAACATTTCCTCCTTGTTTAAGTTTCAACAACTTGTTTCTTCGTCACTTCTGGAACTCCAGAGACCTTGTGGCGACTGCCTCACTCTCATAAGGGCCAGTAAACTGTGAGGTTCAGATTCAACATGGCTGGCCATGCTCAGTTAGATGACTCTGCTAATTAACAGTGGTCGATTGGTTTAAGTGAGCAACTAGGGGGGAACTTATCTCTTCACACAAGCAACACAGTTGCTGCATAACGTCTTTACTTAAATATATGAAGTAGTAATTTTGAAATGTGTTATAAGTTTACGCTGGCTCCCTTTATCTAATATTGCATGTTGTCTACAAAAATCTGAAGCCATTCATTGCGATAGATACACAAAAATATAAAAGAAGGGGGCAAATACTTTCTCACAGCACTAAACTTCTTGACTTGCACAAGTGCCCTTCTGGATGGGCCACTGCACAGGTGAGAGGAGTAACCCTGTCCAGTGGGGTCACTGCCAGTGAGACACCAACTCTCAGACTACAAGAAGGCATGGAGGGTTGGGGGGTGGGGGGCTCACCTGAAATTTGCCTTATTGGCCTTTGGTAGCTGGTCACAGGTGACCCACAAGGCCTGCATCTTCTTGTCGTGGTCAGTGATACTACAAGAAAAAAGACACCGGAGCTCAGTGGGTGCCCATCTTCCCACAATGGCACAATGATTTAGCAGCGGCGGCCTGAGCTGTGCCACCTACCTGGACGCTTGGATCCACTCATCATATAGCTGGAATGTCATCAGGGGCTCTGGAAGCTCTCTGATGTAGGACTTGAGGGCGCCTGAAGGGACATGTGTGACACACATCACAGTTGGACAACACTTCAGATTTTGGACACAAGCTTGGCACAGTGGGTGAAGAAGACACCAGTGTGCCCTCTTTCCCCAGGTGAGATACATACCTGCTACTGCATGAGGGTCTGAGTAGAACTCCTCCAGCTGAGACGTGGAACAGTCAAGTGCGGCCTTCAGCTTTTTCAGCTTGGAGGCACCAGCGGCTATGCGGAACAAACCCTGGCAGAAAGCAAAGACAAGTTCAAAAGGCAGTTGGGGCATACTAGTTGGCACACTGGGAACAGAGCGAGACGCTATATCCAGCTACACCCTGGCCCAAGTGTTGGCATCCTAGCACCATCTTCTGCTCCTGCCTGCCATTCTGGGCAAACAGCTATGGCATTTTGATGGGTAGCCTAAAGGACATTGACTGTCACTTATGCCAATCAAGAGACAAGTCAAATACAGAATGCATTAACATGAGACAGTAGTTGCTTTGGTGATCGCTACCTCCTCCTTCATGCCCGTCTCCAACAGCATCATAACGCAGGCTTCGATGGGCAGCGCGATCTCCCGGTTGCTGCGTTTTAGGTGGTCTTCCAGGGCTGTCCCAAACGCTGGCCGCTCTGCCCAGGACTCTGGCAAATCCAGAACAACATGAGTTAGCAGCAAACACAAGCCCCCCAAAACTGCACATTCAGACCAAAGACGGCCCCACCCCATCAGTCCTCACAAGAAGGTCGATGGCCAAGACTGCTGCCAACCAACTCTGCTTGTCAGAGACCCCGAAGGCGTGTAACATCAGGGGGTGTGGAAGAGGGGCACTATTATAGGTACCACAGCGAGGAGGAGAAGAGCAGCAGAATCAGACAAGGAGGATGGCACAAACAGCATGGACAGCTGGCGCCTACCTTGTTGGGCTCTCACCACTGGTAGGAGGTTTTCCAACTCGGCCAGCGACTTTCTGTGGTAGTCTGCTTGAGCTTCTAGAAACTGACATGGAATAAACAGAGAAACACAAGAGAGGTTGGTGGATGAGCAAGAATGGGCACCCTGCTCAGCTGCACCCATGCAGCAAGAAGGGCATTATACTCACCATGACAAAATGACAGACGTAGTCACCCTCCTTGGAGCAAACGTTGTACATGTCAGCAGCCAGCTGGTCCTGCAGAAGACAGATGTGTTAGTTTACAGAGGACCAGCTCCTAAGGGGCACAGGGGCACCAGGAGACCCACCTTGCAGAGCTCCACTTTGTTGGAGGCTTCATCCACCTCCTCCTTAAGGGAGTCTACTTTGGCCGTCTGGGCTAGATAGTTGGCACCAGAAATGATCGACCTGGCAGCCTGGTTCCACCTGCAACACATGAGAGAATGAGGGCACTCCCTGGGTAACAGCATCCCACCCCAAAGAAGCCAACCTCAGCCTACCTTGTACGAGCAGAGTCCCAGTCCAGAACCAGTTTGGCCAGCTGCTTCCTTTGCTTTTGAATGTTTGGAATTTCCACCTTAAAATGAAAAACACACAAAAAAACTGTTCATTTCTGGAACACACTATGTGACTGGAAAGGGGCAAAGTGAGCAGACCACTAGGGGGCACATTCATGAAGACAAATGGGCAGACTAGAAGTAAAATACAAAATATGAGTAAATGTTTGGGGGGGTGGGGGGCAGACTCAGGAAGGGAGAGTAAGTAGACCTGAAGGGCGCAAACAAATGAGGCTGTGACCACCACTAGGAGGCGCTTTCATGAAGCCATGATGGAAAGACCGTGAAGGACAGGCACAGGAAGGGGAGGCTGTTCAAGTGTAGAGCCACCATTAGGGGCAAATTTAGGAAAATAGACGTGGAAACCACAAGAAGCAACATCTCAGGTACAGAAAAGTAAACCTCAGAAAGGAAGAGTGAGCAGGTCCACTAGGGGGCAGTCTCATGAAGACAGGATGGACGGACCACTAGGGGGAAGTTTAATGAAGACGGGATGGACGGTCCACTAGGGGGTAGTCTCAATGAAGACAGGATGGACGGACCACTAGGGGGAAGTTTAATGAAGACGGGATGGACGGTCCACTAGGGGGTAGTCTCAATGAAGACGGGATGGACGGACAACTAGGGGGCAGTCTCATGAAGACAGGATGGACAGACCACTAGGGGGAAGTTTAATGAAGATGGGATGGACAGACCACTAGAGGGTAGTTTCATGAAGATGGGATGGATGGACCACTAGGGGGCAGTCTCATGAAGACGGGATGGACGGACCATAAGCAAAAAGTCTCAAAAATAGAAAAAAGTAAACCACTAGACTCAGGAAGGGAAGTCTGTTCAAATGCAGATTCAACACACTGGATCGTAGTCACCACTAGAGGGCAGATTCATGAATACAGAAGAGGAAAGTGTAAGCCTCAAATACAAAAAAATAAATAAATATACCACTAGGGGGCAGACTCAGGAAGGGAGAGTGGGCAGGTCAGTATGGGGCATGAAGTCAGGCTGTGACCACCACTAGGAGGCAGTTTCATAAAGACAAGATGGACAGAACACTATGGAGAAACGCATGAAAACAGGAAGGGGAGGCTGTAAAGTGTATATTTAAATAACAGGACTGTAGCCACCACTAGGGGGCAGATTTAGGAAAACAGATGCAGATCAGTAGGGGGCATGAAGTCTGGTTATGACCACCACAACGAGGGAGCTTCATAAAATTTTAAATACAAAACAATAAACTTGTAGGGGGCAGACTAAGAAGACAGAGTGGGCAGGTCAGCATGTGGCATGAAGAGGGGGGCTCCGACTACCATTAGGGGGAAGTTTCATAAAGACACAATGGGAGACCAATACAAATACTAAAACAAAATGCAAACTCAGAAAAGTACACCACTAGAGGGCAGACCTGGGAAGGCAGGGTGAACAGGTCAGTATGGAGAACACATTTAGGCTGTGACCACCACTAGGGGGCAGATTCATGAAGACAGGATAGGGAGGCCATAAGCAGCAAGTCTCAGATCCAGAAAACATAAAGCACTAAGAGGCAGACTTGGGGAGTCAGGGTGAGCAGAGCAGTATATTTTAGACTAAATGGAGACTCCAAACTTAAGAAGGTGGGGTGAGCAGTCCGGAGGGGTACAATCACACGCACATACCAAGCTGGTTCAGTCCAGCCCCTTTGCCCCCGACCTCTGTGATGACAGAGAAGACAATACAAGTCTTAAAGCAAACGGAGGGTTCTCTCCAATCTGCGGTTCCATATCAGACTGGCCCTGCTCACCTCTGCCAGCTGGTTCAGGGGATCCAGGACCTCCCTCTCCAGCTGGACCTCATGGGCAGACAGGTCCATGGCAAGTCGACTCTCCACTTCGCTGCAGGTTTCCATTATCTTCCTGTAAAGAAGCAGACTGGTGAGGGCAAGCTCGGTGTAGCTGAAGCCTCCATATGAAACAGGAGACGGAAGAGGCAGTGCGGCACCGACCAGACGCTTTGGCACGTACCCAAGCAGAGACTCCTCGCCAAGCTGGATTCCTCCCTCCTGCATGCATTGTGACAGCGCGGTCAGCGGCAGCTTCTTCTGCAGAGCGAGGAGCAAAATTGCAGGTCAGAGGGCAGAGCGGGCATCAAAGTGAACAGAGCTCTCTTACAAAAGTCCGGACCTCTCCCCGGGTTACTCACATGTCTCCTGTCAGCATCTGTGCCAATCTGACCCTGCAGACAGGCCGCAAGACGCTTCTGGGTGTTGTGGCACACGACCCTTATGGTTTCCAGCCTTTTCTCTATCTGGAAATAAAAAGCAGCGAGAGACTAGTGTGCAAAAAAGTTTACACTACCTCAGGCAGCCATGAAAAAGACTATCCCTGCCCACCCACATGGCACCCCAGATAAAAGTCATGCTGAGGTCACATTTTCCACTCGGTGCTACCCGCTTCACAAAGCCTGGGAACTCTTACTCCATGCTGGCACGAGTACAAGGAACAACTGCAGCCGCTCCCGGCAGTTTCCCTTTCCTCAAGTGCGTGTTTACTGCTGGAGGTGAGTGGGAGGAGCACAGGGAGCCTGGCGTGTGCCTGCTTGAATGGGCACCTCGAGAGGAACACATAGGGCACAAATCTCAGGCAACTAAATGGCCACTAGTGGGCACCGCCAGCACAAGACTGAAGCCTTTTACCTTCCACATCTGAGCCCAGCCTTCTGTCCACTACTTGATGGACAGTGCACTCCGTTCTGCTCTCTACTAAACACTGATGGGCAGAGTGGCACAATGCCAAACACAAACTCTCCACAGCCCAGGGTAAGTAGCTGACAAGGCCACTTTTTCAACTACACGACAGAGTGAGGTGCTTTTGGACAAGTGGTCACTCCATCGAGCAGCCATCGGAGTCCAGGGCTGCCTGGACTCACTGCTCTCCCCAGCTCAGAGGACCTATCCCTGATGGACAGAGTGACCACACGATACGTTCGGTGCCCTGTCCATCTTACAGGATCAGCACCTTAAGGCCATGATGTTTAGCAGGTAAGTCGAGAGCTCTGTCCTGCTTTCAGGCCAGTCTGTAATGCAGTCACTCACTCCATTTAATGACAGCTCTATCTGGTGCTTCATCTGTACTTGGTCATCCAGTCCATCATCTAGTCAAATAAATGGGTCTGGGTCAGCAGCGTGCTGGACGGGGGGGGACCTGCTTTTGAATCCCAGTTACTGCTACATGATGGAAGTGATGGTTAGCTGTCCATCGCTCAGGACCTTCTGCCTGCCAGTAGGGTCCTGAAATCTGAAACTCTTTGTTACCAAAATGGCTACTCAGACAAACAGCTAACCCAGTCCAGGGCTCCTGGCTCTACCTCAGTAGTGTGGTGGACAGAGCGACCAGCACTTAAAGCCACTGCTCTCCACAGGAAGCAGGACCAACAAATGATGCATAGGGTGGGCCACTGCAGAGTGGATGTCTCCCAGCTCTGAAGACCACTGCATATGAGCAGGCCAATAAGCCCACACGTCCAGCACTCCACCCTCCTCCGAGGACTTCTACCTGATGGATAGAGGCCACCAGCTTCCCAAGGCCAGGGCTCTTACTGGCTGTACGTCAGAGGCCAGTCTGACCAGTTTGAGTCCAAAGCGCCCAGGATTACACCAGGATGGACAGTGCGAGCTGCTCCACAGTTAACTTCTCTGTCCAGTTTAGCACTGGTGGTCCACTGCCTGACAAACACAGAGTATCAGAACCTATCACTCCCACCGAGGCCACATTTCTTTCTGGCTGCTTGGTGAACAGTCTGAGGAGGAGGGGTGCAGCCCACCTGTATATGTGACTGAACTTTGGCCATGCGATGGACCGAGTGACCAGCACTCTGCATCTCTCAGTAAAGGACATGACTGAGAGCACCGCAGCACACACTTGGCCCCGCCCCAAGTGGGCGGATCCAAGCCAGTTGCACACACACACACACAGGCAGGTCCTGGCAGCACCTGAAGAATTTTTACTGCTTGTGTGGCGTTGCACAACTCTGGATTGGGGAGGTTTCAACAAGCACCCGTGGTTCAAAGGGCACTGTGCCACTCAGGTGGTTCCTAGGAGGGCCTCGCTTAGCTCTATAAGGGGCGCTATACTCTCCGAGGAGGGTAACCCTACACCATGGCCCTAGGGCACTGAGCGTCATGTGTTTTGGCAACATTCTTTTGGGAGAAAAAACAGAGAAGGCAAGAGAGCTCTCACCACCAGAAGATCCTCGCTGAGCACCTCGGTCTTCTCTGCCCTGAAAGAAACGAGAGAGCAGGAATCAGTGACTGGCAAGTCCTAAAAAAATTAATCTGCCTGATGCCACACACCGTGTGCACCACATTTGGCAGGCATTGGTACAAAACCACAAAGCCATCTGCTCAAGTCAGCCCTCCTTGGTAGGTGCAGCTGGCACTACAAGCCCACCTGCCACCTCACCTCACCGTGGTGCCCGTCCAAGCCAGTAAGACACAGAGGATCTAGAGTGATGCCCATCCCTAAAGATAGGAGTGGCAGATGTCACAGCCCACATGTTGACACCTCCTGGGCACAGCAGGCACTAGAAAGTCAGAACTTCTAAGAGGGGGTCAATCTGACTAAAACCCATTACAGCACAGTGGGAGGGCAAAGTGGGCACCGTCCTAATCCTGGCAGATGTTGGTCACCCTCACGCTGCACTGAGCTGTCACCTCGTCAGGCCTGTTTGTTATGGTAACTGGCCTGGGTGGGGTGGGCTCGCTGGGCTCTGCGGTGCCTCACGCTGAAGGTATGCTGGTGGGGGAGGGGAGGGGGACCCCGCCCACTCTGTCTGGTATAAACACCCACCACACAAAAGTCAGCTCTGTAACTGGAGCCCAGCACAGGAAGCTCCGCCTCCAGCCTTTTGTTCTCCTCCACTTCTGATAAGACTTTGGTAGAGGTCAAAGACAGCGGGTAGAGAATGGGCAGAGAGTGGGCCTGAACACCAACCAGCACCCGAATGCCAACCCTAAGTGTTCAAAAACAAGGAGGACAAGGAGGGAAGGGAGTAGAGGAGGCTGAAGGGAGGCATAGGGACAAGAGGAGGAAGGCTAAATGCACTGCAAAATGAGGAAGAGGAGGATGGCACAAAGAAACTATAGAGGGAGAATAGGCAGACATAGGATGAGGAAATTGGGAAGAAGAGGACAATGGGAGTAAGCTGAGTGGAGTTGCAGAGACAGATGAGGAAGAGGCTGCAAGGCAAATAAAAAGGCGGAGAGTGAGGAAGAGGAGGCCGGCAGAGGAGGCCAAAGATTTAAATAAAGGACTGAGACATGGGTAGGGTGAGGGGGTACTGCAGGATAAAAAGGAGACAGACAGGAAGAAAAGAGGAAGGTGGTGGAGTGAGGAAGAGGAACATCAGGACATGGCAGAGGGAGAAATGAGAAGTCAAGAGGGTTCAGAACTGGCAGCTTCTTGGCATCAGAATGAGGAAAGCGAAGCTGAGTGGAGCGTCAGGGCGAGGAAGAGAAGGCACAAGACAAGAGCAGTAGGCTGAAGAGTGAGAACTATGAAGCCAAAATGAGAAAGAGGAGGCCCGAGGCAAAGGTGGAAATTAGGGATGGTCTCGTACGAGAAAGAGAAATCCGTCATACGAGACAGAGGCACCTAAAGGGACATCTGCAGGGTGAAAATGGAGGTTAAAGGGCATTAGTGAGAGAAGGACAAGGCCCGAGGAAGGGGAGGCCAATCCAAATGACACGTCGAAGAGGGTTGCAGAGTCAGTAGGGACACGTGACGCTAACGAGACGCACTGCACAGCCGGTCCGACGGGTACCTTGGCTCCGACACGCACGTGGCTGCCGGCAAACCTCATCGCAACCTCCCGCCAAGCTTGTGCACGGCTCCAAAGACGCTGCAGAAGCAGGAAGGACCTTGGGCTGCAAGGAGCCGGTCATTTTAAGACAGGAACTGAGCCCCCGCCACACCGGCGTGAGCTTCAGCTTCCCGTCAGACGAAATGAATCAGGACGGTGGTGGGCCAGTCGGGCTTCCTCTTTCTCAGCTAAGATGGCAGGTTTCAGAAGCTCTAAAAATGGCAGAAGGTCCCTCAGGGGGAAGTGGTGGCAACCACAAGCAGAATCCCCATCTGACTGGACAGCAGCCGAAACAAGGAGAACAAGGAGAACCCAGGCTATGACCAGTGAACAAAACGCCAAGATAGACACCGAGCAGACAGACGAGCCGTGGGCAGCGTGGACACACAGCTAGGTCTCCTGGGTGGTCACCCTGAACAGCAGCTCCCAGTGCAGACAGCAATCTACTCAGAAACCATCTGGAGAAACAGGAGGAAGAAACATGGCAGACATGGTGGTCAGCACTGGGGGCTAGCAGTATACAGCCATTCTTTCAAAGCTTTTCAGCTACAGAGGCCATCTCTACTGGCCTTACCCTGTCCACGCAAGCCCACCTGCCTGCAAACAGAGATCAGGTTTTGGGTTGGGGGGGTTTGGGGGAATTTTAAGGCTTGACAGTCCACTCCACCTTCAATCCATACAATATTCACAAAAAGTCCTACAGGCATTGTCCCTTCAAGATCTTGTCCACTTCAGTCCACCTCCACACTCTTGTAGCATCCAGTACATCTGACCCCAGACACGACCATGGGCACAGCACACTTCTCTACCCACCGCTGTGGGCCCTCACTACCAGAGCAGTCTGTTGTCTGTTGGAGTGTCCAGTGACTACCAGCTTGAGGTCAGAGATCATCTCTCCACCTCTAGAAGCATGGCCAGCAATCCCATCAGGCATTAGGATAACCCAGAAAAATGCATTCCTCTCATTCCATCGAAGTTACGAGCAACACCAGACTGGACAGCGCCCCACACATCATGCCTCCCTTCAGCCTCACGCTGGAATGTTTCTGTAAACACCTCGTCGTGATTTCCACATAAACGCCCAGCAGGCACATAAAGCTGTCACATGCCCGTCACTGAGGGCACCTGCACCACTATGCGACAGGAGCTGCAGTGCCCGGCCAGCTCAGCATCACCCATATTACTGGAACCAAGCCCACCTTAAACCAAACCTGGGTGATTTGCCCTGACCAACCAAACTAAACGATGGACAAGTTCTGAGCGTCTAAAGGTGCCCAGCACAGTTACACCACCACAACATCATTAGCACTCCAGTGTTCTGCTTGACCAGTGTTAGGACACATCACGTGTTACACTCTACTCATCAAGGTGGGCAGACAGCAGAAAAACAAGACCCCTTATCATGGCAGGGGACCCTATGCCAACCTGGAACACAGCATTAACATCCTTCCTAGGGAAATATGTGACAACCTGGCATCACCCTGCACCAGAGGGGTGTCCACCCCAACTCCACTTGGCATCACCCTGCTCCAGAGCGAAGTCCACGTCAATCAAGCCAGACTGGAGTGATAATGTGGTCATTAGCTTGCCACTCACATGACTCCCCAACACCCTCGTTGTTCTCCATTATCCCTGCCAAGCTTCTCTTTAAGGGTTTCAACTCCCTCACGGGTGCATCACAAATTTTCTGTTTGCCTCCAATGTGTTATGGTGCCCATTTTCTTTATTGTCAGAGGATTAGCACTTCCTCAGTATTCTGCCCCTCAAAAGACCTGCTCTGATCTAGTATGGTGCCAGTCTCCTACTGTATCTACTAAGAGTGCCACGTTTCTTTGCTGCTCCATGTCTCTGTGCTTTACACCGAAGCCATCGCCCTCTGCTTTGCCATTCTGCCTTTCCCTCTCTGCCATCTGTTATAGTGCCCACTCTGCCTTGTCACTGTGTCCATCTAAGGGCTTGTCCCACTTAACCACTATGCCAATCTGTTATTTATCTGCTACTGTGCCCACTCCAAAGCGTGGAGTATCATGAGGGGGATTTACCATTGTGCTCATCACAGAAGTCTCTCTGCCTCGCCACTGTGCTTATTTCTCACTGTCTGGTTGGGTGCCCACTTTTTTGGTATACGACAGGGCTTGCTCTGACTCAACACAGTGCCCATTCTAAGGGCTCTCCTTGTGCCCCTCAATAGTCATGCTCAGCCTTACCACTGGGCCTGGTATCAGTTACAGTGCCCATTTTCTCTCACTGTTTTGCATCAATGGGCTTTCCCCTTATGCTCATATTGGCATCTTGCTCTTCCTTGCCATCATGCCAGTCTATCACTGTCCCACTGTTATGTTGCGATGGTGTGCCAAGTGCCTTAGTCTGTCCTGTCTCTGTACCCGTCTACCCACTTTTGCACCCGTTATGTTGCTATTGGGGGTCATAGGGTTTGCTATGACTTGCCTGTGTACCCCTTATGGGTTCTGCTATCGCTCCACCCCAACTTCACTTGGCATTACCCTGCACCAAGGCCAGACTGGAGTGATAATGTGGTCATTAGCTCACCGTTTCACACTTTGGCCAGTCACATGGCTCACTCTCTCTCACCAATACCCTCTCCAATATCCCCGACTGCCAGTCTCCCCCTGTCTCTCCATGGTACCCATCACGTTGCTGGTCCTTTTGCCTTGATAAAGAGTTGGCTTCCACTCTTAGCTGTTACATTTCTCATTTTTCCACATCATGGTGTGTCACAGGGCTCGATATTTCTCACTGCTGTGCCCATTCCCTTTTAGCACCTCTGTGCCAGTCTCCCACTACCACTCTTAGGTATCTGTTACAGTGCCATTTGTACTAGCTGTTGTGTGTCATGGGATTCAGTTGGCCACACTGTGCCAGTCTGCCACTATCCATCATTGCAACTTGTTATGGTACCCACAATTCCTCAGTGTTGCTTATCATGGGGCTTGCACTTACTCAGTATTGTGCCAACTTCCCACTCCTTGTTACTGGCAACTGTTCCAGTGCCCACTGTTCCTCACTGTAGTGTATGGTTGGGTTTCCTTTTGCTCAGTACAGTGCCAATCATGGGGTTCACCGTTTCTCTACCCTGTGCCCATCCCTTCCCACTTTATTATCTGCTACACTGCTTTTAAGTGTCAGGGGTGGCAGGTATGCCGTTCACAGGGTTCATTCTTGCTCACCAATATGCCAGTCAACCATCTTTGTTATCTTTAACTTTACTGATGTGCATAATGGAGTTTGCACTGTCTTGTGAATCTATGCCAATCCCTACCATTGCCAGCACCTGTTAAGGGTGCCCACTTTTCTTCACTGTGTTGTGTTATAGAACCTGTTCTGCCTTGCTGCTTGGCCCGTCTTGGTGCCTGTCTAGCACGCTGTCTCTCTCTATGGCATTAGCTACAACACTCAAAGGACTGGCTCTGCCTCGCCACTGTGCCAGCTTTTCACTATCCCGTTCTTACAATGCCCACCATTGTCCATTATAGGGTTTGCCATTGCCCTGCCTCAATGGTGTCTCTCACAAAATCAGCTCTCCTGCCCAAGGCACAGGCTTTGGTCCTTCTCGCATACCTCCATAGTGCGATACAAAATGGCGAGCATCTCCTGCAGCTGCTCAAGACAGAGGAGGGTCGAGGGAAGCCTGAAGGTGGAGACTCAGAGGTTCAATGGTCACACTCCACTTTCAAAGCAAATTCAGCTGATGTGCAGATAACATTAACATTAAACAAACCCCCTGAATCCTGAGAAGGACAAGCAGGTTTGTTAGGCAGGCGCTCGGGACGTCAAGTGTGCTCTGGTACAGCGTGGCGACAGAGTGAAAGGCATGGCTGACATGAAAGCAGCAGGATCTGCTAGAGGAGTGAAGATGGACAGCAGCACTTGAAGAAGAAACCGAAATACCAAAAGCCAGCCATCTTATTACAATTATTATTACGGTCATCTTACCATTAATCATATAATCAATTATTAGTCATCTTACAATTATTTATATTACTAGCAAAATACCCGCGCTTCGCAGCGGAGAAGTAATGTGTTAAAGAGGTTATGAAAAAAAAAGGAAACATTTTAAAAATAACGTAACATGATTGTCAATGTAATTGTGTTGTCATTGTTATGAGTGTTGCTGTCTTTTATATATATAATATACACACACACACACATAAACATATATATACATAAACATATATATATACATATCTACATATACACATATCTACATATACATACGTATATACACATCCACATAAACATATATATACATATACAAATTTACATATCTACATATATATATATATATATATATATATATAGACATAGATATATACATACATACATTCACATATATATATATATATATATATATATATATATATATATATATATATATATACTGTATATATACATATCTACTTATTGGCTCCTGTATTTAGGATATGGCAGGTTGGATAATGGATGGACGGACATTTGTATGCATAGCCCTATTTGCCCGTTTTCGTTTTTTTTCTTTCTTCAGTAATATTTCAGCAAACCCGGAGCTTGTCAGTTCAAATCCTGGTACTGACACCACTGTGTGACCCTGAGGAAGTCACTTCACCTGCCTGTACTGCAAAAAACAAAAGTAATGTAACAAATTGTACCTCAGATGTTGTAAGTTGCTGGAATAAAGGCATAAATAAAATAGATAAATATGTATTATACACATAGGAACTATTCATTTATTTTCAGTTAAGTCATCTGCAGCAAACTTTTATAAATGAGGGTTTCTCCTTTTTAGATAGTGCAAACTGTTTCTTCTTCATTGACGTTTTCTCTTGGAGAGCTTTTTTCATTTCATTGAAAATGAAAGCAGCAGCTGCCAAAATATGTAGCTTTCTTATTAATTTTTCAACATTGTGTAAAATAAATGTATAAAGTAACATAAAAGGTTTAAATACTGGTTATTCTTTTACACTAAAATATTACTACACAGATACAAAAAAAGTAAAATGGATATGTTCTTTTTCTTTAAGGAGATTAAATATTACTGAAGAAAGAAAAAAAAAATTAAACAGCCAAATGGGGCTATGCATATGAACTTAAAAGGTTTAAATAAAACAGAAATATATACCTTTATTTTTACTTGGTTAACTTGTGGAGGGTGTATCCTGTAGCAAAGCCCTAACTGTTTTCGTGAAAGCCCGTTTCAGTCAATAAGTCTTATGTGTGTGTTTATGTATGTGTGTATATATATGTAGATATGTGTATATGTAGATATGTATATATATGTACTGTATATGTATATAAATGTTTATGTGTGTGTGTATATTATATATATAATATATATATATATATATATATATTATATATATATATATATATATATATATATATATATATATATATATAAAAAGACAGCAACACTTATAACAATGACAACACAATTACATTGACAATCATGTTACGTTATTTTTAAAATGTTTCCTTTTTTTTTCATAACCTCTTTAACACACTACTTCTCTGCTGCGAAGCGCAGGTATTTTGCTAGTATATATATATATATATATATATATATATATATATATATATATATATATACACATACATATACACACATACATGCAGTTTCAATAACATAGAAATCAATATAAATATTAACATCATTATCATATGAGAATATGAAGTAATATATAAGAAGCACATTTCATATAAATATAAATTATTAAACAGTAAAATCTTCTTCTGTAATTTGCTACCGTGGCAATTTGTGTGTCTGTCCAGGATTTTAAATCACCTGTAGCTCGCAAACCGTTTCACCTATTGACTTGAAATCTGGTACACATATAGTACGTCACGTCTACTATCCGCTTTATGGGTGATGATTGTTTTAGTCTTTTTATGTTTATTTTATTTTATTGTAGAATCAACTCGTATCTGCGCACAGCAGGGCAGCCGTGGGCAGATGCGTATGGTGTATTCACTCCATGTTATCGTGCATTGCGCTGTCACTGGTATTTTGATAAAAGAATTTGAACAACATATAAGAAGCGTATAAATTATTAAACAGTAAAACATTAACATTTAAGAAGTAAAGTTACATTAAGTACTACTGCAGTGCCTTCGGGTATACCTCATTTTTTGTTTGTCCATTACATGCTTAAATGTATACATTTTTTGGGTGTACCTACCCGAGAACACGCGACATATAACCGAGCGTGGGAGAAGCATGGATTTTAAACACGCGTTGAGTTCATCTGCTGGTCTCCCTCGTGGAATAACTGGTAATGTTTGACTAAAATCTACAGCGAGTAAAACGACATTGCCTCCTATTTTTTTTTTTTACGATCTGTGAGATGTTGCTTTTTTCGGTTCAAGGCTTCATAAGCTCTTTTATGTTGTATGGTGTACTTATCCCAAACCATCATCTTTGAATGTTGCAAGACTTTCGCCTTGTATGTAGATCGGGGTAATTACATTCATTGCATTCCTAGTCTGAATCACAATCTGATTGTATGGGTGGTTACCTGGCACTGTAGGGTTGCCACCCGTCCTTTAAAATACGGAATCGTGCCGCATTTGAGAATGAAATTGCGCGTCCCGTTTTGAATCAATACTGGACGGGATTTATCCCGTATTTTTTTTATCATTTTTTTTTAAAGCAGCGTCTCATGCAAATCATCCCACACGCATTTTATGAAGATGCCTCCTTTCCAACTTTTGATTGGGTAATACTTGATGTCATCGTTAGTTTGATTGGTGTTTTTAACTGTCCAGTGAGGAGGGCGTGTCTTTTAAGTACAGTCTGCAAAGTGTTGGCACTGAGATGTGGCGTCAGCGCCATAGTTGAAGCCCCTAACGTTGCGGTCAGCAAGTCGGCTAACATCCGCCATGTGCCGTCTTTCAGTTGCGAGAAGCAGATCATAGAATGGTTGAAACTGTTGCCCCTAACGTTGCGCCACGGCGTGTGGTTCGTTTATACCTCGTGTCTTCTCATTAAACTTTTATCTCGCGAATATGTTATTGCAATCCGCAGCGGGAGCGTTTCTATAAACTTAATTGAAACTTACGTTTTACACCGTGCTTTGTTTCCCTTATGAACATGCTTGTATGCTTAACTCGCTCCGTTCTCAATTGTTTAATTAATTTTTTGCTCTTCGCTGTTTGCGGCTGTTCCTCCATTTCCCCCTACTTCGTTCTTTTATCTCGCAAATATATTATTGCAATCCTTAACGGAAGCGTTTCAATAAACTGATTGAAAATAGTTTTGCATTTACCTTTTTAGTAAAAGGCGAGCTTTTAAGCCTGAGAAATCACCCCGTAAATGCACACGTTTAATTGGACATGTGTTAATATGTATGGTTACACAGTATTAAAAGACAGTGAACAACGTCAGTTACCTTTCTTCCCGCGTTTGATAAAAGGTGAGCTTTTAAGCCTGAGAAATCACCCCGTAAATGCACACGTTTAATTGCACGTGTTAATATGTATGCTTACACAGTATTAAAAGACAGTCAAAAATTAACGTCATTTACCTTCGTTCCCGCGTGTGACTCGTGCTGTAAATGTCTTCCTTGTTTTTAGTTCACGTGATTACGTAGGAGGCGTGATGACGCGATACGTGACTCCGCCTCCTCCATTACAGTGTATGGACAAAAAATATGTTCCAGTTATGACCATTATGCTTTGAATTTCGAAATGAAACCTGCCTAACTTTTGTAAGTAAGCTGTAAGGAATGAGCCTGCCAAATTTCAGCCTTCCACCTACACGGGAAGTTGGAGAATTAGTGATGAGTGAGTCAGTCAGTCAGTCAGTGAGGGCTTTGCCTTTTATTATTATAGATTATTACTGATGCTATTAATCTTATTACTGCAGTCATCATCATGTCGGTTATTAATTTTATCATTACAGCCATCTTAATAAAAGGATACGTGTGTGTCTGCGTATCCATCTGGCTGCCATTTCACTGCTCTATGTCACTAGCTGTGCTACCCGTCTAAAATGGGCAGAAAATTAAGCAACCAACTAAGACCTCAACGTTAGTGTTGGCTGTGCACCATCTATTGGAATGTATTTTGCAAAGCACGTAGTGAAAAAATGGATTGCATGTCATTACAGCAGATGGTGCATCACAAAAATCTGCAAGAAAATGCATTGCATGTGCCATTCCAACAGATGGCGCACCACAAACATTCACCCTGCTTTTCCAAATCCATACCAAATAGCATATAACAGAGACGTAGCACTCATATGGACACACAAATAGACACTTGAACCTTTTATGAAGGCTGACTTCATATGAGACATGTAACTGTTTGTGATGCACCATCTGTTGGAATGAAAAAGGCAGCGAAGTTTTACTACTACACACATTACAAATTACATTCCAATAGATAGTGCGCAGCAACCTTTGCAGTGCACCATCTGTTGGAATGTATTTTGCAAAGCATGTTGTGATAAAATGTATTGCATGTCATTACAACAGATGGTGCATCACAAAAATCTGCAAGAAAATGCATTGCATGTGCCATTCCAACACATGGCGCACCACAAACATTCACCCTTTTACAAATCCATAGCATATAACAGAGACATAGCACTCATAAGGACACACAAATAGACACTTGAACCTTTTATGAATGCTGATTTGGTATGAGACATGTAACTGTTTGAGATGCGCCATCTGTTGGAATGAAAAAGGCAGCAAATTTTTACTACTACACGCATTACAAATTACATTCCAATAGATGCTGCACTGCGAATGTTAACACCGAAGTCTATGCTGATTACTTGGATCTTAACACATCTTAGATGCGTAGCACAGGTAGTTCTTATGAATATTATAATTCCAGACATCTTATTAATATAGCCATTTTAAAATTACTGTACTACAGTACTTACTACTACCATGTATTATTAGTTATTAATTGCATCAATTAGAGCCATTTTATGAATAATTATTACAGCCATTTTAATATTACAGTAATATTATTACTACCATGTATTAGTAATTATTAATAATCTTATCAAAAAGAGCCATTTTCTACGAACACCTATCGTACTATTGTAGTCATTTTATTATTAAAGGTCTGAATTAGGGTAAGCCGAATGCTCATAAGAAATGTAATGACTTACTTCGTGAGGTAGAAGTACATAATAAACAAGAATAGATACGTCCAACAATTGAAATATTAAAATGTGTGCTTCAATTTAATAGGTCTAAATATCCTCAACTGTAACAGAAATGTGTTATTGTCTCCCCTCTGATGGAGGTCCATAGGGGGTTAGAGATCCCTAATAAAGGATCAGAAATATATTCAGAATGACATGCCTTGAAATAGTCGAACACGATCCCCCCCATGCCAAAGTTTGAAATTTGTTATTTTTAACCATCTGGTAGAGGCTCTTAGAGGGCTAAGACCAACGGCAAAGAGTGAAATATCAAGAACGTTATATTATATTCAATCTGGAACCTCGAAAATAGCACCACACGACGCTCCACATGCCTGTATTGCCAATTCCCATTTTTTCCCCCAAAGGTTTGCGTAAAGGAATAACTTGGACCCTCGTATCTCATTAGGGGTGTACCCCAGGGGTCCGCTGCTGCCACCTGCACAACTTCAAGTCCTTCTGACCATTTCTGCTGAAGACGCCTGTTGGTTTATCATAATGCTGGAACCTCCTGTGAAAAATAGGGTCTAAAAATGGCATTTAAAGTTAGGGTTATTTGGGTCTAATGGGCGAAAAACAGGGAGGACCCCTAAAAGCTCGATGTCCTGCATAACTACACAACAAGACGAGTCAAATGGTGTATCGTATGTGGGGGTTTTCTGGTACTGATGAGTTAAGAGGTGCCAGACACAAAGACTGACATGATGTTATATTTACAGTGGCACTCAAAAGTATTCAATCCCCTTGAAAGTCATCAGAGTTTTCTGCCTCACACAAGATTTGTAGACATATTTATCCATTCGGTGTTTTTAATGTGAACTCTTATGCTGCAACAATAAATTTTAAAGTCCTAGTAAACCATTTTCTGTAGATATTTAACTGAAGAACAAAACCCCCAAGTTGGTGTTTGCATGCGTAATTCAAGCCCTACACATAAATTCTTAGTTGAGGACCCTTTTGTTGCGATAACAGTATTCATTCTTTTGGGGATGTACAGTATGTATTTCCCAGTTTTGCACATTGTTCAGGAGTGATTTGTCCCCATTCTTCCTGGCAGATGTTGTAGAGATCCTCTAAGGCGGTGGGATGGAGCTTCTGGACAGCAGTTCTCAAATAGTGCCAAGATCAGGGCTTTGACTTGGCCATTCCCAAACATTCACTTTTCTGTTTTTGAGCCATTCCAGTGCCACTTTGGCCTTATGCTTGGGGTCATTGTCATATTGAAAAGACAAATCTTCGCCCGAGCTGTAGGTTCATAGCAGACTGGAACAACTTCTCCTGTAGTATTATACAGTACTAGCCAACGCCCGGTGTAAGAATAGGAACGGAAAACGGTGAGAAAGGAATTCAGAAATCAAGAAGAAATAAATACTTCTTGAAAGACGCAGTGTGCATGTAGAATTTCCGGCCAAGCAGGATTACATGTGAAAGTGATAAATCAATCAGGCTTTCCGAATTTACGTATTATGGCCATGGCATCCTGATAGTTTTGTTGCATGTTTGTTGGTTTTCCTGAAATGTGGACGGTAATATGATCATTTTGCCTACACGTACGTTATTTTCAGCGTTTGCTTGTAGTGCGGCTGATAGTTCCACGTGCAGATCTTGTTGATGTAATCTGAGATAGTTGAGACGAGCGCCCTCTGTTTTAACATACGCATCTATGACGTACTGTTGGAATAGTTTTGCCGCTGGAGTGCAAAATACTAAATGTATTCCTCATTGCTAATCTGTATGTGTAAAATTGCCATTGAGTAAGCCTTATTCGCTTGCCGGTTCTTTTATCGGGAACGTTGTAAATCTTTGTGCCAGCCAATGTCTCCATAAGGGAATAAAAGTGGGTAAACCATAGGATCGCAATTCATATTGAGCGTGGAAATCTGATGGGATATGGGATGCCTATGGGATAGATGCAAATGTCCCTTTCGGCAGGCGTTTCGCCATCTTCTCCGACGAAAATCGCTGCAATGTCGGGGCATTGTATCATCGTAAATCCTGCCCAGGGTTTTCCTTGAAAACCATTCGTACAGATGCTGTTGGATTGGACTGAGCGATTTCATGCATGTGTTTGTATGATTTAGCGAAGGGGTTAATGGTTCTGAGCATGGAATCTAGCTAGAGAAGTACATTTTCGCTGCATGCAGAGTTTGCTTTATTTTGTAAGCGTACTTCAGTAGCTTGCGCTGTGTCAAAAACATACAACTGTCCATATCCTGGAGAGGTAGAAGTGTTAGCGTATAGTGGAGAGATTTGGTGATAAATTTGCCCGTGTATTTTAAAACAGTATGGTCCGTGGCCAGGAGGTTGAGTTATCTGTGGAATCAAACGCTAGAGAAGAGTTGTATTCTCGAATGTGTTCACGATAATTTTTAGCTTCTGATGTTTGCTGTGTAAGAAGCTGTTGTAAAGACACAGATGGCTCCCGCAAGGGTGGTAAAGCTACTTCACTGTTGTGTCAGCACCTCGAGTACTTGTTGGATGTATTATGCTCAGCAGGCCAGTATAGTACATGACATGGAAGAGGATGAATAGGAATCAAGAAATGCCATGTCGGCTGTGTGTGGGTGGGATTGGTTTTGAAGTGGAAGCAGGACGAACCAGAAGAGAAATATATAGAAGATTGGTGTCCTTCCATTGTCCCTTCAACTCTGACAAGACTCCCAGTCCCAGCACACAAGGAGCAGGATGCTGCCACCACCATATTTCGCCGTAGGTGTGCTGTTTCTTGAGGAATGGGCACTGTTAGTTTGACGCCACACATACTTCTTTCACGTCTGGTCACAAAATTCTATTTTGGTCTCATCTGACCATAAAACTTCCTCCCACATCTTAACTGAGCCTTTCTCATGCTGTGTAGCAAATGTCATACGTGGAGCTTCTTCAGGAATGGCTTCTTTCTTGCTACCCTCCCGCAGAGGCCTTTTTTATGAAAAACTCTTGAAATTGTGGACCCCTGCACTTTCACTCCAGTTTCAGCCAATGAGCTTTGCAGACTTCAGAGTAGCCACACTCACCAGTCAATGTCTTGCTCGGATGTTTAGTTATGGGGGTTGTCCTGTTCTAGTAAGAGTTTGGGTGCTGTGATGGACTCTTCGATATTTTTTTGGAGCCATTTTCTGCCTTGTGCATTCCAAGGAGTCTCTTTCTCACATCAGCAGAATGCTCCTTTGTCTTCATTTTTGCAGTGATTGTCCAACAAAGACTATGGCCCTTACAAAGAGGACTTTTTCTATCCAGAGAGATGTAAAGGACTCACAAGTAGTACCTGATGATGTTTAATTATGACTGTCACCTTTGTGTTGTTTGTGATTCATTTGTCATTCCAAAGCACAGAGGTTTAAATACGCATGCAAACACAAATGGTGGAGTTTTGCTTCTTCAGTTAAATATCTACAGACGATGGTTTATTTTGACTTTGGAAATGTATTGTTACAGCATAAGAGTTCACATAAAAATACTGAATGTGTGCAAATCTTCTGTCATGCTAAAAATTATGACTTTCAAGGGGATTGAACACTTTTGCATTTCACTGCAATCTTTATGAACACAATTATTACTCTTATTAATTATTGCAGCCATTTTATTAATCATATTTCCATCCGTTTTGCTGGTAACATCATGTAGCCATTTTGTAACAGTGATGCAGTTCCCTAGTAAAAGATGTCATCAAGTTATAAGTTGCAAGCGGCTACACTGATTTATAACAAAAAAAGAAATGAGGAAAGTCATCGTCTGCTTCTTCATTGCTGATCTTCAGGCCGCACCATCGTGAACAACACATTCGACACTCAACCCAGCAAAAGCCCCCTGATGAGCACAGGACCTCCATCTGGAAAACAAGTGAACTGAAACTGCGTCACCGATGACACTCAAGGGGTTCAAAGGATGAGTGGATGGCCTTATCTCTTTAAATTTATACTTGTAAAAAGGATGTATAAACATGAAATCCGTCACTTTACTAATCCTCATATATCATCAGGATGTGTGCTGCTTTGTAACATAAAGTCCACTTTAAATAGTGCCATATGCTCAGAAGATGCCCAATAAATCAGCCGACTTTCTTCTGTACGTTTTATTCCAGTTGTGTGTCTACACAATCTGATTATTTTATTTTTATGCTCGTATTGAGGGAGGTCTTGTGATGCTGAACTAGAACCAACACTCAGGTCACGACACCTGTGCCCACCACAGGAACAGCTCTTCTTTATTGTTGTTCTTGTGTCACTCAGTTTGCTTTTCTTCTCCCCACAGTGCTCACTTCCCAGAATATTCTTCCGTTTAATTATGGCTGTACAAGAATGTGCCTCTTTCCCTGAAGTCAGTGTCAGTGTACATTTTGCCCCGAGGCCCCCGTCTACCTCACTAGCGTCTGGTCCTTGGCTCCGTTTTCCTCACTCGTGAGTGTGGCTGTGCCCACATCCTGCATTTACTCTTTAGTGGCTCTGCCCATGTATTGCTGCCCCTCACCACTTTTTGTCCCTTGACCGTCGTCCTCACGTGTGCCTGCCCATGTCCAGCTCCTCTTCCTCCTCATTTGTGTCTGCACTCATCCTCGAGAAGAAACTCTGCAATTGTGGACCTATGCTGATCAGCCAGTTGGATTAAATGTTAATGTCATGATTTAGATTTAGACAGCAGAAACTTCACCCTGAGGTTACAGAAGTCTGGAGGTGCGGGTTTATGTCACATCAGTCCGACATGGAAAGACAGAAGAACAAATGAAGAGATATGCAGCTAAATGTCTTTTGAGAGGAGCTTCACAGAAAACTACATTTCTCAGTAGAACTGAAATGCAAAGGCAGCTGTTCAATGGAGCAGGACTATGGTGGTCTGCAGCTCAACAACTTCATGCAACCCCCCGGTCTGTCCTCTTCTCGTGTCCACACTGAAGGCCTGCTCCTTCTCATTGGGATCTGTGCTTGTGTCCAACAACTCCTTACTACTTTTTGTCCCTTTACTGTCCTCCTCACTGGTGTCTACTTGTGCATCCAGAAAGTCCTCACTACGCATCTGTGTCCGTGTCCAGCTCTTCCTCACTACTTTCCATCCCCTCGTCCTCCTCTCCCTCACCACTGACTGTCTCAAGTATAGAGAGATGCTCTTCTCCAGGCAGGTATCTGTTCCCCCAACTGTCCTCCTCACTTGGGTCTGCACAGACAGCCTTCTAATTATCACTACTTGTTGTCCCCTGATTTTCCTCACGTTGTCACAAAGACAGCCTGCTGTTCGTCACACGGCTCTGTGCTCTTCCTCACTACCTTTATGTCCCTCTAACTGTTCTCTTCTCTAGTGTCTGCACCCACATCCATCTCGTCCTCAGTAATGTCTGCACCCGGATCCAGTTACTTCTCATTATGAGCCCGTGTTCAACTCTTCACTGGTACCGGTGCCAGCATCAAGTTACCCCTCACTATGTGTCTGTGCCCACGTCCATCTCCTCCTCACTGGTGTCTGTGCCTGCATCCAGCTTCTCCAAACTACTTTTACTATCCTCCTCACCTGGATGTGCACAGACGGCCTGTTCTTTGTCACTTTTGTCTTCCTCACCACACACAGTCTCAAGGTTAGCGAGATGCACTTTCCACTCTCTTCCCCTAACTGTCCTCACTTGGGTCTACACAGATGGCCTGCTCTTCATCACTATTTTTTGTCCCCCGATTGTCCTCCTCTCGTGTCACACTGACGGCCTGCACTCTGATCCTCCTCACTACTTTTTGTCCCGATTGTCCTCCTCACAGGTGTATTAATCCGCCATCCAGTTTCCCCTCAGTATGTGCGTGTGCCCACACCCCGCTCCTCCAAAGTACCTGTTGTCCCTTTACTGCCCTCCTCACTTGTGCACAGACAGCCTGTTCGTACTTTCCATCCCTCAATTCTAGCAGTCTCAGTGTTACTGAGTTGCCCCTCTCCACTCTGTCTAGGTGGTCTCATTCTTTGACAACTTTAAAGATGTCCCAATCTGACACATGTGAGCTCCGTTCTTGTTTGTATTCACGATGTCTAGCCATGCCCCCTCCCCCCCAACAGATGTTCTTACTTTTACTGGTTTCCCGTTTACCAGAAAGTGGGGGCAAACGAGGTCAGCACAAACAAACAAACGGAAAATAAAGCAAAACTTAAGTCCCACTTTGTGGCACAACATTAGCAAAATATAACATCAAAATGCCGTCCCTTCGACTCTTTCCTACAAAAGGCACTATATAGCTCTGCACAGCTTCGGTCGTCTCTAAGACGCAGACAGGATCGACCGCAGTGGGTGAGCACCAGCCCTAGTGGTCAAGGTGTGGACGGCCAGTTGTCCCGTTCCGACGGAGAGTGAGCCCCGGCCAAAGCAGGAGCTTGTCAGACGGCGGGACCCTTCCGGCCCCTCACCTGGACCTACGAGGAGCTCAGTGCCATGAATGCGCTCCAATCGCACTTTCTCTATCGCGACAGTTGTAACTCCGTGACACGACCGCAGTTACCAGGCAAAGGCCAAACTACTTGGCTTTACGGCAAAGTAATCAAAATAAAGAAAAAAGTAAGCGAAAGTGCTCGCGCTACTCGGCCTCGGAGAGGTGACGAGCGACTCGATGTTCGCGCGCCCCGCCAGCCCCGCGCGCCCCCGCCGCAACTTGCCTGCCCACAGTCTGGTTGGCCAGCTGCCTCATGCGATTGAATTGCTTCTTCATGTTGCTTCGCTCGTTTGATCCCGGCTGCGCCTGGCTCGATGGCCGCCCAGGAGCGGCTCTGCCTCCTGCGGCCAGCGGCGGCTAACTCTACGGCAGGAAGTGCTCGCAGGATCCGCTTCCCCAAACTCCGCGGCACAGGAGACGGCCCCTGCCCTGCCCTGTTCTGTTCTACCGAGTCGGCCTGCTAATGAGCCTTGTATGAATATTCATGAGGGGCGCGAGGAAAACCGAGGCCCGCCCCTGAAAACTTCATTACACAGCAAAACTCGCGGTCGTAGCTTAAAAGAGCAGCACACCAGGAAGAACAAGAGCACGGCAACCAGCTCACCTGGTTGTCACAGGGAGAGGGCGTTCATAACTAATACATGCAAGGAAATCTCAAAAGTGCAAACCGGTACACGTGCAGGTGACATCATTCCCAAGCATGTCACCTGTGAATCACATGAGGATAGGACATTCCAACCACTTTTAACTCATGTCGATTCGCTCCTGAGGGCAACATGAAGGTCAACTGACAAATGGAAAGAGTACTGCAGCCAATTCACCTTAGGAGAACACATACAGGGACTTGCTTAGCATGTGGTGGAGAACACCATGACCAGGTGATCTGGGAATCCCATGGAAGGAACCTCCTGAGCAGTTCAGTCCATGCAATGAATGCTCGTTAGACAACTTACCCAGGCATCACGTAGGGGAGGTCATTCTGATCAGTTCTGCAATTCTGATTGCATTATCATATGGTAAGAGACATTCTGACTGGGTTCAGTTCTACTCAAAATAGCATGCTAAGGAGATCTTCTAAGATGCATAGCATGCTAAGAGATCTTCTAAGACAGCCCCTCATGGGTAATATTAAGGTGAGACCATCCTGACTAGCTGATCTAGGAATCCCATGGAGAGAATCTTCTGATCAGTTCAATTCAGCTCAATGTATGCAGTAAGTTCTTCTTAGACATTATCTAACCAGGGATCATGTAGGTGAAGTCATTCTGACAGGGTCATTGGATTATCACATGGGGAGCTTTCTGACCAGTTCAGTTCCTCTTAACACAATATGTTAATAAGATCTTCTCAAACAGCCTCTATGGGTAATATGAAGGTGAGACAATCCAGAGCAGCTGATTTGGGAATTCCATGGAGTTCATACTTAAATGCTGCAGTTGAGGTCATTCTAAAAGGATTATCACATGGGGGTCATTCTGACCAGTTCTTCTTAACACAGCATGCTAATGATATCTTCTCAGACAGCCCCTCTGGATGATATGAAGGTGAGCCAATCCAGACCAGCTGATCTGGGAATCACAGGGAGAGAACTTTCTATTTCAGTTCAGCTTAATGCATGCAATGAAATCTTTTCAGACATCTTACAAGGGAAGCAAGTAGGTGAGGTGATTCTCATCAACAGATCTGATAATCACACGGTTGACATTCTATTCTGTTCAACACATGTAATGTGATCATCTCAAACAGGTCATTTAGGTAGTGTGAAAGCTGATGAAGGCATCACACGAAGAGGACATTTTGGCCAGTTCTTCATTTCAGTGCATGTGATGAGAACTCAGACAACCTGTGGAAGTGCAACATACAGGTACTGTAAGGTCATTGTGAAAAGCATAACTTAGTTGGTCATGCGAAGAACATTTTGACCAGCTTAACACAGCAAAACACCCACAAGGGAATTATTAACCACTCATCTAGTCAGTGTGTTGATGAGATCATTTTTGGTCTGTGACCCGGGTATCAGTATGCTGCTGCTGGAGTATGTGAATTTCCCCTTGGGATTAATAAAGTATCTATCTATCTATCTATCTACAGTGCATCCAGAAAGTATTCACAGCTCATCACTTTTTCCACATTTTGTTATGTTACAACCTTATTCCAAAATGGATTCAATTAATTTTTTTCCTCAGAATTCTGCACGCAAAACCCCATAATGACAACGTGAAAAAAGTGTACTTGAGGTTTTTGCAAATTTATTAAAAATAAAAAAACTGAGAAATCCCATGTACATAAGTATTCACAGCGTTTGCTCAATACTTTGTCGATGCACCTTTGGCAGCAATTACAGCCTCAAGTCTTTTTGAATATGATGCCACAAGCTTGGCACACCTATCCTTGGCCAGTTTCACCCATTCCTCTTTGCAGCACCTCTCAAGCTCCATCAGGTTGGATGGGAAGCGTCGGTGCACAGCCATTTTAAGATCTCTCCTGAGATGTTCAATCGGATTCAAGTCTGGGCTCTGGCTGGGCCACTCAAGGACATTCTCAGAGTTGTCCTGAAGCCACTCTTTTGATATCTTGGCTGTGTGCTTAGGGTCGTTGTCCTGGTGAAAGATGAACCGTCGCCCTAGTTTGAGGTCAAGAGTGCTCTAGAGCAGGTTTTCATCCAGGATGTCTCTGTACATTGCTGCAGTCATTTTTCCCTTTATCCTGACTAGTCTCCCAGTTCCTGCCGCTGAAAAACATCCCCACAGCGTGATGCTGCCACCACCATGCTTCACTGTAGGGATGGTGCCAGGTTTCCTCCAAACGTGACGCCTGGCATTCATACCAAAGAGTTCAATCTTTGTCTCATCAGACCAGAGAATTTTCTTTCTCATGGTCTGTGAGTCCTTCAGGTCCCTTTTGGCAAACTCCAGGTGGGCTGCCATGTGCCTTTTACTAAGGAGTTGCTTCCGTCTGGCCACTCTACCATACTGGCCTGATTGGTGGACTGCTGCAGAGATGGTTGTCCTTCTGGAAGGTTCTCCTCTCTCCACAGAGGACCTCTGGAGCTCTGACAGAGTGACCATCGGGTTCTTGGTCACCTCCCTGACTAAGGCCCTTCTCCCCCGATCACTCAGTTTAGATGGCCGGCCAGCTCTAGGAAGAGTCCTGGTGGTTTCGAACTTCTTCCACTTACGGATGATGGAGGCCACTGTGCTCATTGGGACCTTCAAAGCAGCAGAAATTTTTCTGTAACCTTCCCCAGATATGTGCCTCGAGACAATCCTGTCTCGGAGGTCTGCAGACAATTTCTTTGACTTCATGCTTAGTTTGTGCTCTGACATGAACTGTCAACTGTAGGACCTTATATAGACAGGTGTGTGCCTTTCCAAATCATGTCCAGTCAACTGAATTTACCACAGGTGGACTCCAATTAAGCTGCAGAAACATCTCAAGGATGATCAGGGGAAACAGGATGCACCTGAGCTCAATTTCAAGCTTCACGGCAAAGGCTGTGAATACTTATGTACATGTGCTTTCTCAATTTTTTTATTTTTAATAAATTTGCAAAAAACCTCAAATAAACTTTTTTCACATTGTCATTATGAGGTGTTGTGTTTAGAATTCTGAGGAAAAAAATGAATTGAATCCATTTTGGAATAAGGCTGTAACATAACAAAATGTGGAAAAAGTGATGCGCTGTGAATACTTTCCGGATGCACTCTATCTATCTATCTATCTATCTATCTATCTATCTATCTATCTATCTATCTATCTATCTATCTATGCCTGTAATCAGATCTTCTCAGACAGCTCATCAAGTCAGATCTTCCTGACCAGCTGTTCAAGGCATTGTATGGGTTAGCCATTGCGATCCCTCCAGGTTTGCTGCAAGTATCCACATAAAGAGTGAGTGCAGACACCTAGCCCATACAACATGCTCTGCAAATCATCGGAGCAATCTGACTGCTGATGCCAAGGAGATTTCAGTCAAGTCATGTGGGCAGTTTATTTGTAACATTGTCCCAGCCAGCTCATCTGGGGATATCATGTGGAGAACATTATGTCCAGTTGATTTCAGTCCATTGTGTGCACTGAAAGCTCAAAACAGCTACTGCATAAACATATGAGGAGCAGCCAACCTGGGTGTCGTAGCCATCTGCCCTTGGCAGAATACATGCAAAGAGACCTGAAAAAGCTCACTTGGGCAGCAAGCAGATGATGTCACCTTGAACAGGTGATCTGGGAATCACATGGAAGAAGATGTTCAATCTAGTGAAGTTTTTGTCACTTAATATTCTATAGCAGCTTGTTGGAAAGATCATCCTTAGCAATTTCCCTGGGCAAGAGACACTGGAGAGGACATCCTGGTTAGTTCATTTTAGCATAATTCAGACATGGAGATTTCAAACGGCTCACTTGATGTTTCAATACCAAATTAAGTGACGTCACCTTGACCAGCAGAACTGGCGTCCTATGACTTACCATTTCATTCAGACAACTCTCCTTGGTAGCTTGTAGATGTGGTCATTATGAATTCTCATCTTGCTTGGGCACCACATGAGGGAAGCTGTCTTGTGCACCAACTCATTGAGAGCATCTTTATTAGCTCAGCTAGGCATTATGATGGCAAAGACATTCTAAAGTGGATCAAAGCATTCTGGCCATTACACCTGAGCATCACATAGGGGAGGACTTTCTAACCAGCTAATATGGATACCACACACACAATGATGTGAAGATGAGTTTGCATGAATACAGTGATAATAAGATTATCCCGAACCACCTGTTCAGGGTACTAAGTGATTCCCCCTGACCAAATGACCTGGACCAGATGAGACATTATCAACAGCAAAGCTATGAGCAAAAGATAATATAATATTCTCAAACCAGCTTAGTCCAGTTCAGGAACATGGTGGTGGGGTCAGAGCCTATGCTGGCAGCACTGGGTTCAAGGCAGGAAGCAGTTCTGGTCAGTCCATCAGATGGCCCACTCATACACACAGCCACACTGGGCTAATTTGAAATCACCAAATAACTGTACCATTATGTATTTGGAGATCTGGAAAGAAAACCAAAATACCCAGAGGAAAAAACCCATGCAAACACATGGAGAGCATGCAAACTCTAAATATGAAACCATTGGGTGTGGAACTTGCATTCAAATAAACAAATTAATTCAAATTGAACAAATAAAATGTGTTACCATTCAATCAGTAGACTACACGGTGGCCTGACATTTCTGGAGTTCTAGGTTTGGATCCCCGGTAGCACTATTTGTCTGTCTATCAAAGAAGATTTTTAAGCAACTTATCTGGGTACCATGTAAGTGAAAATCCCATGAGCGTCTGTTCTGAACGTTACACATGGAGAACATTCTGTCAGGATCACCCAAGCAATGAGACTTCAGAAAAGTTTCTGACCCAAATGGCATGTAACTGAGATCATCCTGGTCAACCCATCGGTGTGTTGCACATTGGATGAGTTTGCTTGCCTGTGTTACGTTGGTGAAACAGATCTTACCTCCAACCATGAGCAGCTAAACTGCTTCTACAGAACTAGAAGCTCTACCAGGTGCTCTGCAGGCAAAGTCACTCCAAGCAGGTCCCTTGTAATAGACATGGAGGAGACCATCCTGATTATCACACAGGATTTTCCAGCCAGTTTACATGGATTATCTGTTCTTGAGGACATTGAGATTGTTAATGAGCAGTCCGATGGTGGAGTTCACCTTACACAATTATGCAGAAAGGATTCATGTGAATGCATTTGGGCAGCATGTTGGTGAGATTATCCTGGGCATCACATGGGGAGGACATCAACATGAAATACAAAAAAGTTAAAACGTTATTTCCACACTGAAAAGGAAAGAATGTTAAAGATACAACATTTCGGCCATATAGCCCTCATTCCGTGTGCAGCTGAAAAGAAAAGAGCAAGTAGCATACATAGGAGGGGACAAAGCCAGGGCAGATGAAAGGAGAAAAGGTGAAAGTAGGTGAGAAAAAGCTGCCATTTATAGAGGATGGCAGGAGAGATTAAAAAGTTAGTCAGTAATTGAAACCTGGAGAAACGTGTGATCCTAAGGTGAGAATGAGCTTAGCATCTTCTGTTTGTCTTTGAAAAGTGTCTTTGAAGATCTGGGAACGAACACAAACCAAAAGATCAGCATGGCTATGATCAACAGATGTGAAGAGTTCTGAAATAGGCTTTGTGAAGTCTTTGACCTTAATGGCTCAAACTTGCTCCCTCAAACGGTCCGCTCGCTGTTTTCCTGTTTAATTTAAGTGGATGGCTGGACACTTCCTACCAGAAATGCAGTAGATATGATTTTGGATTGTCAAGAGGCTCATTGTTTAATGTTGAATTTACCAGATGGACCAGAAACAAGAGTATTGTAGGAGACTCCTGTTACAACTGAAAGTGCCTGGTGAGGAATGTGGCTCTCATCTGCATCTACATTTGCATAGGTTATGTGGTCAACAGGAGATGGGTGGGCGTTTTGGTTAGGGAAAAATGGCTCCCTTGGAAGGATCTGTCTACAAAACTGGGAAATTGTGCATTTTAAATAGTGGAAGAGATAGAATGTTAGGGTGGAATGGGAGAGCCAGTGGGGTGAGGGCTTCATTATCGGAGCATCTCCTAGAGTTGATGTTACAAGATCTGCTCTTGGCTTGACTGAGGGCCCTGTCCGCAATATGATAAGATTATCCTCAACCAAGAAGGAAACTCCTCATTCTGAGTGCTTCATTAATGAAGTCATCCTCATCACTGCAGAGGCGGCGGAGTCTAAGGAGCTATGATAAAGGTAAAAAGTATGATAGGTATGGAAGGAGCAGTAGAGAGGGATCTGTGGGAGTCACTTGACTTGTAATAGACAGAGGTTTTAAGTTCTGGAAAGTGAATAGAAAGACTGATATCTAAAAATGGTAGATTTGTGGTGGAAACATAGACTGCAAATCTAAGAGATGGAAAGAAACTAATAAAAACATTAATGAATTCCAGTAGCTGAATTAAGGGTCTGAATGCTTATATAAGTGAGAGATTACAGTGTTTGACTTTTAATAAATTTGAAAAACCATTCTGAAAACATGTTTTCACTTTGCCACTGTGGGTTACTGGGTGTAGATTGCCAAAAGTGTCAAATGTATGCATTTAAAATTAAATATACAACACAATTAAATGTGTAGATTGTGAAGTGGTTTGTATACATTCATGAATTCACTGTATGAGATGACACCAAGAATTAAAAATAGGACAAAGGAAAACAGAATTAGCATAAAGTATTTACAAAGTAATCATCAATGTGTTACCACAGTGAGAAATGAGAAGAAAAGATTAAAGACGTAGCGTAGACAGTGAAGAACAAAGTTTCCTTCTGCATGAACCTGACACCGACATTCAGAGGACTTCAGCCCACACCTGGAACAAGTGAAGTCAATGCGGTGATTGCTTTAGGTATATGACGATAGCAATCACAAGAGCAAAACAAAGAGCGTCCTGAGCTCCAGGGCTTTATTCTTGTCAAAACAAATCACATTTTGTGTATCTTTGAATTAATTACTACTTCCATCCTCATTTCCATATTTGAAGGCTACTCTTCTTCTGCCTTTTAGCAATGGGGTTACATTAGGCTCCATAATCAGTCCAGAGCCATCCCAAGTGTCCATAGTTACTTGCCCTCATCGACCGCCTCCCACATACTTCACTCAAGCTCCTCCAAACTGCCCTTACCTGACTGATCAGCCTGTCAGCCATTATAATGTCTCACTGGAGTCCTTCTGAACTGCTTCACTGGTACTCAGTTTTGTGGGTTCAACACACACCATGTCAGAGTTTTTTTTTCACCCATCTCTGTTGCCAAATGTGGTTTATATCTGCAGCATTTATGCAAGTTAAATTTATTTTTATTATTATTGTCTATTACACTTTGTATAGTCCTTTGTGCTGTGGAGCACTGTGAATAGATGATTGATGGTAGCACACAGGCTACCTCACAGTCCCATGGACCTCGCCTCAGCCTTCAGCCTGGGAGCCTTCCTGTAAATAGTCCACTGTACTCTCACTTCCCACTTGCAGCACCTTTTCTCCCTCTTCCACAGACCACCAGAAGGAAAGTCTTCCTAAGACTCCGCCCACTTCTGCTGCTTCATCACACCCTCATGCAGACCTCATTTCCATCTGAGATCCCACCCCTTCCTGTCCTCCACCTATAAAACCCAAGCCTTCACTCTCCTATTCAGTCACTATTGACTCAGTCTTCTGTGATTACTCTCTTTTTTGCTGTTGCAATTTGTTGTTATATTATACGGGGTGGATTCCCCAACTGTTCATTTTTGTTCTTTTGTCTTCTATCTATCTATCTATCTATCTATCTATCTATCTATCTATCTATCTATCTATCTATCTATCTATCTATCTATCTATCTATCTATCTATCTATCTATCTATCTAAAGTGATCTGTTATTAGTGACTGAATGTGCCTGATGCTACTTCTGGGAGGGCTTCCAGCTCCCAATGACCCCTGTACTGGAAACAACGGTTCTGGCAATGGATAAAAAGGAAATCATGACAGGAGATGCACCATTAAGTGGTCAGAGCATACTGAATGTTAATAAATATCATTACTTATTAATGTGACCTCAATATATCTATCTATATATATTGCACTTAGTCATATGTGAATAATCAAATCAATATTTTTTAAAACACACTCTTTGTCAAATATGTCATTTGCTGGGAGAAACTGAAGTAAAACAGAAGAAGAAATTTGATGTGGTGGATATTAGCACAGAGATGAGCCCTCCTGCCTAACAGCTGCAGGAGTCCAGGTTCAAATCCTGGCTTAGTTCCAGCCAGTGTGAAGTTTGCTTGTCCTCCCAGTGTCTTTGTCTCTGTTTTCTCTTCATATTCTAACGGTCGGGTAGATTAGATTACTTGGTGAGTCTAAACTGGACAATGGTGTGTCGGTGAAGGTGTCCTGCAGTGGACAAAGTCCCTGAAATTTGTTTAAGTAGGATGGTAGATGGCTGGAGAAAATAAAGCATGAACACGTAAAAGCTACAGGAGCTGTCGTACGTTCCAGTGTAGACCCCAGGTCATTGAAGCCCATTTGAACACTCTGTTATCATTTTATCCTCAAGAATCTACTTAGGTGAGGAGTTATTGAAGGTAAGTTTTGAAGGTTGGTTTTTATACTTACTAATCTTGGCATCGTGTTGCATGTTTTTTAGCACATGCAAGTCAGAATTTCATTGTATTTTTTGCACATGACAACAATAACCATATAAACCTTCTGTTTACTTCACACACAGAGACCAGCCACCAGTTGTCCGGTGGGGCCTGATCTCTAGACTGCGGGTTTTGATTCAGTAATAGTGGACTTTTTACCATGGAGTCCCCTTAAATGTGCAAGTTTGCTAAGCAACTCTGTGGACACAAACAAAGAAATGATGTAGCTGTAGCTGTAAAGAAATTTCTTGTCTTGGGCTGAGATCTGCTTGGCTTCTATTTAAAGAAAATTCTATTTTGACATTCTGCACAGTGCTGACTATTTTTAAAATCGTGCAAGAAGAACACAAAAGTGCACAGCTGTATTTTTACATAAATATCCCTAGAGTCTGTCTGAGAGTTGCTTCTTCTAGATGCAAAGCAATAAATAGATTTCAGGTTTTCGTTTATTTTTATCCATAGCAGGTAGAGCAGCGCTCTTCATAATCGAGGTGGAGATATGAGACGTGCTCTCCTGCATGCTCTGTCGGCTCATCAGTCCTTTTATTTAGGTGACACTTACATGAAAGTAACAGTTGTTAATGTATTTCTGTGATAGAGTATTAACTGATTAAATTGCTTAAGTGGTAATGGCAAGTGGGATCGAATTGTTACCCACACAGTCTAGAGTCCAGCTGCTTAGCCACTCACCATTGCTAATTATCAATCATGTTGATACCATACCCACATTTGCAGTCCCATCCAGGCATCGAGCCTCGTGTCGTGTTCCCACATGCTTTGCATTGTCCATTTTCTGCATCCAAAGACACTCTTGCAGTATTCCCTGTAAAGCGTTAAATTATAATATGCCTAAAAGTAGATTGAGCTCTGGAGATACACAATCCACAGTAACCACAACAACAATATTTATTTCTATAGCACATTTTCATACAAACAATGTAGCTCAAAGTGCTTTACATGATGAAGAAAGAGAAAAAAGACAAAATAAATAATTAAAATTAGGGAACACTAATTAACAGAATAAAAGTAAGGTCCGATGGCCAGGGAGGGCAGAAAAAACAAAAAAACAAAAACTCCGGACAGCTGGAGAAAAAATAATATCTGCAGGGGATCAAGGCCACGAGACCACCCAGCCCCCTCTAGGCATTTTACCTAACATAAATGACCTCAGTCAGTCCTCATGGTATTCAGGGTTCTCATGGAAGAACTTGATGATGATGGTCATGTGGACTTCTGGCCTTTAATCCATCAATGTAAGGACATCACAGTGCTTTGATTAGGTGGTGATGGTGCAGATCATCACCACAGAAAACTGGAAAAAGAACAGAAGAGAAAGTAGGGTTTAGTACGGATCACAGAGCCACCATGAATGATAATGATAATTAATTGAATATACAGAGCATACAGAGCATTAAACTAAGATGAAGCCATGAGAAAGCCAATATTTTTAGCAGTGTTTTAAAGTACTCCACCGTATTAGTCTGGTGAATTCCTATTGGCAAGCTGTTCCAGATTTTAGGTGCATAACAGCCGAAGGCCGCCTCACCACTTCCTTTAAGTTTAGCTCTTGGAGTAATAAGTAGACACTCATTTGAAGATCTAAGGTTATGATTTGGAGTGTAAGGGGTAAGACTTTCTGTAATATAAGATGGAGCGAGATTATTTAAGGATTAGTAAACCATAAGAAGTATTTTAAAGTCAATTCTAAATGACACAGGTAACCAATGTAGAGAGATGTGCTAAAGTAGAGTCATGGTGACTGCAGGGTTCACGTCAGAATGACCATAGCAGGAGAACATTGGGTTTACACACTTGGGGTGAATATGTGATTACGTTACAGATAAAACCCATTAAACTTTGGATTTACAACAATTATGTCCCAAAGTGCATATGGAACAGATTGGAGCCACCGGACTTCATCCCACATGAAGCAACATTATAGGTTACTAGTCATTTAGCCCGTTACAATAACGGGCGCTAAAACAGTAGTGCATAAACATTAGTAGGAACAGTCTATATTAAATGGCAAGGGACTTTGACCTCATTCTTTTTGTTGGTCGTATTTTTCTTTGTCTTTCAGCCTTTCTTTTGTTGATGTTTACTTGCTGAGCTGACCGTTCTTCGTGGGCTGCCGCCGTGTATTGTGTGTCTTTAATTTTCTGTGACAGTAATACTGTCTTGTACGGCTCTATTCAATAAGGTCGCGTAGATAATTTAGTTCAAATAGCTTTGGAATATGTGAAGAGCAATAGGTGCAGATCTTTATTTACGTGCGCCTTTATTCGCTGCGCCCAATTGAGGTCGTCCTTTTGAGGCTCGCCTTTTTGTGCGCGCCCTTATTGAAGGATACAGTCTTGTACGTCCGCTGGCTTGTACGTCCGTAATATACGTCCGTACGTCCGTAATATACCTTTAATTTTCTCTGGCGGTAATACAGGCATGCACGTCGGTAATATGCCTTTAATCTCCTGTGACAGTAATACTGGCTTGTATGTGGCTGTAATATGCGTCACTGTATTGTGTACCTTTAATTTCCTCTCGCAGTAATACTGGTTTGTATTTCCGTAAAACGCCTCTAACTTTCTCTGACAGTAATATCGCGCATCGCACTGTGCCCCGCGCATGCGCACTTCACCAGAAGACACCCACACATGGACACCTGGACGCACATAGGGATTTTATATATATATATATATCAATGAGACACCCGTAAGTGCATAGGCCCATGCGTGAAGAAAACCCAACACATGGTGCCGAGTATACCCTGAGCACAATGGAAGATCATAAAATGAAACAATGTTTATAACATAGTCATAAACACTCAAGAATGACTCTTCTGTAGCTGTACCATTGCATGGAGCTAACATGGCTGCTACAATAGCACCATTAATGTACTTAATGTTTAACTATCAAAGTATGTCACTGTGGTTCATATGAAACTACACCAACCCTGACATGTGTTTTCGCTTATTTTAAAAACACACACACACACGCACGCACGCACACACCCACACACACACACACACAAAGGTATACAGTATGTTAAACCACTGAACTCACCATTAGAGCAGTTGAACTGAAAACTGAACCTCTGCAATAGTAACATAATGAAAATCACAGGACACCTACAAATGCACAACACAGGTGTGTAGGAAAAGTGCACTCAATGACAAATGCACTCAATAATGTTTAAACACTTAAGGTAAGGTAAACCCACCTTGGTATTATTCCTCCATTACATCCTCATTCGAGTATGATAAAAGATTTATACAGTATAGTCTTTCTTAGAGCACCAAATATAACATGTTACTGAGTGTATGCTCTTGTGTTAATTGCTTTGAATGGTCGCCAAAAATATCTTTTTATATGGTAAGCATGATGGACGCACATTTCACAGTAGTCCATTTGCATGTTTTAATTGTTCATATCTCTAAAGTTCAAGCCTCTCTTTGTAGCTACAGCTATTATACAGCGATTAGTATGCCCCACATCATTTATATTAGACGTTTTATTTTCTTGTATTTACTCCTTAAAATATGCAAGTTACAGTTTCATCATCACACGACAAACCCATACAATATAAATGATGATATGTCATCCTCTCTTGAATTGCAATTTTAACACTGGAGTATTTACTGGAAGGATTATTTTTTACAAAAATAATAAGTTAAAAAAAGAATATGTGGCAAAACATAAATATGATGCAAGGAGAAGCAATGTGCACAAAACCATGCTCATAAAAGGGTAATTGTACTGTGCAATGTATAATGCCACATTATGTCCAATTCCCTCACACAAAGTCAGATCCTGGCTGGAAGTGGTGGTCATATCAGATTTGCTTTGCTCTTTCAGTGTGGGATTACAGCACACATCCTCTGGCCATTGCTGAGATATGAGCTCCCATTAACAACTGTGGAGGGCTTTAGAGGAAGGTAAACTATTATCTCTGCAGGTGGCTGCGTCTTTCCCAGGACATTAGCAGCCCTGTCTTGTATGGCCACACAGTCAAGCGTGGGCTCCCCTTTGGTAACTTGTGTGAGGAGTTTATGGTGGTTCATGTAAGGGAGTTATTGCAGTATGAGGACTCCAGTGATCATAGAGTTTCTAATGTCAACATTGAGGTGAGGATGTGGAGAGCACAGGAAGTGGTGAAGCTGGCTGAATTTCATCTGCAGTATAGGGGTTGGTGGAAGGGCTGGTCTTGGTAGGGGCATGGTGATGTGGGATGAACAGGCTGAAGTTAGCAAAAGTTAGTGGTGAGTGGTGCAGGAAGAAGTGTGAGTAGGAGTCAAAGACGATCATGCTAGCAAGGTACTCACCATGAGATTGATGAGATGGAAGGTAACAGTGGAGCATAAGGTCACATGGCCTGAGCTCTGGAAGCAGCGTTCCAGCATTTCACTCTCCTGATCTGAGTTGTTTATGATGTTCTACTTAGTCCAGCCTACCTGAAGAAGCATCAGTATCCCCTTTGTGTCAAAGAAGAGGAACACTGGAGCATACACTCTGCTGCTGCCACAAGGCACTGGAAAGGGGTTGCTATTGGTGTCACATGACCAGGTGCTCAAGAAGTTAGCTGGAACCATTTTCAATGCTATTGCTAACAGCAGGTACCTCCAATCAACAAAGTTCATTATCTGATTTGTTACTAAAGGGGAGCTGCCCTAGTCCCAGAAGTGGGCATCTTTTATGATCCTTGCATCTGCACAGGACTGTCAGCAGATGGTTGTCCTAGGGAAATAATTGAGACATCCATAGTACATCTGCATGACCACCTTGATACCTGACAATTCCTTCTTGTCTGAGTTGACAAGGCAGGTTTATGTTATAACTTTGTCCTCTTGGATGACAGAATTGAGATGGCTCACGAGAGGAACATGGTTTAAGTACAAGGAGCAGTGGAGGTTGAAGGGCCACTTTGAGCCGGTAGAGGAGTGCTGTAGGGGTTTCGTGGGCAAGTTCCTCAGTAAAGTCTGCAGTTTACTAGGAGTGGTGGTGTGGTGAACAAGAACAGGGCCATGAATAGTGCAACAGAGATAGCAGAACCTTCTTCTGGATTACTGTTTCTCAACCACTGGGTTGCGACCCACTTTTTGTTCATGTGTTACTATTGTTTATAATGGTATTGGGTTGTGGCAGATTGTTGTGAAGATTACACTTAGTTTCTCTCCTCCCGCCCAGTTTTCAACCATCCTCGATTCACCAAGGGGGACCACCACCTCCCCACTCTGATGATTGCACTCCATTCATCAAGGAAGATCTCCCCGACATGGATCGCAAAGTCACTTACATAGGAAAAAAAGGATCAAGAAACAAAAAATTGATAAAGTTTATCAAATCTAATCTTATCTAATCTAAAAAAGGCTGAGAAATACGGTTCTAGATGGCTACCGGAGTGAAACATGGAATGTGAGTGCTACTGGGACACATGCCAGGACCCCATCAGCCTTAATGGGGTCCCCTGGGTGTTTAATATTTGAGGACCCGAAACCCCTGATGATCTCAGGGTACATTACCGATGATGTGTCCCAGTGCAGCAGAAGATGAGAACTCTAAATATCTGTATTGGCCATGGCTTGTGGCAATTAAGCTGGATATACTTGATTTGGACACCTGTATGGAAGGCATCCACAAGCTATGAAAGGAGCAGGCATGTTGTTACAAGTCATAAATCTTAAAACTAATAACATTTTAATGTGTAAGGCAGGCAAATGTTCTCATTATTTTTGTTAAGTATCCATTAAAGTAAATTCCTGCTTTGTTTCCACTGTCTTTGATAGAAAAACAAATACATTATCTATGCATTGCATTGTTGTCCAGAAAAGTTGTCATAAAAGTGCACACCATGTCTTTGGCATTCATCTTTAGTGCTACCTGTCTGAGCTGCCTTCAAATTGGAGGACTTACAGCACAACTCACAGCGAGTCCTGTGGAGGACACCAGAGCTTGGTCACTGCCAGCTGACCACTGGTTAAAAACTGTTAGGCTCTGTGTTAAAGCACACGACTGACAACACAAGTCCAGTTTATTGGGGCCATGCACTGGTCCACTCATGCTTTTGCAGATTGTTTTCTTTGTATCTAATGTATTATAGCTCTGCCATCTTTAAACCATGACTTCTTTAAAACAGAAGCAGGATTCCGCTTATTCTGAAACGTGCCCGATCCAATTCAGGGTGACGGTGCAGGGATGGAGCCATGACAGCAGCAGTGAACACATTGCAGAGTCCACTCACGCACTTACACACGGGGTCTGTTTGGAATCACCAGGTAGCCTAACCTGTATGTGTTTGGAGACATGAGAGGAAAACCCTTGCAGAGAAGGAGAGAACAGAATTTAAACATAGCGGATCCATGAGGCAACAGCTCACTGTGCCACCACAGAAAGATGTCATTGTCTTAAATTTGAACGAATAAATATATGAAACATATAAAAGGTAAGTTGTTTATTGTAATAATAATAATACATTCTATTTATATAGCGCCTTTTCCATGTTTAATGTGCTTCATAGAGTCTCAGAAAGAACAGCAGGGTGTATGTAACATTGCATGCAAATGTTTTCTGCATAGGACACTAAAACACAAATACAGGATATAGAAAGCCTTAAATAGAATCAAAGACAATAAGACAGAGTAAAATATTAAATTCAATACTAAAAGAAAGGGTTATAACAAATAACATAACTTGTAAAATAACACACACACATATACGTTATCCTGAGCATCTGGACAGAGAGGTAAACTGAAAGAGGGGGCAGAGTGTTAGGTTAAGTTGAATGCCTTCCTGAACAGATGAGTTTTAAGTTGCTTTTTAAAAGAATGAATTGACTCAGCTGATCTAATTAATTCTGGGTGATCACAAAGTCTGGGCACTGAAGGCCTTGTCTCCCATGGAGCGTAGGGTTAGAGTGTGCACCACAAGACTGCCAGAATCAGATGACATTAGTGGACAAACAGCAGCATAGCAATGGAGAAGGTCACTGATGTAGTCCAGTGCAAGGCCATTTAAAGCTTTGTAGGTTATTAATAGAATTTTACACTCAATCCTGGAGGACACTGGGAGCCAATGAAGGCGAAGCAGGATGGGTGTGATGTGCTTGCTGTTGCTGGTCCTTGTCAGGACTCTAGCAGCAGCGTTTTGAATCAGCCGGAGCTGTGATATAAGATGAGAAACAGCCTCTGCCAGCAGAGAGTTACTGTAGGTTGCTAATATTGTTGCACTTTCACAGGTCTGCTTCATGTTGGCCACATCAGAGAGCTCTGTGGAGTGTGGACAACATGGTGTAACCTAATTTGTTCACTTTCTGTATCAGCTGCCACACTGAGACTGCTAAAAGAAATGCAGACAAATTGCTGTATGTATCACTAGAAGCAGGAATCATTACTGTCAAAGCAGTGGTATGAAGGCCTAGGCAAAGAAAATGGTTGTCCTAAAAAGCACAGTTTGGAAAAAAAAAAACAGGAGAATGAAAGAAGTAGTACAGATCCAAAACAATAGTTAAAAAATAAGCAGCGGTTTTGAAATTACTAAAATAACAAGTACAAAAAATACTGAACTTAAGCCAAACGTTGTAACCATTACTAGAAAATATATTTCCTAAATCAAAAAAAAGAAATGCAAGTTGCTGCTAGTTGTGTTTTTAGAAGGAATGCAAAAAACGTGGAAGCTTGGAATAGCATGCTGTCAATGTTGTGATATCAGATGGCACGTTGAGTGAGTAACATGGTGACAGTGAATAAAATGGCAAAGACCCTGAGAAAATTAAACAAAACGTCACTAATCATGTTAGTTTAAAACGTCACTGAGAAAATGATAATAAGTTCTCAAAATAAGCATATCGTTATGAAGTGAAGCAAACAATTGTTAACAAGTTAAGACAAATTTCATGGTGTTTTGGGATGTCAAAACTGGGTTGGACTTTCCAAAAACTTTGGATCAAAAGGGTTGAAAGGACAGGAGTGAGGTGGAGGTGATTTAAAGTGAAACGGAAAGAGGAGCTCAGATCACAACACTGGCGGCATAAAGATTGGCAGCCAAATTGAAGGAACAGACAGGCTCAATCAGATCAGACAAGGGGCAAAACATGGAAAAGAATTACTGGGAAAAGGTATTCATTGGACTAAAGTGCACACAATTACTGAGCATGCGGCTCACACCTAAATGAAATGGCCAAGTCCATGTATGGCACTCCTCCATATCGAAGTATGGTGTCATAGCAAACAATAATCTGAAATAACGGAGTCATGATGTTGTCAACTACTGTGACACAAGTGAAAAGTCTGCCCAAAAAAGTGTTAATATGTTGCAAGCACCAGGAGATGAAAGCAAGGCTGTTTTACAGTAGGTCAAAGCAATGTTCAGAGTGAAAAAGTCAAAATGTTAATCAAAAATCAGAAACCAAGTAAGTCAACGTAAAGGTCCTGACTGTAACTCTAAGAGTCTTTCTCTCCTAATACAAAGATCACAAACAACCTATTTTTGAAAGAAAGACTCCAAAAACTTGCACACCGGCATTGCCACCTTAAGTATCATCCGCAATGCTGGAGTCCAAATCAGCTGTAAGGTTTTTAAAAGAAAGATGAATAAAGTAATGGCGCTCTAGCCAGGGCTTCCAAATTCCTTTTAGACCTTTACTCTCTTTGGTGCATGCAGCGTACAGAACTTTCCACTCTCCTCCAGTCCTCTCTATCCTCATGTCTAACAGTCAAGACCCAACTAATGCATTTCCAGTGTGCCAATCAAATGGATTGAATTATTCAAAATAACAAAATGGTGTGTGTCTATGCTATATTGCAAACTGAATTAATCCTGTTGCCATTATATCAAACCCATCTACAGTATTAAATGTCTCTAGCTCATGACTTCCCTCCTAAAAAATGTAACATAATGTTAGTCTTAGGGCAAAGTTTTTTTAAACATGAACAAAATACATATTTTTAAATATTTTTATATACAGTTAGGTCCATAAATATTTGGACAGAGACAACTTTTTTCTAATTTTGGTTCTGTACATTACCACAATGAATTTTAAATGAAACAACTCAGATGCAGTTGAAGTGCAGACTTTCAGCTTTAATTCAGTGGGGTGAACAAAACGATTGCATAAAAATGTGAGGCAACTAAAGCATTTTTTTAACACAATCCCTTCATTTCAGAGGCTCAAAAGTAATTGGACAATTGACTCAAAGGCTATTTCATGGGCAGGTGTGGGCAAGTCCGTCATTATGTCATTATCAATTAAGCAGATAAAAGGCCTGGAGTTGATTTGAGGTGTGGTGCTTGCATGTGGAAGATTTTGCTGTGAACAGACAACATGCTGTCAAAGGAGCTCTCCATGCAGGTGAAAGAAGCCATCCTTAAGCTGTGAAAACAGAAAAAACCCATGTGAGAAATTGCTACAATATTACGAGTGGCAAAATCTACAGTTTGGCACATCCTGAGAAAGAAAGCAAGCACTGGTGAACTCAGCAACGCAAAAAGACCTGGACGTCCACGGAAGACAACAGTGGTGGATGATCACAGAATCATTTCCATGGTGAAGAGAAACCCCTTCGCAACACCCAACCAAGTGAACAACACTCTCCATGGGGTAGGCGTATCGATATCCAAGTCTACCATAAAGAGAAGACTGCATGAAAGTAAATACAGAGGGTGCACTGCAAGGTACAAGGCACTCATAAGCCTCAAGAATAGAAAGGCTAAATTGGACTTTGCTAAAGAACATCTAAAAAAGCCAGCACAGTTCTGGAAAAACATTCTTTGCACAGATGAAACCAAGATCAAGCTCTACCAGAATGATGGCAAGAAAAAAGTATGGAGAAGGTGTGGAACAGCTCATTATCCAAAGCATACCACATCATCTGTAAAACACGGTGGAGGCAGTGTGATGGCTTGGGCGTGCATGGCTGACAGTGGCACTGGGACACTAGTGTTTATTGATGATGTGACACATGACAGAAGCAGCTGAATGAATTCTGAGGTGTTCAAAGACATAATGTCTGCTCAAATCCAGCTGAATGCAATCAAATTGATTGGGCGGCGTTTCATGATACAGATGGACAATGACCCAAAACATACAGCCAAAGCAACCCAGGAGTTTATTAAAGCAAAGAAGTGGAAAATTCTTGAATGGCCAAGTCAGTCACCTGATCTTAACCCAATTGAGCATGCATTTCACTTGTTGAAGACTAAACTTTGGACAGAAAGGCCCACAAACAAACAGCAACTGAAAGCCGCTGCAGTAAAGGCCTGGCAGAGCATTAAAAAGGAGGAAACCCAGTATTTGGTGATGTCCATAAGTTCAAGACTTCAGGCTGTCATTGCCAGCAAAGGGTTTTCAACCAAGTATTAGAAATGAACATTTTATTTCCAGTTATTTAATTTGTCCAATTACTTTTGAACCCCTGAAATGAAGGGATTGTGTTAAAAAAATGCTTTAGTTGCCTCACATTTTTATGCAATCATTTTGTTCACCCCACTGAATTAAAGCTGAAAGTCTGCACTTCAACTGCATCTGAGTTGTTTCATTTAAAATTCATTATGGTAATGTACAGAACCAAAATTAGAAAAAAGTTGTCTCTGTCCAAATATTTATGGACCTAACTGTATTTTTTTAATAATGAATCACGTACCTAAGATTAGCAGTTGCTTGTGTTTAGCTCTGCAGCTGGCAGCTCTGTAACTTGCACTGGTGGAGTTTACAAATTGTTATTTTCTTCTACAGAAGCTGCAACTGAAAATTACAGGGGATCAAAAGTAGATAAGTCAGTAAGCTGCGGAGGGGGTCCACTTTAGATTCAAGAATAAAAGGGGTCACATTGGAAGTGGATATGCAACTAGCTGTCCACACTGAAATATATGGTTTGTCATAAAAGACACAGGCTGACTGGCAGTCCAGCGGGTTGGATGGTACCTTAGGGCCAGATTATACTTTACGCTCAGAACGATTACATGCACACATCATGGCTGCCACACTATCCCAGCGTTCTTTTGACGCGTCCTCTAAACACGTCGTCAGAAATTAACGCAACACATGAGCAAGTTGCAGTGCCAGCAAAAATCTGAGTGGCATGCACATTCAAGTTTTGGTACGTGATGTCAGCATTGTTGTTTACTATCAACATGTGATGGCAGGCTGCACTGCAGCTCCAACAGGACCAATCTGTGTGCTTTGATATTTGATGAATGGTTCAATGTGCTGAAGTAAATCATCAAAATTAAATGCTGACATGCGAAAGTATTCATCCATTTCTCGTATAGGCAATACAAGTGTCTCATATTCCCCATTGTAATGATGCGATACATTTAAAGGTCTCACATACTATCTTCTGTGTCTTCTGTGCTGCTGTCTATTTTTCCTTTATGCACCTTCGCAACAGCATCAGAATACTATGAATTTTTATCATTAACATCGTTCTTCCCTCAATTTACAACACACTGCCACCTGGTGGAATCCTCCAGATTTACTTAAAGAAGCCAGAAGTGACTCTACTCCTTTGGGCTCTTGAGCAAGATCCTTAAACTGCAATTGCTCTGTCCTGGGTATGACGTTAATCTGCATCCTGCCCTGTGTGCAGGTCCTCCAACTTACGAGGAAAACTTGGGTTGGTGGCAGGATTGGCACTCCAGCCATTGTAAAAAACCTCACACTGTTCCATGTGGTGCTGAGGTGTCACCCGCTACACTCGAGTCCCAATCCAGGTGGTTCAGCATGTGGTGGGTGCAGCAACGCTCTATCAGCGCATGGTCCCAACATGCACAAGTATAGTCAGTACACTGCTTGCGTGGCACGTCACGTGCTGTTAAGTATATCCCCGGCCTTACCCAGCTAGGAAGCCATAATATAGGAAGGATAGAGATGGACGGGCATCCTGAGTGGGTTGGTTAGTGGTACCTTTACCAGTTGGGAGGCCATTATGAGGGCAGGACAGAGGGTGACTGCCTCCCAGGGCTATGTGTGACCCGAGTACACCTGGTGGCAGTATCCATCTGTTATGGGTCCTGATTGGACACTCGCAGGGCTGTAACAGGTGTTGTAGTTTTGCTGAGCAACCCTGTTGGGGTTCTATTGGCATTTCCATCTACGAGAAAGTTTATTTTGGGCCTGTGCTGGAAGTTTTACTCAAACAAGCTCGCCAGGTTCATATGGAGTGCACCAGGTCTGGCAGTCATTTGCTGGGCTTTAGCAGCCATATTTTCAATAGACTCTAGCTTTGAACCTCCAGAGCTCCTCTCCATTGAGGAGGTTATCACTTTATATTATACGTTATGTTGTTTATTAAGAATAGGGTTGGAGGAGGGTTGTCTGACACAAGTTAAGCAAACCACATAACAAAAACCTGCAGTCCAATTGGCTATCCAGTGGAGCTACTGAATAGCGGAGCTGTGGAGGTCTGTAGCTGGACCCATCTCAATATTTCGAGATACAGCATCAAATTAATAACTTCCAAAGTAATGCATGGACATAGTCAGCAAGACATCTACAGGTGGCATTATATAATGCAGGAACATCTCCAAGGAGAACATCAGTGGAAAGACGAGCTTCTCTACTGTAAAGGATATATTTAATGTTAGAATGAATGCTTGTGTTGTAAGCCAACTCCACTTGGTGATGGTGATCATCCCCTTTGGCAAGTTGATCTTTAATGGATATAAAAAAGTATTTTAAGCACCAGGGAAAATCACTCTCGGGGAAACGCGCCACATGGCTGTAGTGTCGAAACTGACGCTCCCTCACAATGCAGGCAATGTGCCTCATTTGGGACTCCTTGAGCAACCGCTCATTCGACACAAAATCAAACCAATGGTACCCAAGAATTTTCCGAAGAGACACAATACCAAAGGAGTCCAGTCTTCATCTCAGGTCACTGGATAGCGTCCATGTCTCGCAACTATATAGCAGGACAGGAAGCACCAGAACTCTAAAAACTTGGGCCTTCGTCCTTTTGCATAGATATCAGGAGTGCCACACACACCTTTCCAGCGACCTCATGACCCCCCCCATGCTCTCCCAATCTTCATAGGAAGAGTCACCAGAGACATGAATGTCATATCCAAGGTAAGTAAACCACTCGACAAGGTCGACACTCTCTCCGCAAACAGACACACTGCTGATGGCTGTGCCCAAGAGGTCATTAAAGGCCCAGACATTCAGACTCCTCGCTCAGCTTCTTGAGCGCCCCAATCAGCGCTTCCATTGACTCCGCGAAGATCACAGCATCGTCAGCAAAGTCAAGATCCATGAATCTTTCTTCACCAAAAGATGCCCCACAGCCGCTAAACTCCATGACCTTGTCCAACACCCAGTCCATGCAGGCATTGAACAGAGTAGGAGCAAAAACATACCCCTGACAAACGCCAGAATCAACTGGGAAAAATGCAGAGGTTCTGCCTCCACTCTGCACAGCACTCACAGTACCAGTATACAGGCCAGCCATGATATCCAGCAACCTCGAGGGGATCCTGCGAACCCTCAGGATGTCCCACAGGGCAGCTCGATCAACTGAGTTGAACGCTTTGCGAAAAACAATACAGGCTGCAAAGTAACTCCGCTGCGTTTGCACTCCATGAGAACCCTCAGTGCCAGGATGCGGTCGATGGTACACTTCTTAGGCGTAAAACTAGACTGTTCCAGTCGCTGGTAGGTGACCAAGTGATCATGGATCCTATTGAGGACGACACTAGCAAGGACCTTACCCGGCACTGAGAGCAGTGTTGTTTTATTGTTTAATACTAAACATTAAACACATGAGCGTTAGGATTAAAAAGATTAATTCTTTATTATTTTGTATGAGCTAGAAAACACCAGTATTTCATAAGCCAAAGGCCAGAAGTGCTAGGGAGCCAAAGGATGGGCCCCCTTGCTTAGGGAGGGAATGTGAACTGTTTGGCTGTAAATAATGGTAGCAAGCAAGAATAGTCCTCATCAAACAGATAAGATAGACAGAGCGGGGTTTGACAACTAAGAATTAATTAGAGGCAGGATTAGAGCAGTGGAATGTTAAGAGTCAGATAAGAAAGAATGATGGCTTAAATGATAAAATGATGACAGAATTCTAATAAAGGTAAGAGGTGCTTATGGCTGGACGCTCATTTTTCCAAATGAGTTGAGCCTGTATGTGCGCCATACAATAAAGCCTGATTCTGCTACCTGTCCTGAGGACTCCGAGTGCTTTCTTTGGGGCTGGGGGTGCCCCTGCATTGTCTGCCTGCTTCAACATGGACTGAATGGCACTTTTCACCATACTCTCTGACATAGCATGATATGGAGATCTTCTAGTTCGTCAGATTCCTAAACACACCAAACTAATGCCCCTCATGGGTGTGCAGGCTTTGAAGCAACCCATGTTGCTTAATATAGTCCTCAAAAAAGCACTTATTAACTGTAGTTGCTCACTGATCTGACAGGACATTTAACACTAGAATTACCAGAGCCTACGAAAAAACTCATAGATCCGGCCCACCTTAAATCCGTTCGCACCTCTCCCTCAGCGTCTTTTGTCCTGTAAATGTGCCGATTAAGACAAGCAGCAAGCAGCCTGCTATTCCATCCCTCCACCGACTTAGAATGACCGCAAACGTCTCCCAGCTCATGCCTTGATTGATTATCTGGGAGTGAAGTGCTGGAGTTTTAGAGTGGAATAGATTGTTATTTGGAACACATGCATTTCAAGTGTGTTCCGTTTCTACAATAATCTGTGTAAACACATTGTTAAAACAGAAACGTTTTTTATATTTTAGCAGTAAATGACAAAATGTTGGCATAAACTATATAATATGTGAAGCCTGAAGTCCAAATATCAAATAAACACTTTCACAAAAGGTATGCATTTGCCATGACTGCTTCAGTGGCGCAAAGGTATCAACTATTGACTGATAATCAAAACTTCATGGGTTCGAGACCGGACGAGTCAGTTTTGAGAAGTGAGCTGCTCTTATTCTTACTATCTTAGCTTTGTTTTTTTTTATTCAGTTTTATTCTCTCAGTTGCGTTCATGATTGCACCCCCCAAACCCCCAGATCTGGCTCTTATATACAAAATACAGCAACGGCAGCTTCCACCTGCAGCTATAGACTCTTCAGTACACAAGCATTCTCGCACCATTGCTCACGTACTGAAGTGTCAGCGTGCACTTTCATAACATTTCACATATACTTTTTGAGCATGCCCGTGTTGATCAAACACAGGAAGCTCTGCAGTCTACTTGTGACTTTAAGTTGTAGGAAGTAAGTAACTAAATCCAAATAAATAACATTCGATCTGGCTTTTATGTAAGTAACATATAAATGTTAATGTTTTGGGCATAAGCAGGAGATGCAGAGGACAGAATAGTCCCACAACACATCCCTGCCCCCCCAAACCCCTAATCTGAGGCTGTTTTCAGATAAAGACGTGTACTTGACTCCACCACGCAAGCTGTTGTATCAACCGCCTACTGTAAATGCATGTGTTCTAAATCTATATTACTAAACCACAGTTTTAATTTATGCACGGATGCACTGATATGCATGTGCAGTGCGCCGCGGGGCCCCAGAGTCAAACGCAGTGGCTTCCCAGAGTCAGTAGGTGGTGCCCAAACACCGCCCAAACACCACAACCCTACAACGTGCCTCTGTAACAGCGGACGCAAAGGAGTCACGGCTCCAACAACACAGAGCTCAAAGGCGCCTACAACACATTTCTGAAACACTACATGCAAGAGAAGCACAGATCCAAAACGAATAATCCACTGTGCCACCAGTCAGTATAGGTTGGAGTATGCTTCCTAACAGTAAACGACTTCTACCTAACGACACAGCCACAGAACAACAAAGACGAGACCGCATAGATAAACACAATACACGGAGGCTCCTACGACACGCTTCAGACACACCAGAAGCAAAGACGTCACGGCTCCATAATGAAAGAGCTCAACTAAATACAAACACAAGCCCATATGGCTACGACCTGTAAACGAGCCCGTATGGATAAAAAGAATGAACGAAGGTGCCCACACAAAGAAACCGCTTTAGTACAAATATGTTTATTTAATTAAATGAAAACTTTACCATGGCTACGACCTATAAACTAAACCTGAGGTAAAGCGTGCACGCCAGGTTGTACAGCCGCCCCGAACGCGACCGTCCACACCACCGCATATACCACGTTCGTTTAGTGATGTAGCCCTTCATGCCCGGATCCGCCGCCATGGCCACTTCAGCACGCGAATCCGACGCCGTCAGCAAACGACTTCTCGCTGACGACACAGCCATAGAAAAACAAAAACGAGACTGCATGGCTAAAAACAATACACGAAGGCGCCTACAACTGAGTCACAGCTCCAAAAAGAAACCGCTTTAGTACAAATATGTTTATTTAATTAAATGAACTTTCCCAGGACGCAACCACCCTCCATGATATTTCATCCCTCCAAGTATCGGAGGGAACAGAAAGTGATTGCCATTCTTGGATTTGCGATTCATTCGAGAATCGCGGGCTTGCTGGTAACGATCTATTCCACTCTAAAACTCCAGCACTTCACTCTCAGATAATCAATCAAGGCATGAGCTGGGAGACGTTTGTGCTCGTTCTAAGTCGGTGGGGGGATGGAATAGCAGGCTGCTTGCTGGTTGTCTTAATCGGCACATTTATAGGACAAAAGACGCTGAGGGAGAGGTGCAAACGGATTTAAGGTGGGCCGGATCTGCAAGTTTTTTCGTAGGCTCTGGCAATTTTAATGTTAAAGGCTAGAGAATTCTGTGAAATAATTTGTCACTAATAGTATGAAGTGATTTGTCTTCTTGGTGGTAAGTTTGCCATGTCTGCTGCTATCTTCTCAAATGGCATATTGGCACTGATGTTTGAGGCCTTCAAGCTTCATGTGCTGTACATTGCCGGCACCAAAGATTACTGTCTTCTAACATCAAAGGTCAATAAGAACAGGAAACTGCCTGTTTTCATTTTTCAAGAGCTAAAATGTCCTGAAAGTGAGTAACCAGGCAGACTTTCCAATACAGGATGGGTTAAACTGCCTTGGACAACAAGAACCTGTAAAATGCAGTCACCAGGAGGAGGCCATACTCTGTGACTCAAAATAGAATCAGAAATGGTACGTCTACAAAATTCTTCTCAGTAATAATGAAGTATTGCAGGCTGACCCTTAAGGCAATAGAAAGGTGGGCTATCGTTTGCTTTTACCCACTGATTTCAGTTCTCAAACTAGAGTCCTTAATTTGGGCTTGTTTAGGCTCGTCACTACTGCGGCACATTTCAACTTGGACTTAAGCGGAGAGAAGTTTGATGTTTGTAGTCTATCAGGAGGAACAGCCCAGTCTGCTGAAGTGTTAAATTTAGGAAGTGCAGTTTCTAGTAGTGATTGTGTTTGTCTGACAGATGATTCATTCATATGCAAATTGTTTTGTTTGAGGTTTTCTGTCTGTCTGGACAGATTTAGAGCACAATGTATTTAATTGTCCTCCTAGCCATTGTCAGAACAATGTCAGTGAAGGTCAGTATTGTTGTGTCTGTTTGTCTTACTCAGTATTCAACAGTCCAATCATAAAGGTTTATTTCCAGTGGCCATCTTACTTGTTGTCCAGTTGGGTCACAATCAAAATCCATCTTTCTCAGACCTAAGTAAGGGTTTGTGATCTGTCAAAATGTTAAAGGGATGACTTGGGAGGTATGTTGACTAGCATCGTGACTGCTGTAAGCTACCACAACATCTGCTTTGTCACTCTTCACTTGAGAGAGAATGCAGCCAATGGCAGGATTTGAAGCCTCTGTAAAAAAGAGAAAGCCGGGACTGATGAGCATGAGTTAATACATAGCATTAATCATGGAAAGACATCTGAGATACTGGGGGGGGAATCAGAATCAATGGACACAAAGATTCTGTTGTCATATCAGACTGCCAAGCACAGACTACTACTGTAGAATGTCCAGGAAGAGATGGATGGCCAGTTGGCCGAGTTCTCCTGGACTGTGACTGTGCTTCACTTCGTCTGTTATAACTAACCATGGACCCCCCAGAAGTGTATTTTCTCAGGAGATGCTGCTGACTGGAATTTTTGTTTTCCTCTCCTCTGGTGTCAACTGACCATAGTTCAATGATAATGGTAATGGACTGATTTTATTCTGTTCTATTTATGTTAATCAATTTCAAAATAGTTTGCTGTCTGTTAGACAAATTTGTGTCTTTATGTGTATTCATTACGTGATTGGTCATTTGTAAAGTTTAGTGGACTTGTATTAATGGAGTTTGTGATTTTTGACTGTGTGATGGACGGCCGGGGATCTTAACTGGTCGAGACACCCTTTTGAGGAGAAGACCGGGGGAATGGACATATCACCAACAGTACCTCTCCCGGGACACAAGAGGGCAGCCCCCCGGTTTACATTGGGGCCACGGAACTGGAGCTTAGAAGCTCAACCCTGTGGGGGTTCATGGCCACCACCAGGGGCCGCCTGGACAGCTCCGGAGCCTCGGCATGCAGCTCTTTTGCCACACCTGGAAGTGCTGCCAGAAGAGGAGCTGAATTCACTTGCAGCACTTCCACCACACCCGGAAGTGCTGCCGGATGTTAAGCGGGAAGCGCCTGGAGAACGTCCAGGCGCAGTATAAAGGAGGCCGCCATACTCCACTCGGAGAGCCAGAGTTGGATGGAAGAAGACAGAGCTTGTGAGTGAGGAGTGGAGGTGGCAGAAGAAAAGGACAGGACTGAGCATTGTGGCTGATTGGTGCACTATGTTCATTGTGTTGTGCAGAAAAGAACTGAGAATAAAAGGTGTGTGTTTTGGGACATTTGGTGTCTGTGTCTGTCTGTGTCCAGGTTCAAGTTCACAACTAAAAGAATTTGTTTCTGGCATTTTGAAAGAAGGGAAAAATTTTAGTTAATCCACAAAGCCATTTGGTTTCGTTATGGCCACTGCCATTTTTTAACGATCTGGCCGGTGTAGTAATCGCCTCTTTTTATACTTGTATTTTGATTCCCAATATAGTTTTTTATCATAGTGAATTTTGGGGGGGGTTGTTTATTGTTTTCATGTAAATTTAAAGTTTTTTTTAATTAATGCGGTGGCAATGCTGCGCTAGATGGAGAGAGATCAGCCAATGTCACCAGGAGGCGTACCACTCACAGTGCTGAGAGATGGGCTCTGACGAAAGGAGCTCTCCGTTTAGCTCACGCTGCAAGGCGCTCACCTCTGAACTGGAAATTTGTTTAAGTTTGAGGATTTGCTGTCGGCAGCTAGATGCGGAGCTGTGCGGAGCTTGTCTCTGGACACTGTGATTGGTGCGCCTCCAGGTGACGTCAGCTGGTCTCTCTCTGTGTCAGACCCCACCTTTCCACTACAATTATAAAAAAAAAATGACATCAAATTTAAAGTTTTGTTTTGTTACCATTCTGTTTGTTTGCTTATATGACACAGAGTACGTGTTCCATTACCGCACACTGCACATCGATTTCATCCTGGCTTCTGTCACTGTAAACAAGCTGCCAATTTTTTCACACGTTATCTCTCAATTGAATAAAACTCTTGTGCTTTTCTTTCTAGCATAGTTAGCATGGATAACAAGTAGGCCCTAGCGCTAAGATTTATTTTCGCTTTTGAACTCGTTTTTTTATCTCTGACTCAGATTCACATTTTTGCCATTGTGTTTTGGTTGCCTGTTCGTCCAGTTTTCTCTTTTGACCATCATTTGATGCTAAACTCTCTTGATTACTTTTTGTGCTGGCACCAGCATCTCATAACAGTCCATTGTTGCTACAGTGATTCATCCCATAATCACCTGGGGATGCAGGATGCATTTCATCATTAGAACAACAGTATGAAGGCTGGCATGTGCATTCCCAGATTATCTGATGTTTGGATAAACTTAGTGTTGGTGTACAATTCTTCAAGTTTTGGTTTTACCACGATTAAAGAAGTTACTTTTGACTTTGATTTTTCATTAGGGTTTTAAATTTGATGAAAGACTGGGTTGACTTTTTTTGGCACTGCCCTTGGCTCAATTTAAAAACTCTGTCTCATCTCCTGATCCTTTTTATTAAAAACTTTCTGTTATGATGTAGAGTCTCAGACTTGGCAAAAGAGTGTGACAGCTCATGAAGACCACCACCAACCCCCCAAAAAAAAATAAAAAAGAAAGGCTAGTAGACTCCCTAGCCTACCAAGAAGACATCACCTCTGGCAGCCTGAACTCAAAATGTACTCGTTGGCTTTGGCCTTCATAAGCCTAAAAAAGATGTTTTTGGCTAAAATTTCAAAACATCTTGGATGCTTCTCAAGGGATAGAAACTGTGATAAAACTTTTGATTGAAGAGACAGATTTCACGAAAAGAATTTTTATAAAGAAGAGTATTTCACAAATAACAAACATAAAAAGTTGATTTAAGAATAAAAGTGAGTTGCCTGGAAGTGAGCAAATACCAAAATACAATCTATATATATAAAGGAGAGTTGGGATCCAAGAGACTGTGTTTGTGGAGGGATGGAGAGTTAAGGCGGGTGTTGGAGTCACGTGATCATCTCCCCTCCCATTCACCTCATTTCATTCACTTCATTTCGCTCCGAGCTGAGCTCCGCAGCTGACGCGGTCTTGCCGTTCTTTTTCCTTAGTGTTTAGTCCTTTCTCCTTTACTGATTTACTGTTTAGTAGACGCGGTACTTACTGAATAGTATTTTTTCCTTTAGTGTTTCTTAGTGTTTAGTAGACGTGGTGTACCGGTGTTCCCGGCGGTGTTGTGGTTTAGTGTTACTTTCTACTTCGTTTTTGTACTTTAGTGTTTAATAATAAATAATAATAATTCATTACATTTATATAGCGCTTTTCTCAGTACTCAAAGCGCTAAAATAGTGAGTGATTCTTAGCTGATAGCAGTGTAGAAGCAGCACAGCACAACGGAGCCGGTGGGACAGGCGGGTGTGGTAGTGTAGGTGAGTGGCGATAGCAAGCAGCAGAAAGCACAGCAGGAGGAGGAAGCAGGATTTGGATGTTCCAATACACAGCCATAAACAGTAACGCTTGGTAATTTCAAGCGTGATCGCCCCGGAGCCATAAGCCATATGCCAGGTTAGTATGAACATCAGATCAGTTCCCGGTCGTAGAGTACTGTAAGATGAAACGGGAGCAGATCAGCATAGCGAATATAATCAGACAGATCATCCTGAGGTGCTAGATCGCCAGGTACAAAGAAATGTTTGTAGGTCTCGTCCCATGATCCACAGACTCAGCTGTTCCCAGTAAAGTGGAGTCCATAAAATCTGTAAATATTAAGCCAAATCTATGCAATTCGAGTCAGCTGTATTCACGAACTATACGTACAATAAACAAAATAAAACAAGCGTAAGAAAGTGCAGAATTAAGGCAATTTTGCGAAAAGTGTTGTTAACAGGGAGGAGCGACAACAACAAGCGTGCGCCAGCGTCCCCTCACCTGCTATAATAAAGCAGTTATAATAAAGAAGTTTAGTAGACTTTTACGTTATCTCATTTAGTGTTCTTCCCGGCGGTGTTGCCGTTTTTTAGTATTAGTGTCTACTTAGTGTTTGTGTTTAGTGTTATGGAAGGAGTGATCTTACCACTGTCAGATTTTGCAATGAATGAGTTGGTAAATAATGATTATTTATCAGCAGATCACATGAGCAAATTCAACGAAATTTTAGCTGCGCATACAATTTTCCAACCTCAAGAGGTTTTGCTAATGTGGACTCCTGACATACCTATAATGCCCATTCCACAAAAAGCAAAACATATTCAAATATTACCTTCTGCAGCTACTGAACGAGTGACTCACTGGGTGTGTACCTATTATGATGGTGCTGGAATTCATGTCTATGACAGTTTAAACGCTGATAAAAAATACAACCTCATCGAAGAGCAGCTTCATTTCCTTCATGCTTTGTTTCCTTACAAACTTCCCATAGTTTATGAAGACGCACAGCAACAATTAAATCATACAGATTCTGGTGTATTCTCTATTGCATTTGCTGTGTGTATTTCTTTAGGAATTGACCCAAGTGATCAAGTTTTTACTATTTCTTCAATGCGAAATCACTTACAAATAATTTTTGTTACTCGACAATTGCTTCCATTCCCTGTTGAAAGTAGCCAACGGGCGACACCAGTTACAAGTATTCAGTGCGTTCAAAGACCTGTACGAAGTACGGCGACTAACACAGTCACTCATAAAAGGGGAGATGACTCAGTGCAGGAAATGGGTATTGAAACTACCTTGGAAGACATGCAATCAACGAGGCGATTAAACGGATCTCAAGAGACGTCTTCTAGGTTGGATAAAAAGCGCTTGGCTGCCAAAACCATATATATACATATACTGTATATATACATATATATACAGTATATATACACATACACACACATATATATTTATATATACATACACACACATATATATATATATATATACACACACACACATATATACATACACATATACATCTATACTAATAAAAGGCAAAGCCCTCACTGACTCACTCATCACTAACTCTCCAACTTCCCGTGTAGGTAGAAGGCTGAAATTTGGCAGGCTCATTCCTTACAGCTTACTTTCAAAAGTTAAGCAGGTTTCATTTTGAAATTCTACAAGTAACGGTCATAACAGTCGACAACGTCCGCCATGTTAAACTTTCTTATTTATGGCTCCATCTTCACTAAATTTGGTAGGCGGCTTCCCTGCGCTAACCGAAACTGATGCACATACTTATTTCGGTGGTATGACACCACTGTCGGCCGCCATATTGAACTTTCCAATGGTCTTTGTTACTTAATGGGCCCATCTTCAAGAAATTTAATACGCGGGTTCCCAACGCTAACTGAATCCTACTTACGTACATATATACGTCCATAGCCTGCAGCTCGGTCCACACTCTGAATCCTCCAGGCACTCCTGAGCATAATCTAATTTTGAAGGTTGGGGCACCAATAACGTTACTGAGAAACTTACAGCCACCGAAACTTTGTAATGGCACGAGACTTCAGGTCACATGCCTGCAAAAGAACCTAATTGAGGCAACTATTTTTACTGGCGGTGGCTCAGGGGAGAGAGTTTTTATTCCTCGCATCCCTGTTATACCCTCTGATCTCCCATTTCAATTCAAACGCCTCCAATTTCCAGTAAGGCTCTGCTTCGCAATGACAATTAATAAGTCTCAGGGACAGACCCTACAAAAGGTTGGCATTGATTTGAGGCAAGATTGCTTTTCACATGGCCAACTATACGTTGCATGCTCAAGAGTAAGCTCAGCGCACAGCTTGGTCATATTACAACCGGAGGGGCGAACTGACAACGTGGTATACAAAGAGATCCTTAACAAATAATTATTGGTACATTTTCCCTCAATTTATTATTTAAAATTTTAAAGCAGTACTTCGCCGCTGCGAAGCACGGGTATTTTGCTAGTATTAGTCTAAATCTAAAAAAAAAGGAATACATTAAACACAAAGAACAATAGTTACAGATGACTCCTACAAACACCAATGCACCACTGCTGAGATCATCTTAAACAGCTAGGAGGAGGTCTCAAGAGTGGTGACGTCAGGGTGGCCACAGCTCTTGGAGGTACTACTCACAGAACCCAAGGAATAGACTCACATTTAAAGAAAAAGTTGTAGAATCAATGACAAATAAACAAAACCAGCAGTAATAGACATAAAAAATAGTAACTCATATTGAACAAAAACCACACTTAGAACTAAAATAAACAGAAGGCAGAGAATAAAGCCTAGCTAATACATAACACTGGCTGACGCAGTACAAAATGAGGGTGCACAAAACCAGGGAAATATTTACCAGACGCTAGATAAAACACTGATAATATGAACATAGATCAAGAGATGCACACACTTCTGTAGGATTTCAAGGAGCTGGCCAGTCTTTTACTTTCTCAGCATTTTCCATATCTGGGTGAATACCCACTTCAGAAACAATATGTCCTAGAAATGTAGCTCTCTTCAGAGCAAAGTCACATTTTGCTGGCTGCAGCTTCACATGTGCCACCCTTAAATGATCACATACTTGCTTTCAAATGCTGGAGGTGTTCAGAGACGCTTCTACTATACGGTAAGTGATTGTATCGTCTTGAGCAAACCAACTATATTTTCCAATATAAACCAAACAAGCATCTGATTCCGTTGCTCGTGCCTTTACCAATCTTATTGGCATCACCTGGGATTGGTGAAGTCCTGGTCAAGGTGTAAAAGCTGTCTTTACCATATCTTGTTCATCTAGCTAAACTTGCCAATATCCTGAGTTTAAATCTATGGTGCTAAAAACAGACAACCGCTCCACCCAAAAGTGTCTAAGATGTCATCGATTCGGGGCAGAGTGTGACAGAGTTTCATTCTCGGTAGTCCACACAAAACTGCTATGAGCCATTTTTTCTTTTAACCTTGATAACAGGCTCAGCCCATGGACTTTGGCTGGGTTCCACAATTCCTTTGGCTAAAATATCATCAGCCTGTGACTGGATTACATCCTGCCTTTGTTGTGAGGTATGATATGTTTTTTTCCTAACAGACGGCAAATTGCAAATTGGAATCTTATATTTCTCTCTATTAGTACGCCCTAAGCCAGTGGAGCTTGAGCTAAAGACAGCAGTGTCAACCAAATCTTTAACTGATGGTGCATCTCGCTGCATTTAATGTTGAAAAAGCAATGCAGCTAACGCCACACTTGAAGTGGTCATAGTACACTCTTTGGAAGGTTAATGTATGTCTAGTTCATCTGAAATCAGAAAGAACTGGCCAGTTTTTACAGCAGACTGAGGTATAATAGAAACGTTTGTAGGGTTCATTACACGCCCAGCTGTACTGTATGTCCCTTTTCAAGTGAGTGAGACTGTAAGCAAAGATGAGTCCATCAGCCATTCCTGCCTAAGGACCAGGGGTACAAGTGTTATCTGCTGGGGGAACTAATAATGCAGTGCACATGATTTCACAGTCTGGTGGAACTTTAGTTTTCACAAAGCAGTAATGCTCACAGAGGTCAGCTGACTTGATTTGATCAATAGTAAATGCTGGAATAGTCCAGTGCGTCCATCAAGTCGCATGATTTTGGCAGAGAAAACCACAGCTAAGTGTAATGCTTTGGCTAATACTTCTAATTATCTGGACATCATGTTGCTCTAGATAACTGTATGGTCCAAAGCTCCAACAATGTCCAAACCCAGTCCTGTGATGAATTTTATAAAATTCAGTTCTTCTTCTTATGTAATGAAGGAAGTGAAAGTCAGCAGCTTTCCCTGTTACAGAGTCATTAAAACCACTGTCCAAAAATACATGCCTGCCGTTCCCTTTGACATTGCCATTAATATACGTACTGTCTAGGGACTTCAGAAACTATTCAGACTTCTTCACTTTTTTCACATTTTGTTAAGTTACACCTTGATGCTAAAATCTATTGAATTATTTTTTTCCACATCAAACAACACTCAAAAACCCAGAATGTGAAAGTGAAAACAGGATATTTTTGGAACTTCTGCAAATCTTTTGAAAATAAAAAATTTTAACAGACCCTTTACTATAACACTTGAAAGTTGGCTCATTTTATTATAGGTCATCGATGAGATGTTTGTACAACCTGTTTGGAGTCCACCTACAACCAATTCAATTGATGACACAACTGTGTATAGAAGGACCCACAGTGTTTATCAGAGTACAGACCAAGCCATGAGGTTGAAGGAATTGCCTGCAGAGCTTTGAGACAGGATTGTGTCAAGGCACAGATCTGGGGAAGGCTACAAAAACATTCACGGTTCCCAGAGAACAGTAGCTTCCATAATTCTTGAATGGAAGAAGTTGGAACAAACACGATTCTTCTTAGAGCTGGCCACCCAACCAGACTAAGTACCGTAAATGTGGGAGAAGGGCTGTGGTAAAAAGAGAGGAGGCCAAGAACCCAATGGTCACTCTGGCTGAACTCCAGAGAATCTGTGTGGAGATGGGAGAAACATCCAGAAAGTTATCCATCACTGCAGAACTCTACAGATCTGGGCTTCAGGATGGAGTGGCCTTTCTTCAGTAAAAGACACATGGATGCCTACTTGGAGTTTGCAAAGAAGGCTTCTTAAGGACTCTCAGATAGTAAGAATTTAAATTTTCTGATCAGGTGAAACCAAGATTGAACTGTTTGGCCTCAAGTCTAACAGTCACTTCTGGAGAAAACCAGGCAGTGTTGATCATCTTTACAATACCAATCCAACAGTGAAGCATTGTGGTAGCCATATCATGCTGTGGTGTTGTTCATCATTGTCAGGGACTAAGAGACAAGTCGGGCTTGAGAGAGAGACGTCAGTTCTGCATGTTCAGTGCATTGCTCTTTACTCTGCTAACTCATGACTACACTGTCAAATCCAGCAAATCAACTCTTTAAGTCTGCTAATGATACAACAATAGTAGGACTCACCAGTAATGAAGATGAAACATCACTTATGAATCACTTTATAATTATACTGGATTGCTTCTGGTAAGCTATGCAATACCATGTAAATGAGATGAATCAAGACATGTAGGTAACTTGGCAGGAAAACACCATCTCCATTTTGATGTCTGTATCCCTGTACCGAGTCTCCAGGATAACTTCATAACAACGTGCACTCTGTTGAAATGATTTGGTGCCACTGTTATAAAATAGTGGAGGTAATGGAATATGCGTTGGCTTGGTATGGAAGAGGCAAGGTTTAACTGAAGCTCGCTCTCACCATTTGACATTTTCTTTCCGATTTCTTCTTTTTTTGTTTTGAATGAAAGAGTTCACTCACTCACCAAGTGTGAGATGTCCAAAAGGTGGTAGGCAATAACTCAGTTTTTGAAGACTCACTTCTTCCCTGCTGCTACCAGTAGAGCATTTTTAAAGGAAAGATGAACGAGGCAAGGACACTCAAGCCACAGGTTTTGAGTTCCTTTTTAGACCTTTACTCTCTTTGGTGTAGACAGCGTACAGAACTTTCCACTCTCCTCCAGGCCTCTCCATCCCCAGATCTAACACTCAAGACCCAACTAATGCATTTCTAGTGTGCCAGGGAAGAACAATCAATTAACAGACGTCAGACCAAATGACTGAATTATTCAAAATAACAATTACTGTATTTGTGTCTTTGCTATTAGTATATTACAGCCATGGTTTATTCCCTGGCTTGCATTTATTTTCTGTTGTTTTTGTTAACTTTGGATTATTATTTTACATGTTTCTGTATTATTTCTCTTGGTATTGTTTATTATTTATTAATTTTGTTCTGTCCCTTTAAAATTGTTTCTCCAATATCTATGTGTAATGATTTGTTCTACTGTGTTCCTTGCACTTTGTGGGTGGAGCCTCAAGAGGTGGGGTCACCCTGATGACACTGGTGAAAGACCGCCCTCTGCCTTTATCTTTCTGAGGCTGAGAGCCAATCCCTTCAGTGGTCCCTTGAAATTTTCTGAGTGTGTTTACTGTAAGTGTTGTACTTTCTAGTTTATTGCGATTTTTGCTGCTGCTCTTGGTTTTGATAACTGGCTTTATGTATTGACAGTTGTTCACCTAGGATTGCCTTATAGGCAACTGCTTTTTTACCTTTTTTGCCCTTTGTGGGGATTTCTAAATAAATGTGTTCATTTATGAAGATTCTGCTCAGGGTCTTACTCTTTCTAGCCAAAGGTTTTAGGTTTCCTTTCCCTAGAAGGGCATTTTTGTGTATTTTATAGATTTTTGGGCTTCAAAAGAGTTTGTTTGGAACTTTGCAGTCAGTTCCTTATTTTGGGCCTAGTAGGCCAAACCCACCCTATGGAGTGGGGTGGTCAAACTGCTTGGGTTGAGGTCAAATTTTAGGCAGGCTGGAAAGGTCTTGCTTCCCTTTTGGGGCCTTTAAGATGCCTCACACTCATTTTGCTATAGAAGGGCACAAAAATCATAACTGTTATGTCATGTACAGTGTAATTCTTACTGTTATTGAATCAAACTCATTTATAATAAAGTGCTCAAAAAAATTAAAGGACCATTTTGAAAACACATCAGGTCTCAATGGGAAAAAAAAATCACGCTGGATATCTCTACTGATATGGACTGGGTAATGTGTTAGGAGCGAAAGGATGCCACATAGTTTAATGGAAATGAAAATTATCAACCTACAGAGGGCTGAATTCAAAGATACCCCGAAAATCAAAGTGAAAAAATAATGCAGAAGGCTAATCCATTTTGCCAAAATTTCATTGCAACTCCAAATCATACTCAGTAGTTTGTATGGCCCCCACATGCTCCTAATGAGATGATGGTGTCCTGGGGGATCTCCTCCCAGATCTGGACCAGGACATCACTGAGCTCCTGGACAATATGAGGTGAGCGTGGGGGCCAGTCAATGGTATCAATTCCTTCATCCTCTAGGAACTGTTTGCATACTCTCGCTACATGAGGCCGGGCATTGTCGTGCACCAGGAGGAACCCAGGACCCACTGCGCCAGTATAGGGTCTGACAATGGGTCCAAGGATTTCATCCCGATACCTAATGGCAGTCAAGCTACCGTTGTCTAGCCTGTAGAGGTCTGTGTGTCCCTCCATGGTTATGCCTCCCCAGACCATCACTGACCCACCACCAAACAGGTCATGCTGAACGATGTTACAGGCAGCATAACGTTCTCTGTGGCTTCTCCAGACTCTTTCACGTCTGTCACATGTGCTCAGGGTGAACCTGCTCTCATCTGTGAAAAGGGCGACAGTGGTGGACCTGCCAATTCTGGTATTCTATGGCAAATACCAATTGAGCTCCATGGTGCCCACACAGGGCCCACTAGAGGACGTCAGGCCCTCAGACCACCCTTGTGAAGTCTGTTTCTGATTGCTTGGTCAGAGACATTCACACCAGTGGCCTGCTGGAGGTCATTTTGTAGGGCTCTGGCAGTGTTCATCTTGTTCTTCCTTGCCCAAAGGAGCAGATACTGGTTCTGCTGATGAGTTAAGGACCTTCTACAGCCCTGTCCAGCTCTCCTAGAGTAACTGCCTGTCTCCTGGAATCTCCTCCATGCCCTCCATGCTGGGAGACACAGCAAACCTTCTGGCAATGGTACATATTGATGTGCCATCCTGGAGAAGCTGGACTACTTGTGCAACCTCTGCAGGGTCCAGTTATCGCCTCATGCTACCTACCAGTAGTGACACTGACCGTAGCCAAATGCAAAACTAGTGAATAAACAGTCAGAAAAGATGAGGAGGGAAAAATGTCAGTGGCCTCCACCTGTTAAACCATTCCTGTTTTGGGGGTCATCTCATTGTTGCCCCTCTAGTGCACCTGTTGTTAATTTCATTAACACCAAAGCAACTGAAACTGATTAACAACCCCCTCTGCTACTTAACTGACCAGATCAATATCCTAGAAGTTTCATTGACTTAATGCTATACTCTGATTAAAATGTGTTCCTTTAATTTTTTTGAGCAGTGTAGATTTCTTTCACTTCCATTATTGCTACTGAAAACATAATGGCTGTGCCTACCCAACAAGAATCCAAAATGACAGCAGCCATGTGAAAACTGCACCACAAAATGGTGTAAAATGATACTATGTAAATTGTGGAATCAACAACAATATTAGCGTAATGAGCATCTAGAAAAAACAGATGCAAAGGGTTGTAATTGAGCCAATGTTGTGGAAGAGAGTTCCAGAAATGGCAAAATGAGGTGTGAGTTTTGCAAAATGAGCCACAAAGCAGACCAGGAGCTTCACTGGACTGTCTTAATTTAGCCTCATCCCTAGGCAGCCAGTCCCCAACAAGTACCTGCAGTCTTTGGTCTGATGACACCCAAAATGGGGACCACCTTTAAAAGTTCAAAATACACTAAAAGTCCCAAACTAAATTAAAATGACTTACAAGGGAGAGAAAACTTTAAAACACTGGCTTGTAGAGATTGTACAAACAGGAATCTTTATAAATTGAGTAATTATGTACAAAAATAGAAAAATAAGAAAAAAGGAATGAAAAGGTGGTAAAGGATTTGTTCAAATGGTAATAAGTCCAATCCACAATCCAAAAGGAAAATGTTACAACAGAAGCAAATAAATCACAACCCATTAAGTGCAAAGAAAAAGCAACATTCACAAACAAATCCTTAGAAACTCAATAATCCACTGCTGGGTCCTTCTCTCTGTCCTGAAAGGCAGAGGGAGAGCCCAACAGCAGCGATGTCAGAGAAGCCCCTTGTCCTGGTGCTCCCCCCACAAAGTGCTACTAATATTAGATTCTGGTTTATCCAGAATTTTGGACTTAAATGTTGACTTAAACCATCACAATAGTAAAAACAATGGTGGTGCCCACAAAAACTAAGTTGGCATTGCATAACAATGGGAATTAATTCTAAGACAGTCAAAATGATTTCAAACAAAAATAAATGACAAAAACTGATTTCTCAGGTCTCAATACACAGTGCTGTGCATGAACTATTTCAAAAGAGCGCAATCATTGAACAAGCTCATTTTTCTGGAAACAGTGAATTTAACGTAACGTATTTGCAAGTGAACTTGAACGTGAGCTAGTTCAGTTTTATGTGACATTCCGGATCTGGTTTAGGCTCAGATTAAACGTTTACCTGTAATGTAGTGGTGGAGCCGAATCCAAATACGGTATTCGGATGAGCACAAATAGTGGATTTTTACAAATATTTATTTTGTATGAATTTTTTGCCATTTACTGGTATTTGGAAAAAATAATGTAATATCAAATAGGCACTGTCTGTGTCTGCCTGCTTGTGCTTAAGCTGCGGCCCCCGCTGACACAAGCACATGGTGAAGCTCCGCTTTCACTTTTAGGAAAATGTTGTACTTCGTGAGGCCACTTTATGTCTTTCCCCATTGGAAATGCAATATGTGACGCAAATTTTGACGAGCAGTGTAATTTGACCAGCAGCATAATAGGTTAGTTCACCCACACGTTGGTTCCACAGTCACCATTTGTGTCACACGGTTGGAAATAGAGCGGTAATATATACAAATACTTGCATCTATTTCATTTCTTATTTAACTGGGAGGATATTAGCATATATGGTGTCACACACGTGTGAATTGGAGACAGCTGAAGGGCTTGGAGAATAACTGTAACACATCTGCCCAGGGGGTGGCGGGGTGCACTAACGCTCTTTCTAAGTTCCCTGCAGACCTTTCCCTGGAAATCCCACCAGGAGCCACTGCCTCAACTCAGGACACGTCACTTCTGGTCTTGGCCCGAGGATGACATCACTTCCCCCGACTTCCTATAAAGCCTCACTCCCTTCCTCTGGAATTCAGTTCTGTTTTGGACTCTGTCTTGTAAACTTGACTTACACTCAAACTTTTACTTTTTGCAGCCAGGATACAGATTATACAGGTGGCTGCCCCAAACCTTTGCCATGTCTCATGTCTCTTCTTATCACAATGGTTATACATGTTTGTTGCTGGGTATAACTCAATAAAGTGTATTTAAATAAAACAGTCTTCATAATTATTGTATTTTATTCAAGAACACTGTAATAGCCAAATATAAGGCATGCAAAATTGAAAAACGTAGACTCATGGGTCATTTATTCTCACTCCTTAAAAAAAAAAAAAATGAACTGAACATGAACTATTTCAAAATTAAAATGGTGAACTATGAAAGTGAATTTATTCCTTTTAATCTGTGTGAACTGAACTTTGAGCTAGTTCTTGTGAGGTGTGAACTTGCACAACACTGTCAATACCCATAATAGGAAGAATAATAATGAAAAATGACTAACTAAAACTGGGAAAAATCATGACAGTGACTAAACTGGATCATTCCAAAATGTTAAATGTAATAGTGACACCTGGAAAATGCATTGAAATAGGGACAATAAAGAAGGTTTGGAGCGTAGTAAAATACACCGGCGTATGTGCAGGGTAATTTGCATTGTCTGGCAAATAATTGCAGAGGCGAAACAACTATAGTAAGTGTAGCCAGAGGCTAACTGATATGATACATGTTATTTCTGTGTATTTTATTTTCTTGTTTTTTTGGATCTATTCATGCTCTGCTATTGATGGGTCACATGACCCCAATTCATCACCTTCTCACCAGATTCTCAGGTATAAATATGGCAGTGACACAAATAGAAAGTATTCTTCAGTTGCATGAACAACAAATCTCTTAGTGTTAGTTTATTTTTCAAGTAGACCAAGTGGCTAGGCTCGTTGAATTTTCTTTTTACTTTGATTTTGATTTTTGGTTTTGCTGCAGTCTGTTTGCTCACGATATTTTGATCTCTAGGTTTTGACATTTTTGCCTGGCTCTGATTATGATTCTGGTTAACGTTATTGCCTCCTGGTCTTTTTAGTCACTTGTACAATATAATAATCCCAAAGACTCCGTCACACATAACTATCTGTGCTGTGCTGCAATGACAAGGCAGGAATATCTTTAAAGCTAAAGTACCAGGAGCTGGAAGAGACAGTTGAACAAAGTGTAGGGTTAACACCGAAAAGACCAAACAATTGTGCACCTAAGCCTAAATGTCAATCCTGAACGTAAAATCTTAACTATGTGTCAAAATTTCTTAGCCCTTCATTTTTTAAGAAACATGCACACTCAGCAAATATTTAGAAGTATCTACAATCTTAGACGTAGTTTTTTCCAAAATGCTGACTGTTAATATGATCATGCTGATGACATAATGACATACAACTTCAATGACCCTGTTCACTCAACAAAATGATGGCACAACAATAATAAAACTAAGAAAGCTTAAACAAAAATATCGCTAAAACACAAAATATATACATGATAGCACAGTCAAATATGAACTAGGCCCACACTTGGTGTTGTGGTCAAGTGAGGTACGACACAAGTTCAAAGAATAAATGCTGGGGCCCCCGCTTGGTCACCCCATTTAATAGTGGTGCCAGTGACAAAAATACTGCAAAGAAATATAATCTAGCAAGCTGCAATGCCTTCTCCTTATGTCTGAGGTAGAGCTGTGACCTGTGCTGAGTCTACGTCAAAAATGAGACGCCACCTTCTGGGAACGCCTCAGATTTATAGTCCTCTGACAGGAAGGGGCAGAGTCATTTACCCTCATTGGGTGTCTTCTCTGAGCTGTGAGAAATGTAAGAGACGATACCGTTAGCAAACTGTTCCATTTTGTGTCCCAGGAGGGTACTGCTTACCTCTGATGAGCCTGGAAGGTTATTCTCTGACGCATATGTGTGACAGTTGTCACACATGTGCGATTAGGAGGCAGCCAATGGGCTTGAGTAATTGTAATACTACTTCAGATCAAGGGGTGGTGGAGTGTGCTGACTGTCTCTCTCAGTTAATTGCAGACCATTCACCAGAGAATTCATACGCCTCTGATGATGTCACGTCAGGTCATGAAGACATCACATAGATGACATCATTCCCTCCACCAGCCCTTAAAACCGCCATCTTACCTCCACCAGTTCAGTTCTGTTTTGAACTCAGTCTTGTAAACTACTCAATCAATTTTCAACCTTTTGCAGCCAGGATTATAATATACGGGTGGCTGCCCCAAACCTTTTTGACTATCTGTAGTCTTTTTGTGACACAGTGTACACTTTCAGGTTCACTCCACATGTGGCAGACATTGCAAAGGGCATAGAACTCTGAGACAGCAGTGCCAGCCAGAGTGCCACCTCCTCAGCCTTTTAGTTAGTTATCTGCTTTTTAGCGTTGGATGTTGTTTTGACCCAGAGTTCATTTTGGCTGGCTGACTGATCACATTTGTGAAGTGTCCTACCACAGCCTAAAAGGTCCAGAGGTGAGCTGTATTATTAATAGCATTTGCCATTTCGTCAATCACTTTCAGAGTCTGAGCAATTAGGTGAATGCTGAGCTTGTTTGCTTGTTTTTTAATTTTTGTAAAGCAGCTTGAGCTACACTGTTTATATGAAAATGTGCTATAGAAATAGATGTCATTGTTGTCGTGTTCTGAGTCTCGCCTAAATGTGTGAGGACAGCTGCCTAAAAACAGTAACAGCAGACAACACAACTATTACTCATTTTTTTCCCATAGGCCTATGAAATGCTACTTGGGTCATAAATGTCTTTTAGATGATCATTTCATAGTGCCACTCTCCTCCCAAGTGTTATCAGTACATGTTTACTTCTGCAGGCTCTGCCGAGTCTGCTGCCTTGTACTTTACCATGAATTGAGTGACCTTGCGTTTACTGCTGTGGCCCTGAATTTCACACTTGTTTGCAAGGTGCCTTATGCTGGTGAGCTCAGTGAAGGTCTCTTTATGAAATAAAGGGGAATTGATAAATTGAGGAACAGAACATTATTCAAGCATTATAATAGCAACAGAGCTAGTCTTGGGTGGGATGTCAGTCCATCTCAGTGAGCACTCGCACAACCCATTCGAGGTGAAAAAGTGCAACAACTGACAGCCACTGATCTGAAACAAGAAGGCCATATCTGAAAGTCACATTTAAAAGTAAGAGTTGCCTCCCTTTGTATTTCTTGTTTTTTCTAAGCAGAAGTCATCAGAGTGTAGCCTACACAATAAAGGCACCCCATGTAAATCGGAGGGGATGATGCAGCAGCTGCTCAGTAAGCCATTTTGGTAGAAGGCTCTGACACGTTTTACACCAGAAATAGTGAAGCACAAGTTAGGCTGCTTAGTCCCCTATTGAAGACTTGTTTAAGCAACTGATTTTATAAATGGTATTAAAAATGATATACAATATATAATAGCAATTAAGGTATAAATATGCTAATCTTCATATTGTACATTGTAAAACAATGAAATGAATTTTTTTGTTACATCATAGAACGTTTTTGCGACTTTTCACTTAACCTGCACTGCATGAGCAAAAACATTTGCTGTTATTAAGAGCATTAATCATTTCTTCATTTTGTTTTCTTTGCAAAATGAAATCCCAGAGAGACATTTCCATACTTTAACACAGGGAAATTAATATCCTAAGTTATGATCCTTTTGTATAATTGCTTAAATGAACAAAATGTTCATAAAGTATCCATCCATCCTCCAAATCCAAACACAGGGTCACGCTGGAGCCAATCCCAGGGCACAAGGCAGGAACCAATCCCGGGCAGGGTGCCAACCCACCACAGGACACACACCCAGGCCAATTTAGAATCGCCAATCCACCTAACCTGCATGTCTTTGGACTGTGGGAGGAAACCGGAGCGCCCAGAGGAAACCCACGCAGACACGGGGAGAACATGCAAACTCCATGCAGGGAGGACCCGGGAAGCAAACCCGGGTCTCCTAACTGCAAGGCAGCAGCACTACCACTGCACCACCATTATAAAGTATCCTTGAGGAAAAAATTAAAAACTAATTTGGGGTGGCACAGTGGCTTAGTATTTAGTGCTCCATGGTCCTTGTAATTCCAGGGACATGTGATTTTATTATTATTACTTGGGGGTTCCCCCCTGCTCGCTATGCTCGCCAACCCCCCTTGCCTGCACTGCACGTTAGCTGAACGCACCCCAAGAAGACGTGGTCACTCCTCCTAAACCCCCTCTTAAATGATGGTACAATGGGAAACAAATAGTTTTTTTTTACCTCCTCTTTGCTGGATCAGCTGCTGGCTTGCTGCTGCTTCTGCCATGCCGTATGATCTGCATCTTGTGCAGCACTTCAAACATTTAAAAGCCTGTATAGCAGCTGTCCTACCGGTCCTGGGCGTGGTTAAATCTTTTGGCACAAAGTCTCATCTCACGGGAGGTGAGTTCTTGATATTTTTTACTTTATCATTTAAAAATGGAATGAGAATCTGAAAATTGAACAACATCACATTAAAGTTCGATATATTCTGAATAGAATGATACTAAACATATATGTGTAGGTTTTAAAATAAGCCTAATTTAAAGTGTGACAAAAAAGTCACATAAAAACATCACATAAAATCATTGCACAAAATCGTTGCACTTTTAGGCTTAGGATTTTACTGTATATATAGAGTAGATTATTACTATTTGTAACACTAGATGATGCTATACCAGCACCTGACATACAGACATTGACAACACATTATTAAAACACCCTAACCTGCCCAGAGTATGGAAAGAGAGAAGAAAAAAGAGACAGATGAATCACATTTGATTTTGGTCACTTTTGAAACCTTTGTAGAAGGTATCTTTGTTACTAAACCTCTTATTTATTATCAGGAGTTGTGTCTGTGAGGTGGTGTCTGGAGTTTGGGGTGCTGCAATGTCCCCTGATGGTCACAATCTGCAATTTTATTTCCATGTAAATCACCCAGTTTATATTTTGAAAATGTTCTCAATAAGAAAACAAAAATGTCAAACTTTTTATAGTAGTAGTGTCTTTATTCTCTTAATAGTTTTACAAATCATTCTGCTGTGTTTGGTTTTTGTATGCTACTGTAAATAAGAGGCATTCTGAATACCGTTTTGGAATCAGATAATCACAAAGTAAAGGAGAAAGTTACAATAAGAGTGAGCCTTAGCTAGCTTGAAAGCAAGGTGGTGTTTGTAAAGAAAATAATAAAAGGAACCATGTTGAATGGAAATCCTTATAATTACAGTGTAGAGGAAACACAAAGCGGGCGGCACGGTGGCGCAGTGGGTAGCGCTGCTGCCTCGCAGTTGGGAGACCTGGGGACCCGGGTTTGCTTCCCGGGTCCTCCCTGCGTGGAGTTTGCATGTTCTCCCCGTGTCTGCGTGGGTTTCCTCCGGGCGCTCCGGTTTCCTCCCACAGTCCAAAGACATGCAGGTTAGGTGGATTGGTGTTTCTAAATTGGCCCTAGTGTGTGCTTGGTGTGTGGGTGTGTTTGTGTGTGTCCTGCGGTGGGTTGGCACCCTGCCCAGGATTGTTTCCTGCCTTGTGCCCTGTGTTGGCTGGGATTGGCTCCAGCAGACCCCCGTGACCCTGTGTTCGGATTCAGCGGGTTGGAAAATGGATGGAAACACAAAGCCTAAAAGCTAGCATTTCATTTTTTTTTAACAACCCCAACTAAAAGAAGCGCTCAAGAACTTCAGCAATAAAAAAATAAAACCTTGAAAGCATAATTTAAAAGGTTTAATATCAGAATGTTAGTGTGACACGGTGGTGCAGTGGGTAGTGCTGCTGCCTCACAGTTAGGAGACCCGGGTTCGCTTCCCGGGTCCTGCCTGTGTGGAGTTCGTATGTTCTCCCCATGTCTGCGTGGATTTCCCCCGGGTGCTCCGGTTTCCTCCCACAGTCCAAAGACATGCAGGTTTGGCGCATTGCCGATTCTAAATTGTCCTTGGTGTGTGAGTGTTTGTGCCCTTTAGTGGGCTGATGCCCTGCCCGGAATTTGTTCCTGCCTTGCACCCTGTGCTGGCTGGGATTGGCTCCAGCAGACCCCCATGACCCTGTGTTAGGATATAGCGGGTTGGATAATGACTGACTGATTATTAGTTTAATGAAAACAATACACTATAATTAAATGTTGTGTTTACCTATTGTATTGCCACCATACATTCAAGACAAAAATGAAATTTGTGTTTGATGTGTAATTCCAAAAAATCACAAAACTTCTCTGAAAATTTCTTGAAAACAAAATTATGTGCTAACAAGGGACATTAATTCATTAAAGTGCTGGGACATGAATGGCGTAGATGGCAGGACACAGCAACTCACCGAATCAAGAAGAATTTCTTGCCACCATCAGTAGAGTTTTTGAGCTTATAGCATAACACAATCGAGTTATAAATGTTTGTATCAAAAATACTACACAATGTAAACTACAAAATAAACGTAAAGTTATATAAGACAAGTCCCACAACAAGGAGGGGTGACTGGAAACTTTTGCCTCGTAGTAAAGGGGAAGTGAAAAATCTTTATAAGTGAAAGATTTAGTAACATAAATAGCAAAGATACAAAGGCTGAAAAGAGCAAAAAGAGGTACTAAGGAGTTGCCAGAAAATGCACCGAAGACAGTTCCCGATATGATATCCAAAAATTATAATCATTAAAACAAAAGGAAGATCAAAAATCCCAAAAAATTCAACACAGAAAACACAAGACTCCCTGAAACTTCAAGAAAAGAGCGTTCTCAACACCCTGAGAGCTTCAAAAGCAGGAGGCGCAATGGCAACTTAGTGTTCAGTGAGAAACGAAAGAGCAAGAAGTCAGCAGTAGGAGAGCCTGTTATATCTCAGCCAGGGCTCCTCTCCTGGCTGGGGTTTTAAGTTTTGTTTTATGTTGTTTTTGTTCTTTGCTGAGTCGTTTATTTCTGTTAAAGTTACATTTGCTAATTATCTGCTGTATTTTCCTTGCCAGTGTTAAGTATCATATGGAGCCACCTGCCAAGAACCATCTTGAACTACCAACCGCCCCATAAATCGAGAGAATCTCCCACAGTTCCTGGTGCTTTATTGAGAATGCACTCTGGAGTCCTGCATCTGTCACTGTGCTACATTTTTTCAATCATCTGCTCTGTGTTTTAAACTTGCTATTGGAATCTGTTTTGGAACTTCTTTGCTTTGAATGCTGTTGGGTGAAAGGAAATTTCATTTTGCCTTTTGTGCTCCACAGAGCTTTCTTTTTTGACTCTGGGCAATTTGTGGAAATAAACATTTTTACTTAATAAAGCTTCTACATACAAGTAGGCCTTTTTGTATCTAGCCGGGGTTTTCGACAGGATTTCCCCTTCTAATGGACATTTTTGTAAATGCTTTGTGACCCATAGTTCATGACAGAGCCTTGTGTGGACAGGATTACATGTATAATGCATATTTATTGATGTTGAAGTTGACAGTTTTGTAAGTCAACAAATGATATGACATCTCAAGCCTGATGTGCTCATTGCACTGGTGGCAGCATTTTGATCGTGTTGTGAAGCATGCTTTGGCCCTTAAAGCAAATTGTATCATGAAATGAATCTAGTGCAGACAGCAAAACACACCAACAAGATGGTTTCTTGTCTCATGTGTAACAAGGTTCAAAGCATGGTTGCTAAGCTATATTGCTATGGATGTGTCCTCATTTGCTGTAAAATTAATTAGAATGAAAATGTTTAAGAAGTGTAAGTCAGTTTAATGAGAGACATGCTGATACAAAAGAGCAGTTAAGAGGTGCAGTTAAGAAAAGAGTTATGATTTGCTACAACTTCAATACGCATGGAAATTCAATTTGACTTACGCAATCTTGCTGAATAATAAAATATGTAATTAAATATTGATTGACTGAATGAACTTCATCCCACTAATGAAGCCTATTCCTGTTCAGTACAATTTGATCAGATCAAGTAAACAGAGAAAAAAAATGATAGCTAAGAATAAAAAGTTGTGATGAGAAAGAAAGAAAGAAAGAAAGAAAGAAAGAAAGAAAGAAAGAAAGAAAGAAAGAAAGAAAGAAAGAAAGAAAGAAAGAAAGAAAGAAAGAAAGAAAGAAAGAAAGAAAGAAAGTGGTCAAGTGCAGTTCAGCCATGCTGGCCCTTCCTAACACAGCATCTTCCCATAGTCATCCCACAATCCTGTGATTTGCTGTAATCAGAACCTTATGATGCTAAATACACTAAACAGTGATAGCATGAGTGATATGGCACTGCAGTTAGTTGTGTTGCATTACGAGTTCGACATCTTGGCTTCAAATGCCACATCTGGTTGTTGCCGGTGTCGAGTTCTGCTGTCATTTCCATATCTTTCATTGTAATCTTTTGTAATCTTTTCAAAGGAGGCAGATACTCAGCCACATCTCAAAAGATGACAACATTAGGTTAATTGTCAGTTCTAAATTGCAAGTCAGCCCTGCAATGGACTGCGGCTCCATCCAGAGCTGCATGCTGCCGAATTGGCTCTGGTGCGCAGTTATCCAGCATATTTGGGCCTGTTATGTACTTTCTCACACACGCACACTTGGGAGACAGTTGATGGGCTGGAATACCTGTATGCTCCCACCAGACTGGGGGTTGGCGCTGCCCACTAACTCTTTCCCTACAGACGAGCAGACAAACCCTTGCCTTAAAGCAACTTCTTGTTCTCAGAAGTCAACCAAAATCACTTCCTCTTTCAGGTCCTCAAGATCCCACCTCCACCGAATGTCATTTCGGGTTCCCAGAATTCTGCCATCCCATTACGTCACTTCCTGTTTACCAGCTATATATGGCAGCCATCTTTCATTTTTCCTCAGTTCTGTTTTGAGCTCATGTCTGCACCAAACCATTTTTCAAGTGTACGGGGTGGATCTCCAAACCTTTCACTTATTTTTGGTGTATTAGTTTACAGTACATATCATAATTAATCACTTATGAGCTTTTAAACTGCCAAGTACCATGGTAGAGAAAACTTTTAGGGACCCTCAAAACTTGAATTGGTGTTATTTTAGAGAAATTAGGCGGATAGGATTGGCCAGCTTTGCTGGGATGAATGGCGCTTCTTGTCCAAATTTTTTGAATGTCCAAATGTTTTAATATGTTCTCTTTATCCCTACAGAGCCTGTGTTTGCTAACAGGAGTTCTGCAAAGCAAGACTGAATACTGTTAAAATATTGCTGGCATTTATGGTAAAGTTTAGACCCCTAGTTATCACAGTTGGTGGAATCTCTTATTAAAAATAAATGCCAAAGACGCCAATGCAATGCTCGATGTGAGTCACCCGAGTGTGGAGTTCTTTTGAATGTAATGTTCTGTAACATCATCCTTGACTGAGTTCTTACTAGTTGGTGACCATAAGTTAGCTTTATCACCCCTAAGACCACATAACCAGAAAGGGTGGCCCTCTGTATCACACTTTTGACCACTTTACTTGAGATGTCCTTCCTGCTTGCGGCCTGTTTGAATGCCTTTAGGTTTCATTCTGGAATGCGAGGACAAGCTGGGAGGTATTTGGACTTCTCTGCCTTCACCCTGGTGACTTCCACTGCAATTTTAGTTAGTTTGTTCAGAATGTGAAGTGAACTGAGAAACCATATAATGCATTCATTCATCCACCCTTTTACTGAACCTAATAACCATACTTTTAAGTCAAAGGCGTAATTTAAAATTAAACCTGGTAATGTAATAAAGGCTAAATTACGCAAACATAATACAGCATCCTCAGACTTGTTGAATCAAATTCAGAATTACTGAGTGGTAGAGACTTGGAAGCCGCAGGCACGAGGCAGAAACCAACATCAGATTTACTGACGCTGTATCACAAACTAAAATGAAGTTATACTCCGGGCATTTGGCGTGGATCGAGATGAATCAGTTGTAGCAAACAGATGATTTAAACAGCCTGACAGTAAAGCATTACAACAGTCAACTCCACTCAGTGAAACTGGAAATAAATCGCAGGTCAACATTCTGCATATTAAAAAAAAATGCTTCATTTTACAATATTTCTAATCCGGAGAAGGCAGATCTTGTTGTAGGAATTTTATCGTTGATATAGAAGTTGTTTCTGCAATCAGCCAATTAAACGTTCAAACCTGGTTGGTGTTCTTCAAAATCTGTATCCACTAAGGGAACTTTGGCTGCTTAAGGGCAAATATTTGTCATTCATTAGCTGTTTCACTAAGGCAGTCAATTATAATTATATCAATACTGATTACATTCAATTTTGTACTGTATTATCTTTGATTACAATCAATAATGATGCAATGTTCTATCAGAACAGAGAATAGACAGAACTGGAGACAGACCAGGCGATGAAACACTGTCAGGAGTCAAAACTGGGCAGCAAGGTCCTAATCACTGACCAAAACTCCTAGTCATGAAATGCTCCAAGATTGTACTTTTAATTCAGTAAAATACAGAGTGCCAAACCCAAAACACTCAACAGAAGTTAAACTTAAATGTTTCCAAGAAGTTATCTCTAAATTCAAAAACAAACGCAGCTAACATGTCTGAGTATTTATTCAGGATCCAGACGTAACATTGTACAGATGGCACCAAACACCTGCCATGAGGGAACAAGCAGTAAAATTGATTTGGCTGGTGGACTGGAAGATGGAAAGGCAAACTCAAAAACCAATAAACAAGCTTTGTAGACAGAATCCAAGAAAACTATTTCAGTGAATTAATGAACCCTAAAACGTTCATCAAAGTTGTAGCAAGAAAGTTCTTAACTTTTTGAAAAACTAACAAATTACCACTGGGACAGGAGGGTTGTGAATGCACAGTCCTGGATGCCTGGAGGAGCGCTTCTCCGTCTTAGATTGTCCCAGAAAGTTGGATCATAAAATTGCTGCACCAGAAAGAAGCACATAATGAGGTGCTCACAACAAACAAATGGCAGTGAGAAATGCAAGCAAAATATCGACTTAAATAGCAGAAAAGAAAATTATAATATAAAAATATTTACAGAAAGGTACAAAAATAGGAAAAAAAACTAAATACATCCTAAAAACTAAAAATCATTACCTTTACAATGAAAACACAATAAACAGTCTATATATATATATACACAGTATATATATATGCGACGAGACATGATCTTTTGAAGAGAGACAGAGGGACACTTTCACATCCCGCGAGACGGACAAGTCACATCATACTTACAACCCGTGATACATATTCAGAGCAGGTTAGAGATAATGGAAGTAGGAAAATTCGAAAGTCTCAAAAAAAGGAGAGTAAAAATCGCATTAGTGCAAACAATTGGAAAATATTACTCGGTGAAAAGAGCTAAGTGTATATATTGTGGCAAATGACTGGGGAACTTGCCCCACCAAGATGCTCCGGTGATGGAAGGACCAGGGGAGGCGATATATTGGGGACAATACCTCCCCCGGAACATGAGAGGGTGACCCCCCAGGAGCATGTCAGGACTAAGGGCTTGGAGCTTGGAAGCTCAGCACTGTTGGGGCCTGTGGTCTTCACCAGGGGTGCCTGGACAATTCATGAGCCATGGATGGCAGCACTTCCACAATACCAGGAAGTGCTGCCAGAAGAGAATCCAGGCACACTCGGAGTGCTTGTCTCGGTGTCTGTTTGCATCCACAATATATAAATATATATATTTTTAAGACTACTGTAAAATTTAAATTTCCCCTTTGGGGGCAGATAAAGTAAAATATAATAATAATAATAATAATAATAAAGAATAATAAAGAATTACACTTACAGTCAAATGAAAAAGTTTGAACCCCTCTTAATTCTTTGGATTTTTGTTCATCATTGGCTGAGCTTTCAAAGTAGCAACTTCCTTTTAATATATGACATGCCTTATGGAAACAGTAGTATTTCAGCAATGACATTAAGTTTATTGGATTAACAGAAAATATGCAATATGCATCATAACAAAATTAGACAGGTGCATAAATTTGGGCACCCCAACAGAGATATTACATCAATACTTAGTTGAGCCTCCTTTTGTAAATATAACAGCCTCTAGACGCCTCCTATAGCCTCTGATGAGTGTCTGGATTCCAGATGGAGGTATTTTTGACCATTCTTCCATACAAAATCTCTCCAGTTCAGTTCAATTTGATGGCTGCTGAGCATGGACAGCCTGCCTCAAATCATCCCACAGATTTTCGATGATATTCAAGTCAGGGGACTGTGACGGCCATTCCAGAACATTGTACTGCTCCCTCTGCATGAATGTCTTTGTAGATTTCGACTGTGTTTTGGGTCATTGTCTTGTTGGAATATCCAACCCCTGCGTAACTTCAACTTTGTGACTGATGCTTGAACATTATCCTGAAGAATTTGTTGATATTGATTATTGATATGTGAATTTCCCCTTGGGATTAATAAAGTATCTATCTATCTATCTATCTATCTATCTATCTATCTATCTATCTATCTATCTATCTATCTATCTATCTATCTATCTATCTATCTATCTATCTATCTATCTATCTATCTATTGGGTTGAATTCATCCAACCCTCGACTTTAACAAGGGCTACAGTCCCTGAACTAGCCACACAGCCCCACAGCATGATGGAATCTCCACCAAATTTGACAGTTGGTAGCAGGTGTTTTTCTTGGAATGCAGTGTTCTTCTTCTGCCGTGCAAAGTTCTTTTTGTTATGACCAAATAACTCAATTTTTGTCTCATCAGTCCAAAGCACTTTGTTCCAAAATGAATATGGGTTGTCTAAATGAGCATTTGCATACAACAAGCGACTCTGTGTGTGGCGTGAGTGCAGAAAAGGCTTCTTTCTCATCACCCTGCCATACAGATGTTCTTTGAGCAAATTCCGCTGAATTGTAGAACGATGTACAGATACACCATCTGCAGCAAGATTTTCTTGCAGGTCTTTGGAGGTGATCTGTGGGTTGTCTGTAACCATTCTCACAATCCTGCACATATGCCGCCCTGTATTTTTCTTGGCCTGCCAGACCTGGTTTAACAGCAACTGTGCCTGTGGCCTTCCATTTCCTGATTACATTCCTTACAGTTGAAACTGACAGTTTAAACCTCTGAGATAGCTTTTTGTAGCCTTCCCCTAAACCGTGATACTGAACAATCTTTGTTTTCAGATCTTTTGAGAGTTGCTTTTAAGTATGCGAAGCACCGCCGGTACAAAGCTGTTGAAGGCGGCAGCTCACACCCCCTCCGTCAAGAGCAGGGAGAGAGAAAGCCACAGAAAAACAAAGTCAAAAATCAATACGTGCCCTTTGAGCTTTTAAGTATGCGAAGCACCGTGCAGCATGTCCTTCAGGAAGCAGCTGCACACAGCCCCCCTGCTCACACCCCCCTACGTCAGCGCAAGAGAGAGAGAGAGAGAGAGAAAGTAAGTTGGGTAGCTTCTCAGCCACCTGCCAATAGCGTCCCTTGTATGAAATCAACTGGGCAAACCAACTGAGGAAGCATGTACCAGAAATTAAAAGACCCATTGTCCGCAGAAACCCGCGAAGCAGCGAAAAATCTGCGATATATATTTAAATATGCTTACATATAAAATCCGCGATGGAGTGAAGCCGCGAAAGGCGAAGCGCGATATAACGAGGGATCACTGTATAGGTAATATACCCCAAATATTAAACAAAGTACAAATGTCCCTTTTGGCAAACCACATAACCTGATATTGCTAGATGTGTAGCTTCAGGCAGACACATAAACTTGTAGTTACACGTATTCTTTCTGGTCATTTCTGTTCAGCTCTCTTCAGGTCATCATCACTACAGAGCCAAACAGCCTAACTGAATATGACCACCAAGAGAGAGGGCTTCTCAGGATGGAGAATGGCAACAAAGACATCAAAGTTATACCAGTTCCTGTCCTACTGTCAAGGACCAATGGGGTGAAGTGATACAGAGAAACCAACGGCCAGTCCTAATCAGCCACAACCTAGAAGCTGACTCCTTACTTCATACAGGTTCTTGTTTCAGCAGGATTCAGTCCCAGTCCTTCCAGCTAGACTATCTGGCCAGTTTATGGTGTTCCTGGAGGGATGGCTTGGAAAATGTTACAAGTAGAGAAAATGCCCCCAATACCCTCACCACAAATTATACTTCAAAGCAGCACATAACAAAAAGGCTCTTATCAATGATTTATAAAAACCTTGGGGAAGTTCACAATGAGTTACTTAAAGAGAGCGGTTTCTTTACAAACAATCATCGAAATACTAAATATTAATCTACATCATACCATGTCAGTAATGACACCAGGTGTCCACCCTCCCAGTTGTACCACCTAGCAACTGTCCGTCAACCAACTAAACACAATTCACAAAATGATGGCACCCAAAGCAAAAGCAAGATGGCACAGCAGAAGAACACAATTCATTTCTAACATTACCAAAAATGTGCATCACTCGAAAAAAAAGGACAACACTGGATTCTTTGAGCTCTAAAACTCAAAAAATGAAGTTTCAGTTATTTTAGAGTCCAAGTCCAAATAACCGTAATCATTGAAAACAAAAGATCTTGATGGATAATTAGGAATTACACAACAGTGAGCAGAAATAGACCATAAATAGAACAGCATAAATAGCAAGAAAAAATCACAAAAATACTAAAAATGCAAAAAACACAACTCAAGGGCAACACCCGCTACAAATCATGATGTTGTTATGTTTCATTGTTCATTTCATTTCTATTTCACGTTTACTTATGAAGTACTTTAAAACAACAGGAGGTGAACTCATAGTGCTGTATCATCCATATACCAAGTAACACAATAAATAAAACAAATGATGCACAGTTTTAAATTTTGGACAAAGGGCAAACAAACAACTCTCAAACTGAGTTAAAAGCCTGGGAATAAAAGTCAGTTTTAAGGCGAGATTTAAAAAGAGGCAGTGAGGGGGCCATCCTAACATTCAGGGGTAAACCATTCCACAGATTCTGAGCCAGGACAGAGAAAGCCCTGGTCACCTCTCTGTTTCAGCCTAGGCTTTCAGGCAGTCAACAGAAACAGGCCAGCAGACCCGAAAGACCTTGCTGGGGTGTTTGGAATAATCAGATCATTAAGGTAGGTGGGGGCCGATCCTTTTATAGCCTTGAAAGTAAAGATGAGAACCTTAAAATTTATCCTAAATAGCATTGGAAGCCAATGGAGGGATGCAAGTATTGGGGTGATATGGTCACACTACTTAGTGCCCATTAAAAGACGTGCTGCAGTGTTCTGTACCAGCTGAAGGCAGAAGAGGGAAGCCTGACTGACCCCAGAATACATGGCATTACAGAGATAGAGCTGCGATGAGATAAAAAGCATGTATAACTTTCTCAGATTCATCAGATGATAAAAAGGGCTTGACTTTGGGTCAACGTCTTATCTTTATTACTGAGCTTTTTTGATTGTCCATTTTAAAATCGTCATTCATAATCACACCCAAATTCCTTGCAGAGGACTTAACAAGGTTAAAATAGGGGGAATCACTGGTCCCACTCGGTTGAAAAATGAGGATCTAATTTTTACTCTCATTAATGTTAAGAAAATTTAAGGCCATCCAGTCATTGACGTCCTCCATGCAGTCCAACAATGGTTTGGAAAGGTTGCTGTCTTTCTGTTTTAAAGGCAAGTAGATTTGTGTGTCATTTGCATAACAATGACAACAAATGCCATATTTTCTTAAAATGGATCCCGGGGGAAGAGTATATATAGAGAAAAAGAGAGGCCCCAGGATAGATCTCTGAGGGATTCCATAGTGGGGAGATGCTTCCAGGGTTCCAACTCTTGTTTTTATGTTATTTTAATTCATTTTTGTGTAATTTTTCTGTGTTTATATTACTTTTGTTAATTATCTTCTTTGTTTTCTATGCCTTTGTTATGTGCTTTGTGACTTGTGGGTGGTTCCCACTTGCCCATCATGGCCAGGGACTGCCTCAGCGCTATAAAGGTGAGGGTTTCCCACAATTCCTGGTGGCTTATCTGAATGGACCTGAGAGTTTTGGGTAAGCTCCTATGATTTTTCTACACTTTGCTTCTGAGATTTTTTGGAGTTTTGACCTGTTTGCTCTGTCGTTTAATTACCATTTGGATTCTTGTAGTGGGACTTTGTTTGCATTGAATTGCCTTATTGTTTTAGGAAACTCCTTTTTGCCTTTTGTGCATCATTCATTTTGAAGAGCATTTTTGTGAAAATAAACCTTTTACTTTATACAGATCTCTTATATCTAACTAGGGTTTGACAGTAAAATATGGACATTTTTGCATGTGGTTTTGTAACTCTATAGTGCACCGTTTCTTAAACTATGGATCACGGGGTTGCTGCCGTGGAGTCACTAGTTACTGCAGTATTTAATTGAAATGGGTTGCAGATGGAATGTAAAGTGGGTTGCGGTGGGTCGTATGTTTCTTTTAATTAATTGACATTGCTTCACCGATCACCCTCAATTACCTCCCCCACGATTGCTCACAATTCTCCAAGAAGGCCACCCCTCCACTCTGATTTTCCAATGGAGACCCCTTGTAGAAGACACTAAAAAGGGTAAGATTGGGCCATGAAAAGAAAAAAAGTTTTAAAAACCCTGCTCTAATGTTTTGCAACTCCAAGTCATAAACAGATACTTTGCGTCTGCTAAAGCTTTCTCATTACTTTCTTACAATACAATACAATACAGTTTATTTTTGTATAGCCCAAAATCACTCAAGAAGTGCTGCAATGGGTTTTAACAGGCCCTGCCTCTTGACAGCCCCCCAGTCTTGACTCTCTAAGAAGATAGGGAAAAACTCCCAAAAAAACCTTGTAGGGAAAAATGGGAGAAACCTTGGGAAAGGCAGTTCAAAGAGAGACCCCTTTCCAGGTAGGTTGGGTGTGCAGTGGGTGTCAAAAAGAAGGGGGTCAATACAATACAATACAATACACAGAACAGAACAAATCCTCAATACAGTATAAAATTAAAAATTTTAGAAGTACGGAGCAGAATTTAACAGTAAATGATATCACATAAGAAGATTTGGATATATTTAGAGTCCTGGAGACCTCATCCATCAAGCTGCGTCCCCCATTTGGCCATTCCATGGCTGAAACAGGCACTGGGCCAGCCAATCCGATGAAAGGACCCCTCCTTCCCATGATTCCTGTGATCCTCCATCAAGGATGACTTTATCTTAGGCAAGCAAAACAACTTGACAGGTGGGCCGTGGCACCAAGTGCCACATTTGAGTAAAGAGAAGAGAAACAGAATAGGTGAGGGTTAGTATCCAATTATAACTATCATGTTATTTATGTTTTAGTACTAATGACTAACGACAGAGATGCAGTCTGTACAGTTAATCAGCAGCTCTAGTCAGGATATGCTAAACTGAAGTAGTGAGTCTTCAGCCAGGATTTTAAAGCTGAGACCGAAGGGGCATCTCTTATAGTAGCAGGCAGACCATTCCACAGTTTAGGGGCCCTGTAACTAAAAGCTCAACCTCCCATTGTTATTTTATTAATCCTTGGAATCATAAGCAGACCGGCATCTTGAGATTTAATGTGCGCTCTGGTTTGTAAGTCATGATAAGTTCCGACAAGTAAGCCGGACCTTGGCCATTTAATGCTATGTTAAAAGGAGGATTTTGAAATCTGCCCTAAACTTAACCGGGAGCCAGTGTAAGGATTTAAGAACTGGAGTTATGTGTTCGTAATTTCTTGTTCTTGTAATAATTCTTGCAGCTGCATTTTGAATTAACTGGAGGCTGTATAGAGAACAGTTTGAACATCCAGTGAACACCGCATTGCAGTAGTCAATCCTACTAGAGATAAATGCATGAATTATTTTCTTAGAATCCTGTTTATATATTGTGTATTTATTAATTAAAGAATTAAATTTCTTGATTTGTTTTCTGTATTTTTTCCTTGTTAAGTTTAATTATTTAATAAATTGACAAGAGGTTACCTGCGGTGGGTTGGCACCCTGCCTAGGATTGGTTCCCTGCCTTGTGCCCTGTGTTGGCTGGGATTGGCTCCAGCAGCCCCCGTGACCCTGTGTTCGGATTCAGCGGGTTGGAAAATGGATGGATGGATGGACAAGAGGTTACATTTTGGTAGGGATTTCCATGGTTTTGGTCTTCCACTTTGGGAGTAATTGTAACCCAGACTTCTGTTTATACTGAAAGCAACTGAAAGGCATGGACCTGGACAGCAAGATGGTGCAGCAGAGCTCCACGGGGTTGGGTTCTAAGCTCACCCATTGCCTGTGTGTGTTTTACATGTCCTTCCATGACTGTATGGGATTTTCTTTGAGTACTCTGGTGGTACCATTCAGGAGGTCTGCTCATTTTTTTGGGATTCTAAAATTTTTGCACTTTACTTTAAAACATCAGAGAAATTGAATTGTTCCTATAGTTACTTTATTTTTGTTGGTATTAACTTTTTGCATTTTATTATTGTGTTGTTATTAATATTCCAGATGGTTTCCGGCTTTTTGTGATGCAGGTGCTAGGCCGTTGCTTCATTTGGTTCACGTCATTCACGTGACGTTTCAAAGCCCATGCCCTGTGTTAACTTGTGCCCAAATTTCTCTCATACCTCTTTTGACTCATGGTCTCAGCCTATTCTAATCCCTTAATTGACTTATTTTTTGGATTTGGTTTAGAGTTTTGTTAACATTTTGTGGTTTCGATTTACGACTTTGGACCTCCTTTAGTAAACGCAATTTTCAATTTGGTTTTCCTCACACTTCTCTAAGTTCTGTGTGTCAGGATAATTGATATCTCTAAGCTGGCCACACAGACGTGGGCTCTGTGATGAAATGGCACCCCAACAACAAACAAATGTCATTCATGTGTTTATTACAATTTGCTTTAGTTACCACTCATTATTATTTTTTCACTTTGCATTATTTTGGTAACCTCATCACATTGTCATTTTCTCATGGGCATCGCCATTTTTTGTATGTGGTTGCTACGATGTAGTGTGTTTGCTAGGCACATAATGAGCATATCATGTGACACTGTGGCATGATATTTAAGATGGCCACTTGCAATAAGCAATCATAAAAAAACTTTAAACACCTTATAGTGTGAGACAGTAGATCTCAAGCAAACTACACGTGTATAGGACAAACCTTTCTGGTTTTAAATGTTGAGGTTTGATTTTAATTAGCAATTTGGTTTTAGTGACAATAAGAAGGTAATCTGTGAATCAGATGACAGCTATGACTCTTTGGAAAATCCTGATTAGAAAACACTTGCTCATATCTGCCATTCCTAAAAAACATCCTATTGGGCTGTGCTCCCCTCTGTCCAGTTCAAACATAACACATCCAGGGTGACTTCTTGCCTCGCACACAGTACTATTAGGACAGGTTGTGTTCTCCATGACCCCAAGGCAGGTTACAGAGTTGGTAAATGAAGTAAACCATGAAGTAAAGTATGAGTGGAGTGGTGGTTCTGAGGCTAAGGATCTGCGCTGGTATCCTGAAGGTTGCCGGTTCGAATCCCCGTCACTGCCAAAAGAGATCCTACTCTGCTGGGCCCTTGAGCAAGACCCTTAACCTGTAATTGCTCCAGGGGCGCTGTACAATGGCTGACCCTGCGCTCTGACCCCAAGGGGTATGCGAAAACTAACAAATTTCTAATACGAGAAATCGTATAAGACGAAATAAAGAACAAAAAGAACAAAAAAAAAACCACTTGGGAGTAATGCCTGACCATCTATCTTAACTCTCTAGTCTGCAAAGCATAATTCTGTGTCAAAATCTGCATTTAAGACTGAAAGCATAATGGTGACATCAGAGTGTACTGGAATATCATCAGCAACAGAAGTTAAGGCTATTTTTGGTGCTGTGATCAGGGTGAAAGTCACACTGAAATACAGCATTGCCCCCAGAATCCGAATGCCCCAGAACTCGAACAACTTGGAATCTGAACGAAAAATTTGAGCAAATGTTGCCCCAGAATCCGAACGCTACTTTAGAATCTGAATGCCCAGCACGTTGTTAATGTGTGTTTGTGTATACATTTCCCCTGCACTCGGGCCACACATACGCTTTGTTGTTCAGTTCGTTGTTGGAAGCTGTAGTGAAAGCATCTTGTGTGATATTTGCTGCTATTTTCACTGCTAATTTTATGCTTTGTGCCTGCTTTGTGTTTTTTTTTTATATAATAACAACTTAGTGTATATCACCATGGGTCCTAAAAAGTGTGGTGAGGAAAATAAGAGTAAGAGGAAAGCCTTCCAAGCAATAATCTCTCTCCTCCTCCTCCTCCTCCTCCAGCTTCCACATGTGCCATCATCATTCCTTTTTAAGGTAAATACAGGTTTTTATGTTTTTAATTTTATTAATTTACATTTTTATTCAAATATTATTATTTGTTAATATTTTACCTTAAAATCCAATAGAAACTGTTAAAATCATTTTGAAAATTCGAGTTTGTGGGACCCAGGAACGGATTACTGTAATCCAGTTTCTATTATTTTAAAGGGGAACATTTGTCTTGGAACTCAAACGATTTGGAACTCAAATGATTTGGAACTCAAACGGGGTTCTGGAACGGATTAAGTTTGCATTCCAAGGTATCACTGTATTTCCCAAATATTGGATTTTTTGTAGCAAAAGACTGGAGATGCAATGTTAACGATTGAAACACATCTGTTGATGTCACCTGAGGTCTTTTGGTGCTTCTGGGTTTTCATCGAGACACCCTCACCCATATGACCTCACTGAGTCCTAACTTGGGTTTATGGGTTCCTTTTGATCCACAAACCTCTTGACGTCCTCTATGTTGCCTCTGGGACAGATTTGATTGCTTTCCCCTCACAACCCCCAGTGATAATCCAGGAGATTGAATGCTTTATAAAGAGACTGATTGGCTAACTCCCTGCAGGCCACTTCAATGGACAGGCATTGTACAGGCCAACCATTGAAGCAGATCAGTCTTCAAATAATTCTTACATGCTCTTGGTCACATCCATTCTGTCTGCCCTGGTCACAGTCAGCTCTAGCATGGCTACCTGCCATGTTGTTTCCATCAGCAGAACAATGCTTGCCCTGAGTGTAGTCACAATATTGCATTCCGGAAATATAAGCTGCCTGCCCAGGTCAACCTTAACTGCAACTTATTTTAAGTTATTAATGAAGGATGGAAAACTTGAAATAGTATAATCCTGACTGAGTCTGTCTTCCTGAAGACTTGGTAAAAGCCCAGTTGCAGGAAAAGACAATGCCAGCTGGTAAAGAGCCATCTCTCCATCTTCAGTGCCCACTAATGTGACTTGAGGGTTGCAGGAAGCCTACCCCAGAACCACTGGGCACAAGGTCAATACCAACCCTTGGGCACCAGTCTATTGGAGTATGTAGATGCCGGCATCCTGGCCAGAAGAGGGGATGGTTCTCTACCCAGACGGGAGGCTTCTAACAGGCAGATAAGCATCCCACCGAGGGAAGAGAAGGGGATCAGACCCGGAAGGAAGGACCAGAAAGGATGGACGGTCAGCCCATTTTAAAGGGAAGATGTCACTGGGGTTTTTTTACTCCTCCAGCACACTAGATGGCAGCGGCCCCGATTATTGTTGCCCAGTGGGAGGCCAGCAGGGCATGCTAAGAGATGTAGTCCAGCAGAGCGGCCCTACTGGAGTCACTGGGTGCCACAAGAGGGAGCTGCAGGGAGACAAGCTCCCTGCTGTAATGGACTTTCATATGATCCAGAAATATTTCCATCGGGCAGTGGCCCTGACACTGGAAGTACTCCCGGGTCCTTAATAAAAGAGACCGCACTCCCTTACCCAGGCGAGTCAGAGCTGGGAGGAAGGAAGGCAACATTTAACTTGAGGAGGGCAGTGCAGTGGTGAGAGGAGAGAGATTGTGGTAGAAGGAGAAACTGTGAATCTGTTTTGTGTTTTTGCAACTGTGTGGAGGTATTTGGATAAATAAAACATCCATTATTTGAACCTGGGACTGTGCTTGTGTTGGATTTTGGGGCTGGCTAACGCCCAGGTGTCCATCACAGACGGCACTCACAATCTTGAGGTAAAGTAGTTTGTTATCCTTATCGATGAGGGTGCTGGGGAAAGGCAATGTGTTGCATTTTAGTTTGCACATGCAAGCGACAATTTCACAGAACTGTACATGTGACAATAATGACCAGATAAATGTATACTCACACAACGTACTCACTCTTATCATGCCAATTTAGAGTCACCGTTTCACCCAACATTCATGTGTTTGGGATTTTGAGGAAAGGAATCTTCAATATCCAATTCTCTGATGTTCTGTTCTAAGGAGTTCTTATGCATCTTTCTTCCTTTTTTTAGCAATTTACTTCTGAAGTACTGAAGCCAGCATTTCCTCACCCTGGCTTTGTATTTGGTGTTATGGTGCCATCTAAAGGTGCTGATAAGCTGGAGTCAAGGCAAGATGAGCTCCGGCATTGATTGGGGCCAGAGCTTGTCCTGTCAAAAGTGAGTAGAGGACAGGCAACAGTCCATCACAGGACTCACTCTCACACACATGATCAACTTAATTGCCTGTCATCCTAACTTTTTAGAAATGAAACACAGACACAGAGAGAATGTGAAGACTCCACACATGCAGGGTCTGAGCTGATTTCTTCCTTGTGTTCTGGAGCTGTGAGGCAGCAGGCAACTGCTTGATCTTAAAAGTGCCTTGCTGACATGATATCCTTTCCAGGAGTATGAGCTTAAGTGTCAAACCTATCGTTTCTACAGACGTCGAAGATGTACATCCAGTCCTGACCAAACTGAACATTCAGTGCACACACGTTAGTAAAGAGGAGTGTGGCACAAGGATAACGCTACATGGCATTAAGTCTGCATGTTGTAATCTCATAAACTGAATGAGCTGTGCCGTAATGAGAAGCACATATTTGTGTTTTCTCAAAGCTCATGGCTGCAGTTCAAGGTTATTTGTTTTGGCTTCTTCCTCCCCACCACTTAACACTTTCTGAGTTTTGCCAGGAATGTAAAGACAAGTAAAAGCAAGGAGACACTGTGATCTGCTCTCCCTGCTGCAAGGCTATGGAAATGGATGATCTGCCAAGGTAAGAAAAGCCCCATCAAAGGCCCACAGGTTAAGTCTCTAAGCGACTCTGTACTTGACGTGCTGCAATGGTAAAAATTACTTCTGGGAAAAACATCAGAAGTTCTTACAGTATACCATTGGCAGGGGCCGTTCGTAATGTGGCTGGCTGGGTAATGCAAGTGCCATATGTTTTATTTTTTCTGTTTAATGCTCTATGGGACTGTAAGAGTGTGCAGAATCAATGAAGGTATGTACTTTACTGATATACCCATGAGTGGATCAAAACGTTGAACTGTTTCAATTTAAATCTGAAATTTTAAGCAGAAATGATGAATTAAAAATAAGCACAGACATAATGTGAGTCACATATACCATGTCCATGTTAGCATCCATCCATTTTGTGAAACTGCTTCCTCATTTGCAGAGTTGAAGGAAGGGAGAGTCTGTGCTGATATTATCAGGTGCTATTCTGGGATGGGATGCCAGAAAGATGGGGGCAGGGGGTTATGGTCCTGGAGCTCCTAATTGGCCCTTTAGATTTCTTGAAAGCCTCAAAATGAAATTGTGCTTGGGATTACAATCCCTGAATATACATTTTTTAAAACATGTCATGGTCTTATTTCTTCCATGAGAACCCTGAATACCATGAGGACTGATTGAGGTCATTTATGTTAGGTAGAATGCCTAGAGGGACCTGTTAATTAGTGTTCCCTAATTTTAATTCTTATTTATTTTGTCTTTTTTCTCTTTCTTCATCATTTATATCACTTTGAGGTATATTATTTGTATGAAAATGTGCTATATAAATAAATGTTGTTGTTGTTGTTATCAAATCATTCTGTGGCCTTTACTGGGTTTGTGAGAAAATAGGCTTGAATACAAATTTGGAAGAAGGTTGTTGTGAGACAGACTCTCTGGGAATTTTTGTGAGTGAATTAAAAGACCGGAAGATAAGAAATGGAAGTCAAAATTGTTGTTGAGGTCCGGCAAAGTCAAAACCAGAAGGTCATAAAGGGAAATGAGGGAACAAAGCAAAAATGCTTCAGGGCCAAAATGTTAAACCTAGGGCTAGGCCTAGTTGTAATAAGGCTAACTGTCACTAAATCTGGCTGAGGGATAACTTATTTATACCATCACTTCCTGGTGATGTAATAAATGTGGTGATCCCAGTCAAGTGACCTGTACCCATGTTGTGAAAACCAAATAACAGGAATCAAAATTAAAACACAAATATAATAAAGAACATTTTTTGGCAGGTGGGGTCCTTTTATTTTATTTTGTTTAATCCTCAAAATGCTGTGTGTGTCTTCCTTCTGTCCTCCGAATTAACAAGAGCTACAAAGACATTTTATCACACGATGTTTCATTTAGCCTAACTCTGATCTGACGTGATATTATCAATACTATCATTATATATATATATATTATATATATATATATATATATTATATATATATATTATCATTGGCGACTCTAAATTGGCCCTAGTGTGTGCTTGGTGTGTGGGTGTGTTTGTGTGTGTCCTGTGGTGGGTTGGCACCCTGCCCAGGATTGGTTCCTGCCTTGTGCCCTGTGTTGGCTGGGTTTGGCTCCAGCAGACCCCCGTGACCCTGTGTTCGGATTCAGCGGGTTGGAAAATGGATGGATGGATATGCTGCTGCTGGAGTATGTAAATTTCCCCTTGGGATTATAGATCTATCTATCTATCTATCTATCTATCTATCTATCTATCTATCTATCTATCTATCTATCTATCTATCTATCTATCTATCTATCTATCTATCTATCTAAACAAAGCAAACGAAAGTTCTTGTTTGTAATTTAAAACAACAAAACAGAACAAACAGAATAAGAAAATGTCTACCCCAAGTTTTGCTGCTGTTGAAGCTAACACTAAAACTGCTACAGCAAGTGAATTGCAGCCTTCTGCTCCCCTACACAGAAGCACTTATGTGTCACAAAAAGTGGTTTTTCTGCATGATGCTGGTCAGAAGTACATGGTGGTGTGGTTTTTCGTTTTGCTTATACCTAGAGTGTGTCTCCATGTATGATGCAGTTCATCTGCTTAAGATAGGCATATCCAAAACTGACAACATACTCTATAACTAATTTATTGTATGACTAGCTGTACCCCGTGGCTACGCCCACATAGTAATGAAACAGGACAAACTTTAAAAATCAATAGACGTTGGCATTATATCTGATCGTGTTCAGCTCTGACAGGAGATCGTTCCCCGCGTGGGGAGAAAAGCACATGGCCGTGATATCTCTGGCAATCAGCAGCTACCCTCTAAAACACATGGAGCTCTAATCGCTCTCTCAAAAACGTCAAGCGTTACTCCTTAACAGTCTGTAGATGATAATGTCTGTTGAACAAACATGTATCGCTAGCTAAGCGGAGGCAAGGTGCACTCCAACACGTGGCGAGACGTAGACCAACTCTAACAGAGGCTGGCGAGTGAAAGAGGAAGGCCCCGCCCCCCTGCTCTTGGCCCACAGCCACTCACTTGGATTTGCATAAATACATCGGTACCACAAGCGAACTATGGTACTTAGCGTGATGAGAAAAGTCGCAAAATCAACCGGAAATTTCAAGTTATAGAAAACAACCAGATCTAAATCCGTTAAGTGATTCTCTCGTGATTATCGGACAGACAGAATGCGCTTGGACCATGAAATTTTTAAAACCGTTTCTTAGTGAGCACCTATGGTCCAAGGATAACCTACATTCCAAATTTCATGTCCCAAGTCCTCATAGTTCGGGAGATTTCGTGATGAGTGAGTCAGTGGTATTTGGCTTTTATATATTGTAGATGCCACACGGGATGGACGGACATCCTAGCCAGGAACGGAAGCAGACTCTATAGCCCCTATAGAAGCAGGGAGATTGCTAGAGAACTGTTATTCCCCCAGCATGCTAGATGGCAGCAGTCCTGGATATCCCTACCCAGTGGGAAGCCAGCAGGGCTGCCCAGCCAGACTACATTTCCCGACATGCCCAGCAAGTCACTGGGTGCCACAAGAGGGCGTTTCAGGAAAACAAGCTCCCTACTCAAATAATGGACTTCCATGGGCAATCGCCCTGGCACCAGAAGTACTCCCGGGTCTGTAATAAACGGGACTGCACTTCCTTACTCAGGCAAGTTGGAGTTGGGTGGTAGAGAGGCAACACTTGACTGGACGAGGGCAGTGGGGTGGTGAGAGAACATATTGTGGAGAGAAAAAGACCAGTGTTTTGTGTGTATTGGTAATACTTCTGGAGGTATTTAAATAAAAGCTTTGTTTATTTTTGATAAAGGATTGTGTTTTTGTGATCGTGTTGGTGTTTGGGGCTCCCTGACGGCTTGGGTTTATCACAATATATATAGATCAACAGTATCAGGTGAAAAGAGAGACAAAAACAGGAAAAAGTTTTGGGGAATCCACCCCGTATTTTGTCATTTCTTGGGACAAAAAAAAGGCTGAGCAGTCTGTCGAGTCTGAGTCACCAACAAGGACTGCATGCAGAGCAAAGATGGTGGGTTTTTATAGAGGAGGGACAGAAAGAGGCGGGTCATCTGGAGGGAAGATGGATGTGAGGTCGTCAGGGGGCATGGTCTGAAGTTAGATCTTACTGCTCCTGAAAGAATGGAAGAAGAGGTTTTAGCACACTTGGTCACTCCCTATACTTGCCCTTCAGCATTAGGTAGACCCTCCCGTGCTCCCTCCCATGCGCACGTGTGTGACACAGGATAAGAGTTCAACATTATCAGTTCAGACCTCCAAATACCACAGAGTAGGTCATACACTGGACACTAGCACATTGCAGTGAACGTAACCTTACACATCTCTGGCGACAGCTCAGAAAAGCAGAGCAAATGGAGAAAAGCCCCAGGGATACAGAAACAGTGTGAGAGCTCTACATGTACAGTGATTGGCACAGGAATCAAACTGGGGTCCCAGAAACCACCATTGTGTATATACACCACTCATATGGTATAATAATGAATAATGTTAATAATTTATTTAACTAGGTTGCTTTGCCCCATGCTCGCTTCGCTCACCAACCCCTTTCCTCCCCTCACCAGTGCTACGCGCTGTTGTGAAGAAGGGGGCTGAACGCACTCCAAGGAGACGCTCTCGCTCCTCTAAAACCCCTCTAAAACGGTGATACAATGGGAAACAAATAACAGTTGTTTTTTTACCTCCTCTTTGCGCAATCAGCTGCTGGCTTGCTGCTGCTGCCATGCCGTGTGATCTGCATCTTGAGCGGCACTTCGAATGTTTAAAAGCCTGTACAGCACCTGTCCTTTTGTCTTACTGCCTTGTCTCTCTTGTCCCCCAGACATCCTCAAACACTATTCGATCTCTTTTTGCTGTTCCGTTATTTCACCAAGTAATATTTTCCGTTTGTTTATTTACTCTTATTTTTTTGAAACTTTCGAATTTTCCTTCTTCCATTATCTCTAACCTGCTCTGCATGTGTTTCACGGGACTTACTTCCAAAGGTTTTAAGTATGACGTGACTTGACCGTCTCGCGGGACGTGAAAGTGTCTCTCTGTCTCTCTTCAAAAGATCACGTCTCGTTGCAGGAAAAAAGTCTCGTATCATCGCAATATTTTTTTTTATAATAGAGAGATGTTTGTGTATATTTGATGAATACAATGTATATTACATACATAAATATGGTATACAATATACTGTATATTAGCTATGATGAGCCTTTTATATAGCACCCATCATTGTTATTGAACTGTTATGGTAGGAAAGCAGCCTACTACCCCATCTGAGTGTTATGTGTGTCTGGTCACTCCTACAAGCAATGGCTTGCGTTTTTCTTTTGTTATGTTTGTCAAAATCCACTCTCTTTCCTGCCCTGAGTCTGACTGTGTCTAATTCAGTAGAATAGCTAGACAAATTTTAAGAAAAAGTCCAAGTAGTTGCTGTTGCTCGGAGAATGATGGGTAGCTGTGTTTATTGAGGGTGTCTCATGTACTTCCAAAATGCAGTTACTGAAAAGGTTGGAGCATTAAATAATGATGCAGACACAAAAAATTCCACAGTCCAAGTGTCCTTGTTTCAAAAGTTTTAATAAATGCAAAGCAAAACACTGTTCACACAAAAATGAGGAAAGAAATTGTCAATGCATGTGACAATTTTGTTTAAGGCTTACATATCTTAATTAGGTTTCTTTAAGGCATTGTAATAGCATGACATACATCCATATACATTAGTATTTATGAGAGTACGTATTTCTATCTGACTGACTGACTATGATCATTCTGTTGTTATATCACAAATTAAGCGAAGTGTCAGGAAGGTTCTTTCAAAATGCTAGAACAAAGGGGATCAACCAAATCTCCCATTATCTATGCAGCTTTATAAAACTTACATTCTATTCTATATCTAATTACAGTAAGCAAACACATATGTGAATTTAACATTAAATTTCCAGGATTCTAGGCTTTTACATTGAGCAAGAAGCAACTATTCACTCTCCATGTCCAGCCAATTAGAAGGTCAAGGCGTAAATCACATACGGGCCAGGGTGCACCTAACTGCTCCTTATTGACCATAAGGTGTGTTACAGGATTAATCTGTTGTCTTCTCACGTAATTGGACAGATGCCATCGATTTTTGTTGAGTTTAATTCAATCAGCTAATGCTGTCAGAGTGAAGTTTTAGCTCCTTGACCTTGAATTGAACTTAAGGATTTGAGAATGTTATGTGAATTAAAACAACATAAGAAAATATGCACATCGATAGATAGATAGATAGATAGATAGATAGATAGATAGATAGATAGATAGATAGATAGATAGATAGATAGATAGATAGATAGATAGATAGATAGATATTCTGCATGCAGCTGTATATATACAGTCATGTCCGTTTCTGTGCATGGTCGCCCTCTAGTGGTCAGGGCGCATTAAAACAGCTCCATTAGTGATTCCTATCTTTTATTTTGTTTGGAAAAAGTTGTGCTGACCGCACTGGAACACAAAGAAATGTTTATGTTGTGCGCCTCAGCAGCGCCTGCACTGTCTGCACTCTGTGCAGCACAATCTGTTTCCAGCAAGGGCCCTGGGCGACGCGACATTTTTTAAATAATACAGGCCTACGAACACTCGGACTTAAAGCGAATGTCCAATGATATTGTTTTATTTTATTTTCGCATTCTAGCGATGTCTGACGACCAACACAGTCCAACAGTTAAGGTGACCATCCGTCCCCGCTTTCCGGGGACAGTCCCCTTTTTCGGACAACTGTCCCCACTCAGAAACATGTCCCCGTTTTGTCCCCGGTTTCAGCTGGTTCACTTTTTTGAATGTATCTCATCACCACGAGAAGTTGAACTCGGCGCGCGTGCGCGGTGGTTTGACGGAGGTTATGCTTTACCGCATCCTGTAACTTTGGCGAGAAATCACGTGATAAGCTTTCGCTTTGTACTCTGTAGTGTTTAGAGTCCCTACTCGTGATCGCAGGCTGAATTCAAAGACACCCTGAAAATCAAAGTGAAAAAATGATGTGGTAGGCTAGTCCATTTTGCCGAAATTTCATTGCAGCAACTCCAAATCATACTCAGTAGTTTGTATGGCCCCCATGTGCTTGTATGCATGCCTGACAATGTCCTAATGAGACAACTGATGGTGTCCTGCAGGGGGATCTCTTCCCAGATCTGGACCAGGGCATCACTGAGCTCCTGGACAGTCTGAAGTGCAACCTGGCGGCGTCGGATGGGCCAAAACATAATGTCCAGGAGGCCGGGTATTGTCGTGCACCAGGAGGAACCCAGGACCTACTGCACCAGCATAGGGTCTGACAATGGGTCCAAGGATTTCTTCCCAATACCTAATGGCAGTCAAGGTGCCATTGTCAAGCCTGTAGAGGTCTATGCGTCCCTCCATGGATATTCCTCCCCAGACCATCACTGACCCACCACCAAACCGGTCATGCTGAACGATGTTACAGGCAGCATAATGTTCTCCACGGCTTCTCCAGACCCTTTCACTTTTGTCACATGTGCTCAGGATGAACCTGCTCTCATCTGTAAAAAGCACAGGGCGCCATTGGTGGATCTGCCAATTCTGGTATTCTATGGCAAATGTCAATCGAGCTCCACGGTGCCAGGCAGTGAGCACAGGGCCCACTAGAGGATGACGGGCCCTCAGGCCACCCTCGTGAAGTCTGTTTCTGATTGTTTGGTCAGAGACATTCACACCAGTGGCCTGCTGGAGATCATTTTGTAGGGCTCTGGCAGGACTCATCCTGTTCCTCCTTGCCCAAAGGAGACGATACCAGTCCTGCTGATGGGTTAAGGACCTTTTGTGGCCCTGTCCAGCTCTCCAGAGTAACTGCCTGTCTCCTGGAATCTCCTCCATGCCCTTGAGACTGTGCTGGGAGACACAGTAAACCTTCTGGCAATGGCACGTATTGATGTGCCATCCTAGAGAAGCTGGACTACCTGTGCAACCTCAGTAGGGTCCAGGTATCACTTCATGCTACCAGTAGTGACACTGACCATAGCCAAATGCAAAACTAGTGAAAAAACAGATGAGGAGGGAAAAATGTCAGTGGCATCCACCTGTTAAACCATTACTGTTTTGGGGGTTGTCTCCTTGTTGCCCCTCTAGTGCATCTGATGTTAATTTCATTAACACCAAAGCAGCTGAAACTGATTAACAACCCCCTCTGCTACTTAACTGACCAGATCAATAGCCCAGAAGTTTTATTGACTTGATGCTATACTCTGATTAAAAAGTGGTCCTTTAATCTTTGAGCAGTATATATATATATTTACAACTTCACCATCATCAAAAAGTGTACCTTTATCTGGTGGTTTAAATAGATAACAATAGAAATAATCTTGTTCTTTTAACAGTAATTTAAGCATTTGTTTCTAAAATTTCTTTAAAGAAATGTTAAAAGCAAAAAAAGAAAAAAGATTGCTAATACAGCATGAGTCCTACATATTTTCTGAAATGGCATCCCTCAAGAGTGTATTTTTCTGTCACAGTCCCTTAAACAGACGTTGCTATAACTCGACATTCTCAAATTGCGAATTCAAGGCCCTAAATACTTTGCTGTCCCCAATCCTGTCTCGAGGTCTCAATGTACAGGTAAGGGAGTGATGATTCCTCTCAAAGTAAAGGGGGTGGTGGGGTGCCATTTACAACTTTGCGTAGGGCAGCAAAAATCCTGGAACTGGCTTAATATACAGTACAACATCATTGTTATGATAATTATGCTCTAAAAGTATTCAGCCATTAACTGGTACCTCTAAATTATCACAGTATGTATGAGAGGTGCCTGTGATGTACAAAAGCATAATTCTAGTTCTTGATTCCAGCTGCAGTTCTTCCCAGTGGTGTTCCAAAATCCCAATGCTAGACCCCCGTAGCTATGCATTGGTCACAATACACAGGGCAGGTTCTTCTACGCTGAGCAGGATCACCATAGGCCAAGTACTTGGATTGTTCTGGTCGCTTACAGCCCTAAACACTGTTAAAGACTGTACTAAAGACCCTGTTTCTGCCCTTTAGCAATACACACTTCAAACACATGCTTTTTGGAGGGTTTCGTCTACCATCCTTCTGACTTTAGATAATACAAGACTCCTCCAGGTCCATCCATTAACTTTTGGGGAGTCCTGAATGTGCCCTCTAACAGCTGGGCCCACCCTTTAGCCTTTGCAGTTGAGTGGCACCCAAGAGGGAGTTGGATACCAGACTACGTACATCTCCAAGGCAATCAAAAGAATATCAAATCTTTTCTAAAAAACCCTGGCAGCTAATGATGTGGTGATAGTAACGATAGTCTTAAGCCAATAACACAGGTGACAGAGGTTTTTTTTTTATATAGATGGTTGTTAACAATGGTTACACAGATGATTATAGGAGATCATCCATCCATCCATCCATTTTCCAACCCGCTGAATCCGAACACAGGGTCACGGGGGTCTGCTGGAGCCAATCCCAGCCAACACAGGGCACAAGGCAGGAACCAATCCCGGGCAGGGTGCCAACCCACCACAGGACACACACAAACACACACCAAGCACACACTAGGGCCAATTTAGAGTCGCCAATCCACCTAACCTGCATGTCTTTGGACTGTGGGAGGAAACCGGAGCGCCCGGAGGAAACCCACGCAGACACGGGGAGAACATGCAAACTCCACGCAGGGAGGACCCGGGAAGCGAACCCAGGTCCCCAGGTCTCCCAACTGCGAGGCAGCAGCACTACCCACTGCGCCACCGTGCCGCCCTATAGGAGATCAACCCACAGGCAAAAACTGTTTGCTAGTCTGCCTATAGTCTACTGAATGCTAAGGTATGACTTGCTGGATGGCAGTCATCAAACTGTTCATTGCTGGGGTGTGTGGGCCTGAGACAATAGAAAGTGCTTTCCACCGCTGTCTCTTGTCCTGGCTTTAGTGATGAAGTGGGCCTGCTGGACCTGGGACCCCCACAAATAGTCTCACAATTGGGTCAGTAATGTTGCTTGTGATGGCTGAAAGTAAAGCCCAGGTCTCATGTTACAGATGCCTGCTTGTAAACTGCCAAAATCACTGTGGAGATTTCTGGTCTTGAACCAGAGATTCAGTCATCTTGAAGCGTTCTTGTTATGTAGATTTACAATGCCTTTCACGTTTTCTTACAAGGCATGTGACTTAAAATGCCCTGCTACCTAACGCATGATTATGATTATGAATTGCCTACAATATATTTTTCTTTGATAACAGAACATGCCTAGATAAAGAAATTTGGCATGCTTTGTAAAATGTCATAAAATCAAATAACCTGAAAGAATCACGCACATTCCTGCTGCAGTTCAAAACAAATATTATTACTTATGCCTAGGTATCATATGTCCCCCATTGGTCCAAAAAAGAAAAATGTGCTTCATTTCATTAAAATATATGACATTGGTTGCAACAAGAGTTAAAGCCCATCATAATGTATACAAATTAGCTATCATAGTTTGATTTAGTGTGGAGAAACCTCTAGTTTGACATGTGGCTGGTGTGTGTTACCCTGTTGATTTCAACCAAAATGTCCAGATCTGTGCAAAACATGTCAGGGACGTTTCCTTTTCAACTAAGCGCACATTGCTTTTACAGGGCAAGGACTGAATTTCGCACTTTATACTCAAGTATATTAATAAAACAGATGTTTATCTTCGGAATGGCATAGTGGTGAGCGCTGCTGTCTCACAGCTATAAAGTTCTGCGTTCCATTTTGGTCCAGTCAGTTTATATTGCTTTTCTCTGACATTCCAGATGGATGCACATAAGACTAACTGAGAAATCTAAACCAACACACTATGAATATGTGTACATTGCAATAGACTGGCACTCAGAACAGAGGTGCATTGGGTTAAACTCTGTTGAGAAAGCCCTATGTCATTGTCATAATGCAGTGACCTTAAAGAATGGATTAATACAAACTGGTAAGGCCTTATGGCACCCCATTGGTGGCATGATGGCACAAGAAGTAGCATTGTTGGCACCCAGCTCAGTGTTGATTTTGCTTGTTCTCCATGTGCTCATGCAGGTGTCTGGTAAATGTCTAAAGATTTTCAACTGGGTTGACTGTGCAACATCTATTGGGCCCAATGTACGTGAGTAGTGATATACTGGCATCCCACTCATCTATTTTCAAACACTTTAAACTATTCCTGCATTGCAGTATAATTAATTAGTAAGTCTTTTTTTAAATCAATCACAGTAGCTAAGCTTGCAATCCTGAACTGGACAGAATTAGTTTTATAATTGATGGGTGGATGTATAAATAATACAATTGTATTATAGTACAAAAAAATAAAGCAATCAGTCTTTTTATATCCATTTCTGTGGTGCAGAGGCTCCAGGAACAAACATTGGAATCTTGAGTGCAATGGAAAAAAAATTATACAGGGATGGATGAATTAATAATATTATTTTATTGTAACATAAAATAATGAATAAAACAATCAGTCTTGTGCTATGCCAGCACAGTGATGCAGTGGGTTACAGGAACACAGATTTGATTCCTGGCTCTCAACCCTAGAACTGGATCAAGTGGGTTTAATAATGGATGAATGGATAATGTTACAGGGTTCTTATGCATAATGACATAATAATATTACTGACATGATGGATGGACTGAATTGCTTCAGGAACAGGTAAGCTACGTCAGAGCCACCACCAGGGGGAGGCAACCATGACACCTGTCAGGGGCCCCGAGCAGTGGGAGGCTCTCTCTCAGGAGGCTAAAGCTGCGGCAAATGAACTGGAAATCCCTGCAGTGTTTCAGGTCCAAGATGTCTTATTGAGTCCGATGGATCTGATGCAGAAGCAGATGATCAGGAATCCCAAGATCCAGAAGTAAAATTCAGAAGAGGCACGTTTCACGTAATGATAAATTCCTTAATTTCAGAATTGTCTGGGTGTTTTGAAAACCTAAAAAACATATGCCACCTTTTTTGTCCAATTTTAAATTTATGGAGCATGAGCATGGAGGAGATCTCAGCCTCTTGTGCAAAATTAGATGCAAAATATTTAAAGGGTCTGTCATATATTTTGAAAGATGAGGTGATTCACGTCAAGAACGTGTATGATGCAAATGTTAAGGTCCGAAGGTGGGCACTGTGATTGTTGATATCATATCATGAGATACACATACAGAAATAAAAACGTTGCAAAAAGATATGCTGACTGTTACTAATTTTAATTCAGAGCCACCAGACCCTACACGCATCATGAGAGATGATATTATATAAATTTAATTACAGTTGCGGAAAATTTCAATGTGATTGATGTTAAGCTTGAGTGTAGCATAGGCACTTCACTCATTCAACTTTGGGAGGCAAAATTATGGTAGTACAGAGCCAGAGGGCCCAGGTGCTCAGCCATAATTGTCAGGGGCCCAAGATTTTCTGGCAGTGGGGCTGATCAAGGCCTCTGTGGTTGGAATTGGTCAAGAGCACCAAATCACTTGGTGTGCACCTTACACTTGACCTTATTCGGTCAATTAACGCCAGCTTCATTGCCAAGAAGGCACAGCAGCAACTTAATTTCCTACACTGGCTGAGAAAGGCAAGTGTAACTCTTTCCATTGTCACACACGTGCGCATGGGAGGCAGCTAAAAGGCTTGAGTAAGGGCAATTCCGAGTCAGACCTGGATGTGGCAGAGTGCACTGATTCTTTTTCTCGCTTTCCTGCAGACCATCCACAGGAGATTCCACCTGGCCCTGTTGACGTCACTTCCGGGTCCGAGCCTATGAAGGAAGACCTTGTTGGCTCCGGCTCAGAAGTGACGTCAACAGGACCAGGTGGAATCTCTCGTGGATGGTCTGCAGGAAAGTGAGAGAAAGAATCAGTGCACTCTGTCACATCCCGGCCTGACTCGGAATTGCCCTTACTCAAGCCCTTTAGCTGCCTCCCATGCGCAAGTGTGTGACACTGTTCACACCATATTGCACAGGGGTGCCATCAAGAGCATTCTGACCAACTGCATCACAGTCTGGTTTGGAGATTGCAGTGTCTCTAACTGCAAGGCCCTACAACAGATAAAGTACACACAGGGCCGAATTAAGACCTTTCAACGATGCTGATTTGAAATATAAATAATAATAAACCGTAAAATAAAATTTTGCGTTTTGAAATGAATCAGAACTTACGGTAAGATGGAAAAGAATGCTTATTTTTGTATACTTCCACTTTATTTATATTTGAAAAGTTCTCTCCTACTTTTGCAATTTGTAAAGTCTTTGATCAGATCCTCATACCTAATCTTACGTAACACATCTGCTTCTATACTTAGTAGAGATAAGGCACCCAGCCTGCCCTGTTGCATTGTTGTTCTGTTGGGATTTTTAATATACTTCAACTGAGAAAATGAATACTTAGTTGAGCAATTTGTGACCATTAATGTTAAAAATATACAAAAAATATACGAAAGCAAATGCAATTGAGTGCGCGAAGGCACACTCAATATTGTTCTCTACAAATATTTTACAAAGTTCAGCGTGACTGAATCTTGTTTTTTACATTTTTTTTGTTGTGCTGAACTTATGACACACATGTGAGTGATAAAGCTGAAGCTCAGCTGAGACTTTAGTGTTCAGGTCCTCTAGGTGAGCATCAATCAGCTTTTGTCAACACTGAGAATACCTCTCAATTTCAGTAAAGGATGAAGTGACATCATGTGGCACATTTCTTAGAAAAGAAAATCACTCTACTGTATCTTTGTACATCTCTCCTCTTCTTCTCATCTTAGTTTCAAGTTTGTCAACAATTATGTAAAATTTGGTGACATGAAATTTATTCCTGACATTCAGATATAATTCTGGTGCATCTCAATCATATGGTACATTTGTGAGTTTGAGGTGCCTTGTAATCAACATCTGGTAGCATATCCTTTGTAGCCGCTTCGTATCTTTCAGATTCATCTCGTGAAGTGCACAGTTGGTCAGCTAAGGATTCGTACAGAGCTACACATGTTTGTAAGTTCACATTCTCATTCTGTAGAACTTGGCTTACTCATCAGGTTTGCAAAATTATGTCCCAAAAATTCAACATAAAAACAAATTCTAGCCCTTGCATCTTATTTGCAATATTATTTGCTTCTCTTCTGCTGTGTCTCCATTTTGTCTCCATGTGTCTCTGAAATTTTAAGGAAAGATTTCAGAACTGTTGCTCTTGCCATAGCATGTGTCTCCCATCTGGTATCAGAGAGGGCTCTTAAGACAATTTCATTACCCATACAACCTTTAAGAATATTTTCCACCGGCTGGTTGAGGCTGACAAAAAGGTATATATGTCATTAACCTCTATTATATATATATATTATATTATATATATATATATGTGTGTGTAAGTTTTTTCATTTAATGTGGGAGTCCCTTTTCGTGGAACCTGGTTCAGCTGCACCATTTGCAGTTTTGCACCATATGGTCCATGGTAAATCCAGCAATGGAAAATTCTGTGGTGCCCTCCTTTCCATGATGCCCTAAGCATGTGCTTATTTTGCTTAATGGTTAATCCCATCCTGTTTACACAACAGAAAACATCATAGCGCTGCTGCCTCATAGTAAGGAGATCATGGGTTCACATCCTGGGTCCTCCCTGTGTGGTAACGCTTTGAGTAGTGAGAAAAGCACAATATGAATGTAATTTATTATTATTATTATTATTGGGACCTCTCTGTCATCCATTAAAGAAATCTTTCTCAAGTGTTGCATTCATAAGGCCTACAGCTCTGTGGCTGAACACACCCAACCTTTCCATGGTCTCTTTGTCCCACTTCCATCTGGCAGTAGGTTTTGCAGCATCCAATCCAGTTCTGCCAGGTTCTGCAAAAGCTTCTACCTCTTGGTTGGTCTCCGATCTGTGTGTTGCCCCAATCACCTCAAATCTACACCTAGTAGTTTATTTACATGCAGTTGCAGTTTGTTACATTTGCTACTAATGTTTTTATTTTATCATTGTTATTGTCATCATTAATTTATTTTTTGCTATTTTAAATTACCTAATTATTTATTTATTTATCTATCTATTTATAGTATACTATAGTACAGTTTGTCAATTGTCTTGCTTTCGTTCCGTATTTATGTATATATTGCATCATGGTCTTGGCGAACATTATTTCGTACCACAGTGTATGGGTATGACAATAAAACCACTTGACTTGACTTGACATGATTACAAAAATGTCTTCAACAGTGACCAAGGTTTGATTCCTGGCCTAGTCAGTATTTGTGTTGAGCTTTCATTTTCCTCACCACAACCTAAAAATATTGAATTTAGGTTATTCAGAGACTCTCACGTGTGAGTGAATGAGTGCATGTGTAAAGAGCATGTCCTACAATAGACTGGCCTACCGATCTGAGGGTGATTGCCCTTGATAATACTGGGGTAGACTTTAACACCCTGTATCCCCATATTGGGCCAAGAAAATGCAGGAAATAGATGGACACATGGATGGATGTCCCCTACATCATATGCCAAAGTGAAGATGTTTGCCCACTAATGTGTTTTGTAGGTAACAGAGCCACAGAACAAAAAAAAATGTTGCCTGTTTATACTGCCACATACCTTAGGCCAGCGGTTCTCAAACTGTGGGGCACGCGCGAAGATGTGAAAAAAAGAAAACAAGAATCGAAAATATGACAAATACATCTATTGAAACCAAAACAAATTAACTTAAACTACATTCTGATACTAGAAAAATAAATATAGAGTTAGATAAATGTCAATAAAAGTTAAGTAGGTATAATAAAATATGCATCTATGATATATCATTAATTAAAAAAGAACAAATTGGTATTAGTGGGCTCCTTTCAAAAAAATGTTAGGGGGGGCGTGATTAGAACTGTTATGAAAACTCGGGTCGCAAATACTTAAATGTTGAGAAATGCTGCCTTAGGCAGTACTGAGAATTCTGCCAGGCTGAGTCGTGTCAAACATGTCTGTCTTCTCCAACATCAAATTTGAAAAGAGTTCTAAATAAAGCATTTCAGAAAGTGAAAAATGGACTGAGCTGCTGCACTGTAGGACACTTCCATCGGGATGCACAATTGCCCTCTTTGAACAGTTGCCTCTTGATAACCACTGTACCTTGAGCCTATTTTATAGCATTCATGTCACTCCCACCTTCTAATTTTTATTGCTTCAGATTGATGTTGCACCTGTCATTGACACCAAGCAACTCTTTTATGGCGCTATTTGTTTGATTAGTCTGAGCAGTTTGTAGTGGTATGTGATGGACTGAGCCAGAGCTCCCTCAGTCTACTGGGCAGATGGAAACCTGCCACTGGATTCTGACAGGTCATGGTGCAATGCTTAGGATGACACCAGACAAGCCTGCACCATCACCTTGAACAGTTCACTATCTTAAATAATTTACATTTATCTTATTCAAAACAGGCAGAACTGTTGATCTTCCATCCATCCATCCTCTTCCGTTTATCCGAGGTCGGGTCGCGGGGGCAGCAGCTTGAGTAGAGATGCCCAGACTTCCCTCTCCCCGGCCACTTCTTCTAGCTCTTCGGGGAAAATCCCAAGGCGTTCCCAGGCCAGCCGAGAGACATAGTCCCTCCAGCGTGTCCTGGGTCTTCCCCGGGGCCTCCTCCCAGTTGGACGTGCCCGGAACACCTCACCAAGGAGGCGTCCAGGAGGCATCCTGATCAGATGCCTGAGCCACCTCATCTGACTCCTCTCAATGCGGAGGAGCAGCGGCTCTACTCTGAGCCCCTCCCGGATGACTGAGCTTCTCACCCTATCTTTAAGGGAAAGCCCAGACACCCTGTGGAGGAAACTCATTTCAGCCGCTTGTATTCGCGATCTTGTTCTTTCGGTCACTACCCATAGCTCATGACCATAGGTGAGGGTAGGAACATAGATCGACTGGTAAACTGAGAGCTTTGCCTTGCGGCTCAGCTCCTTTTTCACCATGACAGACCGATGCAGAGCCCGCATTACTGCGGATGCCGCACCGATCCGCCTGTCGATCTCACGCTCCATTCTTCCCTCACTCGTGAACAAGACCCCGAGATACTTGAACTCCTCCACTTGGGGCAGGATCTCGCTACCAACCCTGAGAGGGCACTCCACCCTTTTCCGGCTGAGGACCATGGTCTCGGATTTGGAGGTGCTGATTCCCATCCCAGCCGCTTCACATTCGGCTGTGAACTGATCCAGAGGGAGCTGAAGATCACGACCTGATGAAGCAAACAGGACAACATCATCTGCAAAAAGCAGTGACCCAATCCTGAGTCCACCAAACCGGACCCCCTCAATGCCCTGGCTGCGCCTAGAAATTCTGTCCATAAAAGTTATGAACAGAATCGGTGACAAAGAGCAGCACTGGCGGAGTCCAACTCTCACTGGGAAACAGGTTCAACTTACTGCCAGCAATGCGGACCAAGCGCTGGCACCGATCCTACAGCGACCGAACAGCCCTTATCAGGGGGTCCAGTACCCCATACTCTCGGAGTACCCCCCACAGGATTCCCCAAGGGACACGTCGAATGCCTTTTCCAAGTCCACAAAACACATGTAGACTGGTTGGGCAAACTCCCATGCACCCTCCAGGACCCTGCTAAGGGTGTAGCGCTGGTCCACTGTTCTGCGACCAGGACGAAAACCACACTGTTCCTCCTGAATCTGAGGCTCGACTATCCGACGGATCCTCCTCTCCAGGACCCCCGAATAGACTTTTCCAGAGAGGCTGAGGAGTGTGATCCCTCTGTAGTTGGAACACACCCTCCGGTCCCCTTTCTCAAAGAGGGGGACCACCACCCCGGTCTGCCAATCCAGAGGCACTGTCCCTGATGTCCATGCGATGTTGCAGAGGCGTGTCAACCAAGACAGTCCTACAACAATAAGAGCCTTGAGGAACTCCGGGCGTATCTCATCCACCCCAGGGGCCCTGCCACCAAGGAGTTTTTTGACCACCTCGGTGAGCTCAGTCCCAGAGATGGGAGAGCCCACCTCTGAGTCCCCAGGCTCTGCTGCCTCATTGGAAGCCATGTTAGTGGGATTGAGGAGGTCTTCGAAGTACTCCCCCCACTGACCGTCAACGTCCCGAGTCGAGGTCAGCAGCGCACCATCCCCACCATATACAGTGTTGACACTGCACTGCTTCCCCTTCCTGAGGCGCTGGATGGTGGACCAGAATCTCCTTGAAGCTGTCCGAAAGTCGTTCTCCATGGCCTCCCCAAACTCCTCCCATGCCCGAGTTTTTGCCTCAGCAACCACCAAAGCCACATTCCGCTTGGTGTGCCGGTACCTATCAGCTGCCTCCAGAGTCCCACAGGACTAAAGGGTCCTGTAGGACTCCTTCTTCAGCTTGACGGCATCCCTCACCGCCAGTGTTCACCAACGGGTTCGGGAATTGCCGCCACGACAGGCACCGACCACCTTACGGCCACAGCTCCGGTCAGCTGCCTCAACAATAGAGGCACGGAACATGGCCCGTTCGGACTCAATGTCCCCCACCTCCCTCGGGATGTGGTCGAAGTTCTGCCGGAGGTGGGAGTTGAAGCTACTTCTGACAGGGGGCTCTGCCAGACGTTCCCAGCAGACCCTCACAACACGTTTGGGCCTACCAGGCCTGACCGGCATCCTCCCCCACCATCGAAGCCAACTCACCACCAGGTGGTGATCAGTTGACAGCTCCACCCCTCTCTTCACCCAAGTGTCCAAGACATGTGGTCGCAAGTCCAATGACACGACCACAAAGTCGATCATCGAACTGAGGCCTAGGGTGTCCTGGTGCCAAGTGCACATATGAACACCCCTATGCTTGAACATGGTGTTTGTTATGGACAATCCGTGACGAGCACAGAAGTCCAATAACAAAACACCACTCGGGTTCAGATCGGGGGGGCCATTCCTCCCAATCACGCCCTTCCAGGTCTCACTGTCATTGCCCACGTGAGCATTGAAGTCTCCCAGCAGAACGAGGGAGTCCCCAGAAGGTATGCCCTCTAGCACCCCCTCCAGGGACTCCAAAAAGGGTGGATACTTCGAACTGCTGTTTGGTGCATACGCACAAACAACAGTTAGGACCCGTCCCCCCACCCAAAGGTGGAGGGAGGCTACCCTCTCGTCCACCGGGGTAAACCCCAATGAACAGGCTCCAAGTCGGGGGGCAATAAGTATACCCACACCCGCTCGGCACCTCTCACCGGGGGCAACTCCAGAGTGGTAGAGAGTTCAGCCCCTCTCAAGGAGATTGGTTCCAGAGTCCAAGCTGTGCGTTGAGGTGAGTCCGACTATATCTAGCCGGAACCTCTCAACCTCGCGCACTAGCTCAGGCTCCTTCCCCTTCAGAGGTGACATTCCACGTCCCAAGAGCCAGCTTCTGTAGCCGAGCATCGGACCGCCAAGGTCCCCACCTTAGGCCACCACCCAACTCACACTGCACCCGACCTCCTTGGCCCCTCTCATAGGTGGTGAGCCCATGGGAAGGGGGACCCACGTTGCCTCTTCAGGCTGTGCCCGGCCAAGCCCCATTGGTGCAGGCCCGGCCACCAGGCACTCGCCATCGAGCCCCACCTCCAGGCCTGGCTCCAGAGGGGGGCCCCGGTGACTCATGTCCGGGCAAGGGAAAACGCCGTCCAAAGTTTTCATTCATCATAGAAGGTTTGAACTGCTCCTTGTCTCATCCCTCACCTAGGACCAGTTTGCCTTGGGTGGCCCTACCAGGGGCATAAAGCCCCGGACAACAGAGCTCCTAGGATCATTGGGACACGCAAACCCCTCCACCACGATAAGGTGGCGGTTAAAGGAGTGGAACTGTTGATCTTACGCATCTTAAAGTTGTACTAGTATGCAACACATTTATAGGTTTATCAGGACATTATTGCCAAGTTGGTGGAGTACAGTGAAATCCTTACTTGCTTGTGCAAATCAACACATTCCCTCTTCTGTGCCATGATTAGTGAGTAGAACTACTTGTTTTGTTGTGTAATCAGATCACCTATGACATGCACCTAACATGAAACGTACCAACTAACCATTTAGTTCTTTATGTAAGAAGGGATAGATAGAAATGTCAAAACCAGCTACATAGCTGTTACCTGCAACCTCTTAGCTGTCTCACTGCCGATATTGTTCCCCACATATTCAACCCTAGAGGCCTCGAATGACAGGCGGCTTGTTGACTGAGACTGTCTTTACTTCCAAATCTTTACATAAGTTCACCAATAGAGGGCTTCACAAGACCTCCCTGTTATGCCCTCAAGTGACCACAGGTAGACAAGAAATTGACAGTCGACTTTCTCGACTCTGCATAACAATTAGACAGTGTTACTGATTTAAGCTTTCACTTAAAAATGATATTTATTTGCATTCAATCCAATAGCAGCATTTATAAACATTACAAAGAATTATACAAAATGGATGGGTTCATGCAGTCTTCATTCTGGCCCAGATGACAATTCCCAGATGGTATCTTTACGTTAGGTGCAAATTATATATTGTTAATCAAAAAATGAAAAAGAAAAATATTTCTTGCCAGGGGCAGATCTCATTAGAAAATGTCCAGCACCAACAGAGAGAAAGCTCTTTTTTTGCAACAGGATGAAACTAAGACAGAAAACTAATTTTGAAAAAAGTCTAATAAAAGGCCACCAGTCTCATATTTCGTCTCATCCAAAATGAGCACCTCACTTATTTGTTTTCATCTCTGTTAGAAGAGCACATCATGACATTTTCAGTTTCTAAAAACATAGAATGTTACTGAATTATTATCACAAACTCCAGGTTGTTTTCCCCATGGGAATCATAAGCTGCAATTTCTAGATAAGCAAAATCCTCTAAATCCTGCTTTAGATTTCAGTTTCATGTCAGCTCTATACTGTCTTATTTGTATTTATTTTGTTTATTTATGTTAACTTTGTTGATTATTTAATTTCTTTATGTATCTACTGCTGTGTTCCATGTGTCATGTGGGTGCTTTCCAAAGAGGCGGGGTCACCTGCCCATCACTGCAAGGGACTGCCCTCAAACCTAAAGGCTGAGGAAAACACACAGTCCCTTGCGGTTCATTGTGAATGTGCTAGGTAGTTGATGAGTTCTCTTGTGTTTATGGTTCTTTTGATTATTTTTGTTATTACTGGATTTTTGACACCTTTTGTTCTGATTTTTAGACTATTCTTTGTATAATGTATTGGGACTTTGTTTGCTTTTGGTTTGCTTATTTTGACAGAATTGCCTTCTGTGCCTTTGTGTTCCTCTGAGTGTATTAATATATTTTTATTAATAAAGATTCTTCATTGCCCTCTTTGTAACTAGCCAGGGTTGGATGGTTTTCTCTCCCTAGAGGGCATATTTTAAAGTTTATTGGGAGGCTCTATGCTTATGCACTCTCATAAAATTTACAGTAAGATAGAATTCCAAAATTGTATGAGTTAGCAGAATGAGAGGCAATTGTTTTTGTGAGCAGGACAAAGGGAATTTAATTCTGATAGGAGTGTAAATTAAGAATTTTGAGTAAAGTAATTCTCAATTTAATTTTTTAATTTATTTTAAATTATGGTTTACTAACTATTCATGACAGTTTGAAGAATTTATATGAGGGAAAGTTAATACTTTATCCATGAAGAATTTATATGAGAGTAAGTTAAAACTTTATCTGTACTTTTGTGATAATTTTGTTTCGGTTGGTTGTGCAACTTTTCTGCACTCACATGGAAACACAGTGGGTTTATTCACAGTGGTAAGGTTGTTTCCTTGATTGGTCAGTTTCTCTTGTTTTATAGGAATAAACATGACTGATCTACTCTTCATTTGCACTAAAGAAGAACAGGAAGCAGTAATCTGCTTTTTTTGAGCTGAAGGTATACCAGGAGCTGAAATCCACAGAAGACTTTCTACACAATATGGAGACAGTGTTCTACCATGGCACAATGTTTAAGAATGGATTGAGAAGTTCAAAAATGGACAGGCAAGTGTTAAGCATGAAGAAGAAGCAGGACGTCCATCCACGTCCGCTACCGACAAAAACACTAACTAAGTCTGTACCGTGATTCTGATGAACCAACAAAGGTTTTGGCCCCTGGTACACCTTCAGCTTATAAAAAGTGGATCATTGCTTACTGCTCTTCTTTGGTAAAAAATGGAGAGCGGAGCAACCATATTAACTCCTAGAAAACAACAAAAGAAACTGACTGATCAGGTCGAAACTTTACCACTGTGACTACAGACACACCCAACTTCAACATGTACAGTACTGTATATGGACGGGGGAAATTGTGCAGTCACCCGGAACAAAACTATCACAAAAGTGCAGATAATTATTGACTGACCCGCTTAGTTTGGGTTAAAGCAGTTATATTTTCTGTTAAGTTATTTTAGCTTCAAAACATTTTAATTTCATATGTTTAAATGACCCAAACATCTGCATCTTATTTGTAATTTAAGGGCATAATTTAACCAAGAAATCTTCAGTGTTCTTTCTTTGTGTTATTTTTAAGATCTTTTGTGTTTGCTCAGATTATTGATTTTGCTGTGTATTGTTTGTTGGAGCTTTAGAAAGTTAATCTGATCCACATTACAAATTGAGATGTTGATTTTATCAATATGATGTTTATATTTAATAGATTTTTTAATTAACAATATGCATAACACATTTTAAAAAATGCGTATTGTTTTCTGCAACTCAGTCTATTGACTTATTGTGCAACTAAACTTTTTACATTTGAATATGCTTACTCATTTCAGTTCACAAATCTTCAGCTGTTGAAGCAAATTTGATGAGAGATAAAAATAGTAATATGGCGCATCCAAACAGATGCATATTTTATCGTGTAACACAGCAGCATGCAGGTTGTTAGTTGTTTCTGTATTTTCTTTTTCCTTTTGAAATGACCACAAAAAATAATAAGTGACGGAGGAGTTTCAAACTAGGATTCCCAGGCATTTCAGTATTTTAACCTGGCAACAGTTTAATTTGGATTATTATTATATGTTGTGAGCCCGGGTCTGAACACCATCAGACAAACACCACTTCTGTATCAAACACACGTTTATTAAGGCAAAGTCCTAAACAGCACACAGTGCTCCCACACCAAACACCCTTAACACGGGCTTTCTTCTCAGTCTCCGTGGGCCGCCTTTCCTCTCCTCACGGGAGCTTTGTCCTGCTCCCGCTCCTGACTCTAGCTCCATGATTGTAGGAAGGCAGCCCCTTTCATTTCCACCCGGATGTGCTCCAGGTGCTTGATGACGTCCTTCCAGCAGCACTTCCTGGTGTGGTGGAAGTGCTGCCCTTGCACCCGGAAGAACTCCGGGCATCCCTGGAAGTTCCTTCCTCCACCTTCCCAGGTGTGGTGGAAGTGTCAACCTCCCAGGCTCCACGATGCTTGGGGCGCCCTCTGGTGGTGGTCACGGGCCCCAATGGGTTTGAGCCTCCTTGCTTCGTCCCCGTGGTCCCCTCATCATCCAGGGCGGTTGCCCCCTCGCAGCCCGGTGGACATATAGACCACCTCCCAGTTCTTCCAGGCGTCCCGGCTGGGTCTGGCCCCCAGCCTCCTGGACAATGTCAAGTTATGTTATAATAGGAGGTAATTGGATGTGTCACCCTGGCCGGATATTTAGAAACATTTGTGTTTTTGCTATAGCTTTAAATGCTCAACTCATTTTTGTTGTTTTGCCTTTTTCTTTGTAGTTTGCTACATTAATTGTATTCTAATAATGACAATTAACTACAGGCAGAGCAGACCCCCAGGGCAGATGGTACTGAATACTGAAATTCTGCAACTACTTTAGCATCAGACCCATTAATGTGCTCCTTAGCAAATAATGGATTAAATACACAGAGCACTTACAAAAGCACAAAGACGACAACGACGATGATGAAAATCTTAAAATACAAGTTAAAAAACCCTACTTTATTCCCTCATATCAAACATAAATACTTGAAACATTCTAATAAAAAATAACTAAACTTAGTTTTCAAAATTAGCAACTTAGAGTTCAATTAAAAACAGAAGTGAACTACAGGTGGTCTTCAGGACTGAGTCTGAGTACCATCACTCTAACACAGAGGGTCCTCAAGTCCAGTCCTAGGGTACCTCTACAGCTGCAGGTTTTTATTCTACTGGTTTCACAAATCAATGGGTTAGTCTTACTTCTAACTAATCTCATTTTATGTCTCTTATTTCCATTCAGAAATATTTGCTAGTATGATATTCACATTTACAAAAAAAACTTCAGAAATGTGTATTTTTTGCCATGGCTTTAAATCATAACTTCCTTTTTACCATATTCTAAAAGTATATATATAAAACATATAAGAAAACACATATAAACTTAAAGGAACATTAATGTAGAAACTTTTTTCTTTTTCTTTTTAAGGAACATTTTTTCTTGTTTTCTTTCAAATTTCACACACATAAAGTCCAGTCCAGTCACTTAGGCAACTGATTCATTGTACTTGATGAAGTATTTGTGCTCAGCGTTGAGGGACAGGTGGACCTTGCAGACCCTGCAGACCACATTTGATCTCAAAATGTTCCCCTTTCTGCAGCAATGCTTGCAAGTCTGGTGGTTAGTGAGGACAGAGGCATGGAACAGGGACAGCTCAAACTGCACAGAAGTATCTGGATTGTGGCTGCGATGTCCCTGGGCAGACTTAGGGGCAACATCAGAGGTGCAGGGGCTGCTTGGAAATGCTGATCTCCTTTGAGAGCAAGACGTCACAGCCTTCAGTCTGCTGGCACCGTGACAGGCCATCGAGAGCAAGACCCAGGTGTTTGTGAGGCTGACATCAATTGCACATGCAAACATCTGCATGTACCAGCTCTTGGATTTCATGGGGCTGCGGTAGAGGTGGAACAGCATGCCACGCTTGTCAATGCCCCCATGATGGGCTCTTGGTGTGACTGCAAAACCAGTAGACTGAGGATATGGGCTTCACCCTCATGTCTGTTGACAGCAGAGTGACAATCTTGCTGTCCTTCCACCTAAGGGCCAGGATCCCATAGCCACTGGTGATGCAGTTGCACATACCATGGGAGACAGCATTCTTCTCCATCTCCTTGATGAACTTGAGTGGAGGCATGCCTATTCTGTTTTCCTGGCTGTCCCCATGTACCTGCAGTTCTTGTTCTTGAGGTACCGCACCATCTTCAGGCTGGTAAGGACACTGTCCACAAAGACACCTGTGGTGGTGGAGGAGGACATGATGCTGGCCAGGATGGAGACTATCTGGCTGGTGGCACCCATGGCTTTCTGTTCGGGCATCAGGGGGACAACATGGACCTTCAGTGTAGTCTTCCCCTGGTATAGCACCATGTCATGAATGAAGCCATCCTCTGAAACCCTGGCAAACACTTTGACGCCCCATTTGTTTGGCATGCTCTTGATGTAATGCCTCAGGTTGCCAGCTGTCTTACTATTGTAGGCAACTATGACCTCATCCACAGACTGCTTTGGGGTCTGTGGCTCACTCCTGAAGGCAGTAATCAAAAGGCAGAACGTGGCTGGATCTTGAAGAATCGGTCGATGGTGTCAGGGATCTGAGTGTTGTCATTGAATTGGACAAGCTTCTTCATTAACCTGAACCTCTTAGATGACATAAGGCTTGTAACTTGAGAGACCTTGAACTCCATTACGCAGTTCAAATCCCCATCACTGCCAAAAAGGCCACTGCTCTGCTGGGCCCTTGAGCAAGGCCCTTAACCTGTAATTGCTCCAGGGGCGCTGTACAATGGCTGACCCTGCGCTCTGACCCCAAGGGGTATGCGAAAACTACCAAATTCCTAATACAAGAAATTGTATAAGGCGAAATAAAGAACAAAAAAAAAAAATCTTCAACGGAGGGCAGCTCAGCATTCACCATATAGAACAGAATAGCCACAAACTTCTTCATCTTGTCTTCAGCTTCAGTGGGGGTGAAGGTGGTGCTGATATCCTACTGGATTGCATATAAGCTAGTCTGGTACATTCTGTGCCTGATGACTGAAGTACCTGCTGAAATGTGGTCTCAATGAAGTTGGGGTTGAGTGCTGGTACTCAGGCAGGGCTGGGTTGTCCAGGTCAATCATATTACAGGTGGTTAGCCTGGGTGCTGGCTTCCTCTTCTTGGTGGGCCTCTTGGTTTGTGGTGCTGGCTGGTCTTCATCCTCATAGTTGTCGTTGCCCTTGTCCTCAAGCACCACTCCTGCACACCACACGCACTTCTTCTTGGCATAGGGGCCTATGTCACTCAGGCCTGGAGTGTCCAGGTTGTGGATGGATGGGATGAAGTCAGGGTCTGCCATGTCATCGACTTCCACTTATGATGGGGTGGGCTGGCACAACAACAGTCTCCCTCTTTCCATAAAAGAGCAGAGTAGACAGCTGCAAAAGGAAAGAAAGTAAGTTTGTGAGTCAATATCAAGTCCACTTTGAGCTATTTGTGAAGGAAAACAGTAACAGTGAAGTTTAGATCTACTGAAAACAAAAAAAAATTAACTTATAAATTGTAAATACTAGGGGGCTCCGCCCCCTGCTTACTTCGCTCGCCCACCCCCGGGTTTGGTTTACCGGATATACAATTTAAAGAGATTGTTAGCTTCAGGGGAATTGTTACATATGCATTATTTTCACTTTTACTTTAAAACTTTTTTAAAAACAATACTTGTCCTTTATTTCCGGCCCCAGGCGTGGTTAAAACATTCTCGAAGGACGTACAACTCTGCTCGTGTGGGGACGGCTGAATGCACGCGTCTCTGCCACTTGTGTTGTGAAGGGGTGGGGGGGGGGGGCAGGCAAGGAGAAGTGGTCGGATCATCTGCTGGGTTTCTGCTGCTGGCGAGCTGCGTATTTTGCTTGTCGGTTGTCATTGTTTTAAGAGCTGGGAGCAAGTTAAAGGGTCTCTCGCGGGACTTCAAATTGTTCAAATACAAGATCACGTCTCGTCTCCCTAGTCTCCCTCCCAAAGATTTTTTTTTATAATAGAGAGATATAATATTATTGACATATAAATTGTAAATATATAATAAGAAATGAAAAGATTATAGGTATTGGTGGTAACACTTATTTTTTCTTATAATTCAATCAGAAAAACTAAATAAATCATAAATATTGAATTACTAAATACATTTTAGCAGTAATAAGGCTCACAGTAACAACACACACTAATTTATGCCATTTAAGTATAATAAAAATTGTTATAAGGTCATATAAGTGACCAAAATCACATATACAGTATTTCACTATTTATAGCTTGAAATTAATTACATTTCTCATTGAATTACTGTGTAATGTTATACAAACCTGTGGCAACATCCTATGCACTATTTAGTACTATTGTCCTACATTACAAAGGTTTATTTATATAAAAAACAAATGCCAAAGTGTGGAGTTCTAGTTGCATTGGGCTTATGTCTAAGAATGGACTTACTGGCACTTGTGGTAGTTCTGGAGAACACGGCATATGATCAAATATGGTCTCACCATCTGTCATGCCAAAAATTTCACTACTTTCTAGAAATCCTACATAAACAATTCCTATCTCAACATTTAGCATGACTACTCAACCATAAAATGTGTGAGTTTCATCAATTCACCATTATTAGTTTTAATGTTATGACCGTAGATCTGGGGGTAGGTAGGGGTGCAAAACCGTACTTCACAAATCCTGGAAGTACACTTAAGTTTGAAATGCTGCAGGCCACTGCTGATTGATGAGATGCCATGATGTCACTATCTGTGATGTAGCCTGATCCTCTCTGATTGGCTGGAAGAAATCCATTTGGTTCTATGACCTCACAGAGAGGCATGGGGGGGCCGTTTTGGATGTCCATTGAAGTTACCAAATACAGTTCCTCACATGATAAAGGGTGTTATTGTATCCAAGTACTGACAATTAGTGACAAGCAGTGAAGGCACAGGTGCAAATGGCACTGCATGATAACGTATTGAGTTGAATTTTGAATGGAGCGCCAGGTGCAAAGTGAAAATCAGTGCTGGATGGGACAACAGTCCATCGCAGGACACACTTACTCATATTGAGACAATTCAGAGTTACCTTACCTGTCCTTCTTTGAGGTATGGAAGACTGAAACAGAGTATCTGAAGGAAAACTTTAAAAGGGCATTCGGAGAATATGCAGACCTCTTACAAACAACACGCAGGCTAGAATTTTAACCCAGAACTCTGGAACTGTGAGACACATAATTTGCACATGTTAATGTTCATGTCTTCAATGCTTCGCTTTTATTGACATGTTAGAAAACTTCAAGTGGTCAAGACTATAATCACTCCAGTCCAAGTACTGGAATAAAGCAATAACTCCCAAGAGTTTTCATAAAAAAATTAGGCCAATGCTTTTACTAATGTTTATTTTGAGAATACACGATAGCTGAATTAGTTGATGTATTTAAAGGGATATACAAAAAAAGATAGTATTAGTTTAATAAGTTTAATTTCTTTGTTAAAGGCTGTTGGTCATTTTGTAATTTGATTCACCACAGTGGACAGGCAGACAACAGAAATAGCTATCCCATTCTGAAAACTTCACCCACCCTTGTGTTACTGCCTGAATATCATCAACTCCACCTCCACAGTTCTCTTTCATCCTATCGGCCAATCACCAATGATGTCCCCTAAAGCTGCCTGTCTTAGTTGATGTGTTCACAGCACACAGCCTGAATGTTCCTTACAACACATGGTTTGGTCTTTTTCACTTCTGTGGGTGGCATGGTGTCTCAGCAGTTAGCGATACATTTGCGATACTGCCTCACTGCTCCTGGTAACTGACAATTTTAAATTGGCCTAGCATGAGTCACGGTGCTCTACAACAGATTGGCATCCTGTCTATAGCTGGCTCCTGCCTTGAACCCACTTGGTGCCTGGAAAGGCTCCAGATTCCTAAGAATCCAAAAATTGATTAAGTAAAATAAGAAAATGAATGTGTAGATGACATAATTCTGTTTACACAGACTAACTAGCCAAAACACAGCTATCTGAATTGAGTCATGGTCTGGAAGGTGTGGTGGATGGCCGGGGCCTTTACCCAACTGGGATGCACTAAATGGCAGCCCCCTTGGGTTGCTAGATCACCCCAGATTTCCACAGGACATGCTGGAACTTGAAGTTTGTGGGCTCAGCCCTGTTGGTTCTGTGGGAGCAGCCAGTGGGGTACTTTGTCTGGCTTCTGCCTTACCCAGAAGTGTTTCCCTACCACGCTAACGGGCCAATGGAAATGCTCCTGAGTGCAGGATAAAAGAAGCCACTGCTCCAGGAGCCAGAGTCAGGAGGAAGGTGACGAAGCTTGCCGGAGGAACAGTGGAGGTGGAGAGAAGAAGAGCAAGAGAAAGAAAAAGGAAAGGGCATTGGTGTGTGCTGTTTAATCCTTGTGCTTTGTAACTGTGCTGTGAACGTGGGAAACTCTTGGAAAGAGTTTCCCACAGTTGAATAAGGCCTGTGTTGTGTTTGTGAAACTTGTGTCTGCGTCTGACTGTGTTGGGTTTGGGGAGCTGAACGTCCCCTGCAGGCCACAATAGCAACAAATTTGATTGAGAAATAAGTGGGTTGAGGGTGAATAAATGAGCAAGCTGTTAAACAATAAGATAGAAAGGCCATAAATGTGTATGTATCCAAAATGTCTGCATACATACTGAGGAGATGTTCACTGAACTATAACAGGGGTCTGCCATTTAAAAAAATGCTGTTTTGATTGTATGATATTAGCACACATAAAAGAGGAAAAGTTCTTGAAACAGAAACCAAAACTGGATGTGTCTTCAGTTAGCTGCAGGAAAAATTGGGAAGCAAAATGAAAGACAATGGAAGGATGGCGTTGAGACGGGCACATTAAGGGTGGGTAGAAAAGTTTAACAGGGCAGCTGCCTTAAGTGACAGACTGACCTGTTGGCCATATTGACATCATCTTACCAGATTCTACAATTAACAAGTGGCTGCAAGAGGTGGCCAGGAGACATGGCACATAGCAGGGTCACCCAACAGTTGGCTTGTGGCAGGACTGGTGGTCTATTTTGTGGAATTAAGGAGTGACTTGCCAAGTGTGGTTTATCCTGTTGCATGGAGCTGCTGCCTAACCTGGAAGTACACTCACACACACATAAAATTACAAACTGATCCAATCTCTCTGAGATGTGAGAGGAAAGCACAAACACACACACACTGAAAGGACATGCAACTCAACACCAGCAGCACTGTATTTGCTGCAAAGTATCACAGCTAACCACACTATCACCTTGCTACCCAGTGTATTGATGTAAAGACCTCAAAAATGTACAGTGAAAAATGTAAAAAATGTTATCTATGCAAACTCCAAATATAGCAGGTTGTTGTAGGTAACCTTTTGACATCAATTGCACAACATGTGCTATGCTCAAGTGTTAGCCTTCAGGCTTTTACATAAGTATAGTTGAATTGTCACTGTTTATTGGAGGAGACTATAAAAGCGTAGGAAAGACAGCTTTAAATATACACTTATGTACTGAGTGGTTGTTACCTCCATTTTAATACAGGATTTGCAGAACTGCATCACTGCTTGAGCTGATGTTGTGCTTCTAAAAAGCATGGCCATTGTGCCACTGGTAATCTAACAGGCTATGAAGCAGAGGGCCACCAGCATTGCCAAGTTTCTATTTCTCTCCTCTCTCAGCCAGGTCTCTGGGCTAAATTGTGGAAAACTGGGGAATCCAGGGAGGAAGGCGTCTCTAACCTGTATCTGTATCGGTAGCACTTCTGTTTCCACCTCCCCAAAATCACACTGGTGGTACAGGCACCTGTGCCCAAGCTCCCAGATCAGACTTTATCAACCCATTCTCCCCATTTTTAGTCTGTGGTCACTAACTCTGTGTCTGCTCAATGTCCATCTCTGAGTCAGACTGTAGACTCCATCCAGAGATCTGTACCACTCCAGTTTGTTCTGTGCTATGATTTGTTCAGCCCAGCATCTGATCTGTTTGGTAGCACAAGGTGGCCATGACATATTTTAAGTAGAGTAATTGTCTCAGAGTGAGTTCTTCTATGATTCAGGGCTGTTGGCATGGCATTAAGTGTGAGTTCATCAGAGCTGGGGTGCCACGTGTGCTTTGTATTTCAGGGATTCTTTTGGTTCAGGTGGATCTAGAAACTGAAGGGTCTATTCTGTGCCACACAGCCACCCGACCAGGCTAGTAGCCATTGTTTGGAATACTTCTGTGCAGTCTCATGATGTTCCTGCAGTATTCTGCATGCATAGCTTCCACACAACCATTCTCCCATCTCTTTACATGTGTGTTCACAGAGCCTGGCCCCCAACTTGATGCTGTACAAAAGTATGGAGTGGATAGGAAAGTGGAATACCTGCATCTGCAGCTGTGCTGAGAGGCTGAGGGTACAGAATCTGCTCCTGATGGTTTTATCATCCATGCTTTCACTGTATGACTGAAGTACCTGGAGGGGTGAATCAGCAGGCCAAGATGATTGCATCTGGTTGTATGCACGATGGTGCTGCTGACCAAGGTACCTGCACTTTATTTCTTGGGCTCTGGTTTTTTTTTACTTTTTCTGGAAGGTGACTGTTTTTGTCACATCTCAGCCAGATGAGCCAAAGAAGTGACTGATCAGCCTCCGAAGTGCAAAGGTGTCTCCTCTTTGCTGTGTGCTTGTTCCATTTGAAGCGATGATCACCAGTGGCAGTGCCATATTTTCAGCTGTGCTGTGGCATCTCTAGGTGGTGCTGCAGTCACAGTTCTTTTTATGACAGGAGCATCGTGCATTTTGCTACGTTGAGCAAAACCTATTCTTATTCTGACTGTGCAAAACGTGCGCACACATACCACAGGCTGAGAACCACGGGTCTAAAATATTATCCGTAGCCAAAACAATACTGTAGAGAGTACCGCCTGTTCCCATGTTTTGCTTCAGCCACTGGCTAATACACAGCCAACATGCATATTTAATCGGGGTTAATTGTAATTGAAGTCTTTTTACTTTATACATATACAGTATACTAACACGAGATCACAGATTGCACACTACAACAGTCTACGTTAGATTTCTGTTCCAGTCCATTTTTGCAGTCCACCTTGAACTATGGAAGAGAGTCGGAATTTTAACATTACAGTGCAATGCTATGGTACATCCTGTAAGCAAGATGGCAGTACCATATCTCTGAGTAGGCTAGAAGGCCAAGACAGGGACATTCTTACGAGCCAGTGGCACTCGTTGTTGTTAAATACTTTACCGGAGAAGATTTAGTGTGTCTATTTCTTCGTCTTTACGCATAAAACGCACTTTTTTTTAGCACTGCAAAAGGCACAAAGATTTTTTTTTTCCATTACCAAGCGAACTGGTCAGCGGAAGGAAGCAGACAGTACAGACAGGAGGCTGATTGCGTAGACCACGAATGCAGCGGAATTTCAGACTATCGAGTCTCCCCCAAACTAAGACTGTTGACCCCTCTGTTTTAGTATAGAGCGGACTCTCCGGCTACATCTTGGCTTCCGTACTACTCCCCTGTCCACTAAAAGTGAACGCACCGCACTATCACGAGAGTGCATTTGTTCCACGTGCTGTTTTTCCAGTGTCTGTTTTGGACTGACACCCCCCTGGAGTCACCTGTCTCGCTCGAGGTCCACAGTTCTTCTAGTCGAATTGAATGGCTCGACCGGCTTTCACTGATTCGGAAACCTCGGATGATGCAGTCAGAGCTACCTGCGATGACGCCTCTATCTGTAAGAGGTACGACAGTGTTAAATCACCAACAACGAAAGAACCGACTAGTTAGCTATCAGGGTGCCTGTCCTATCTGTCTGTCTAGTTAAGGCTGACACAGTGCCTGTCATGTCTATCTGTCTATTTTGCTAGCTATCATAGTGCTTCTCCTATCTGTCTGTCTGTTTGTGTTGCTAGCCGACACAGTGCCTGTCATGTCTGTCTGTCTATCTAGCTAGCTTTCATAGTGTCTGTCTGTTTGTTTGTGTAACAGCTGTCACAGTGCCTGTCATGTCTGTCTGTCTGTCTGTCTATCTAGCTAGCTATCATAGTGCCTGTCCTTGCTGTCTGTCTATCTTGCTAGGTATCATAGTGCCTGTCCTGGCTGTCTGTCTGTTTGTGTAGCTAGCTATCATAGTGCCTGTCCTGGCTGTCTGTCTATCTATCAAGCTAGCTATCATAGTGCCTGTCATGTCTGTCTGTCTGTCTGTCTATTTTGCTAGCTATCATAGTGCCTGTCCTGGCTGTCTGTCTGTTTGTGTAACTAGCTGTCACAGTGCCTGTCATGTATGTCTGTCTGTCTGTCTATTTTGCTAGCTATCATAGTGCCTGTCCTGACTGTCTGTTTGTTTGTGTAGATAGCTGTCACAGTGCCTGTCATGTCTGCCTGCCTGTCTATCTAGCTATCATAGTGTCTGTCTGTTTGTGTAGCTAAAGCTGTCACAGTGCCTGTCATGTCTGTCTGTCTGCCTATTTAGCTAGCTATCATGGTGCCTGTCTGTAAGGTACAGTATGTCTTGCTGTCTAACGTATCTATCCATTTATAAAATGAAATGCTCAAATACTCTTTCTGGAAATATGATGCTGTAAACACAAGCTCCATGATTGATTTCAATCAAAATCTGATTTAATTGTATAAACCTAAGTTATAATATCACCAAAGGTTTTCATGTCCAAATAAACCAGTTAACTACCATAAAATGTAAAGTGTACTGCTCTGTCCTGCTACTTGCACTTTATTCCTCATACAGTGAGCCTTGTCAGTCTCCACAGGATGCCCTCAGCTCTTCTCCTCAGCTCTTCGTTCGGTCCGTCCGTTCAGAGCACAAAAGCTTCTGATCTGCAAGGAGGCCTCTTGCCTTGCTCTGAACTTTGCTGGTCTAAGCGTACTGGAGGATACAGACAGTTCTGGGACTCTATTTGTTTGGTTCTGGGTCAAGTGAAGTGGACAGTTAGTTATCTGGATAGATAATGGCAGCATGTTTAATTGTGATGGCACATTTACCAGTTTGATGGACCTATTTTATTGTCTTATATAGCATTCAACCCTAATATATTTTTCTATGATTTTTTGCAATTATCAGTTAATGTCAAAGTGAATAAAATGTCTTCCACACATTTTAATGAATTTAAAAATATAAAACCAGAAAGTAATTTATTGCATAAGTAATTACCCCTATAAATACTTGGAAGAAGCTCCTTTGGCATCAATTACAGTTGTGAGTCTCTTTGCGTAAGTCTCTCTCAGCATTGCATATCTTGACATTGGAATTGTTGTCCATTTTTCTTGGAAGGCTCCTCAAGCTTCATCACATTGGAGAGAAAACACCTGTGAACATAAATTGTCAAGTTGTCCCAAAGATGCTCAGTTAGACTGAGGTCAGGGCTCTCACTGGGCCATTCCAGGACACTAGCCTTTTGGGTTTAGGTTACCCAGTGTAGAAGATACATTGTCTTCCAAGTCCCACATTTATAAGACTTTCAGGGTTTTTTTGTTGCTTGACCCAATCCATTTTGTTACAAGTTTTATGGTGACTTTCATGGTGTGTAGTCATGTTTCCATTGGCCTACACTGACAAACTAAGGAAGCTCTTAGACATAGAGGTATTTATTCTGAAAGCAGGTGAAATGCCACAGCAGCACACAAACGCTAAGCAATTAAGTATGAGAGTTGGAGAGGAGAGGTACAGTAGTTACTTCACAGGTGATTTAGGAGTGTCAGGGCAAGAGGTATGTATGCATGCAGTAAATTTTCTGTTTTTATTTACGTTGACATTATAGAGTATATTGTTTTGAGTGACAATAACAAATCTCTGTTAAATACATTCTGCTTTCATGGAGGTTTTAATACCTTTTATAACCACTTTACGTTTACCTAGATTTCATGCTGTACCTACTTGGGAAAGTGCTCTGTGGACACACTGTCTTAGTAATGTGCTATATAAATGCAAGAAATGTACAATTTTTTCCCATTCTCTTTTTCAGGTATGCTGCCAGTAAAGGTTACTGGAAAGATGCCTTTATCCAGTATTTTGTGAGACAGACAAGTGACAGGAAAGCTCCAGAAATCAACCGAGGCAAGTTCCATCTCTCTTCTTGGACATCATTTTTAAACTGAAAGATTCTGCATTAAGACTCCTAGTCACCCAACATTAATCCAGGAGATTATTTATCGTTATTTGCACCACTGTGTAATAACCTGGTATTCATATTATTTTGTGACTAGTAAGGACATATATTTTTGTTTTTACTTACAACAAACCTTTTCTTTTAAAAATTTCCTGGGTTTTAGCAGGTTTGTTGCTGCTGCTTTCACTTAAATATCTTAACTTTCTTCAGAACCAGACCCATTCTTTTCATGTCATCCATCAGTATGTCCATCCACATCATCTTTGTCTTCCACTTTATCACTAGTGTTCATCTCCATAATGTCATTCTCCACCATTTGGTCCATACGCTCAAAATACCATCTGCTTCTACTTATTACTGCTTACTGCTTGCACTTTTTTGCCTCTGGGTTTGTCCTCCTTATTTCCAGGGGAATCCTTTGCATCCACTTGATTGTTCTTATCTCAGTCTTGTGCTCGGCGTCCACTATTATTTTTCTGCCGAAACTCACTTAAATTTCTAGTATTGCCCATTCAGCTTCTGAATTGCATGTTCACAAAAACACAGACTGTTATTACCTGAATATTTCATTATTTGTTCAAATACTTTCACTGATTGATTTGTAAAATACATGAGAATGGCTGGTATTCTGCTGGTTCTGCTAAAGTCAACCTTAATTGATAGTAAACATTAATGTTAACAATTATAGAGAAAAAAAGTAAAGTTGGTAGCAATAAGTAGCTTTAAATAACCAAATATTTGTTTAATGAATGTGATCCAGAATATGAATGCGCAAGGCTTAAGAATTTTGTGTTATAAAGAAATACACAGCAGTGGTATCCCACTGCTGTTTGGGGTGGAATAAAGTGCAGGAGTGCTCACTAAATAAAGTTCCAGGGGAAAAAGTTTGGAATGATGCCACAACAGGTTCAACTGTGTGGATTTGCATACTGGACAAACACACATTCTGCTTTATATATTAGAAGTGGGAGAGTCTCAGATGTAGTGGTTAGTGCTGTGTCATCTTAGATTTATGGAGATTAGGTTTAAGTACTGGTGTGCTCACTCTCTATATGGGGTTTGCATATTTTTCCCATGTGGTTACTCCGGTTTTCTTCTCACATCCCAAAGTCTTGGAGGTTAGCTTAACTGGCAGCTCAAAGTAGATCCCATGATGTGAATGTGATTGTGTGATTGTGTGCACTGCAATGAACAGTCAAGCCATCCGGGATTAAGTTCTACCTTGTACCCAGCAGTACTGGGAATATAGTTAGGTCCATAAATATTTGGACAGAGACAACTTTTTTCTAATTTTGGTTCTGTACATTACCGCAATGAATTTTAAATGAAACAACTCAGATGCAGTTGAACTGCAGACTTTCAGCTTTAATTCAGTGGGGTGAACAAAACAATTGCATAAAAATGTGAGGCAACTAAAGCATTTTTTTAACACAATCCCTTCATTTCAGGGGCTCAAAAGTAATTGGACAATTGACTCAAAGGCTATTTCATGGGCAGGTGTGGGCAAGTCCGTCATTATGTCATTATCAATTAAGCAGATAAAAGGCCTGGAGTTGATTTGAGGTGTGGTGCTTGCATGTGGAAGATTTTGCTGTGAACAGACAACATGCGGTCAAAGGAGCTCTCCATGCAGGTGAAAGAAGCCATCCTTAAGCTGCGAAAACAGAAAAAACCCATCCAAGAAATTGCTACAATATTACGAGTGGCAAAATCTACAGTTTGGTACATCCTGAGAAAGAAAGCAAGCACTGGTGAACTCAGCAACGCAAAAAGACCTGGACGTCCACAGAAGACAACAGTGGTGGATGATCGCAGAATCATTTCCATGATGAAGAGAAACCCCCTCACAACAGCCAACCAAGTGAACAGCACTCTCCAGGGGGTAGGCGTATTAATATCCAAGTCTACCATAAAGAGAAGACTGCATGAAAGTAAATACAGAGGGTGCACTGCAAGATGCAAGCCACTCATAAGCCTCAAGAATAGAAAGGCTAGATTGGACTGTGCTAAAGAACATCTAAAAAAAGCCAGCACAGTTCTGGAAAAACATTCTTTGGACAGATGAAACCAAGATCAACCTCTACCAGAATGATGGCAAGAAAAAAGTATGGAGAAGGCGTGGAACAGCTCATTATCCAAAAGCATACCACATCATCTGTAAAACACGGTGGAGGCAGTGTGATGGCTTGGGCGTGCATGGCTGCCAGTGGCACTGGGACACTAGTGTTTATTGATGATGTGACACAGGACAGAAGCAGCCGAATGAATTCTGAGGTGTTCAGAGACGTACTGTCTGCTCAAATCCTGCTAAATGCAGTCAAATTGATTGGGCGGCGTTTCATGATACAGATGGACAATGACCCAAAACATACAGCCAAAGCAACCCATGAGTTTATTAAAGCAAAGAAGTGGAAAATTCTTGAATGGCCAAGTCAGTCACCTGATCTTAACCCAATTGAGCATGCATTTCACTTGTTGAAGACTAAACTTCAGACAGAAAAGCCCACAAACAAACAACAACTGAAAGCCGCTGCAGTAAAGGCCTGGCAGAGCATTAAAAAGGAGGAAACCCAGCATCTGGTGATGTCCATGAGTTCAAGACTTCAGGCTGTCATTGCCAGCAAAGGGTTTTCAACCAAGTATTAGAAATGAACATTTTATTTCCAGTTATTTAATTAGTCCAATTACTTTTGAGCTCCTGAAATGAAGGGATTGTGATTAAAAAAAATGCTTTAGTTGCCTCACATTTTTATGCAATCATTTTGTTCACCCCACAGAATTAAAGCTGAAAGTCTGCACTTCAACTGCATCTGAGTTGCTTCATTTAAAATTTGGGGACTCTTGATTACAAGTCAGCAAATCTTACCGCTACGCCATGGAAGCTGTTGTATTGTCCTTGAACCTTTTGTGAAAGTGTTTATTTGATACTTCAGGCTTCACACATTCTATAGTTTATGCCTACACTTTGTAACATTTATTATTAAAATATGACAAAGTTTCTGTTTTAACAATGTGTTTATACAGATTACTGTAGAAACGGAACACACATGAAATGCATGTGTTCCAAATAACAATCTATTATTTCCACTCAAAAACTCCAGCACTTCACTCCCAGATAATCAATCAAGGCATGAGCTGGGAGAACATTGTGCACGTTATGCGACAGTGGGGGGAATGGAATAGCAGGTTGCTTGCTGCTTGTCTTAATCGGCACATTTACAGGACAAAAGACGCTGACAGAGAGGTGCGAACGGATTTAAGGTGAGCCGGATTTCCGAGTTTTCTCGTAGGCTGTGGTAATTCTAGTGTTAAATACTTGCTACTTTAAGGGCCTTTTTTAATAACTAAAAGTAGAAAGCCTAACAGTACTCTAAAACCGAATTTAAAAACAATGGCTAAAAAAATTCTAGTGAATCTTGCTTATGATTTCTTTCTAAAAAAAACTGCCATGCAATAAACATTTATAAGTATGAAAAATAAAGAGATTTTGAAATTTTGTTTTACTTGTTATGGAAGAGGTTGTCAGATTGTGGGTGACACCATGATTGCAGTTCCAAGTTTGTTTCTTCACTTGTGTCTTTGTGTTGTCCAAGTATGATCGGTTAGGTTAGTTGGCCTAGTATGAATGGAAATGGCTAGTTTTACTGTTAAAATTAAACTGGCATCCCACCATTGGTTGGTTCCACACTTGCACCTCATGCACATCAGGGTGGGCTCAGGCTTCCTGAGATCCTGAATTAGAGTTTCTAATATTTATATAAATAAACTGAAAAAGATAACGTTTAGTTCTTTGTGCTTAATGTAAAAACAAAGCCATTAAAAACATATAAATTCATGAAACTTTAAGATGTTCAAGGAAGCATTAAAATGCCAAAATAACTACTGTTGTTGTCAGGACTGACTGACTGTCTGTCTGTCACCTTATAACCGCTCGTCTTTCAATGTACCAGTTTAATTGGCATTTGGTATACTAATTCTTCAATGAAATCTGTCAGGAAAGTTAAACTTTTGTTGAGGTATTTCTGTAGAGTCCACTGTAAAAAAAATTTGACATTTCTAAAACTTCCATTTGACAGTATTTGCAAACTTTCAGAACCATCGATTGTAAAACAGGGAAGCTTTCTGTGAAATTTCAGTTACAGATAAGTTGATTATTTTTTAATTTTACCTTGAGAGAAGATATTTCAGTTTGTATACTTTTCCTCTTGTACATGTTCGATACCAGCTCCTGAAGTCAGATCCCAAATGCAAGTTATTGAAACACCAGAAGAGTTGTGCAAGTGTCTGGGAACTCAATGCTCCATCCGCTGCTTGTATGTATGCGGGTAGCTATGATAGTATAGATTTTAACTCTCGATTAAGTGCTTTTTAAAAAAATGTAATGTTTAAGAAATATAGGGTCTTTACTGTCATGTATAAAGAGTACAGTGAGATTCTTACTTGCTCATGCTAAACAACATGCAACTGAATTACAGCCAGTCATGGAGCCTGCATAACCAACAACTTACATTAGTACATCAATTAATGTAATGCTTTCATATCACTTGAGTTGGAATCAGCTGTCTGTGAAAGCTACTTCAGGAGCCTTAAGCTTATTGGTGCATTATATTTTAAATGATACTAAAAACATCTATTTAATGTACCATGCATATACTTGCATTCTGTTATCATTTTTGTTCTTTAATATGACCTGTTGCTGCAAAAATACTTAATTCACAACAATGCACTACTACTGTCTTTGATTAACTAAGATTAGAAAAATTAAAAATGCTTCAACTTTCAAAATGGGCAGAGTGGTAGCTCTTTGGCTAAGGATATATGCTGGTATCTGAAATGTTGATGGTTCAGATCCCAAAAGGGATCTTATGCTGTTGGGACCTACAGCAATAACAAGGCCCTTAAACTGAAAATTGCTCTAGGGGTGCTGTACTGTACAATGGCTCACCCTGTGCTCTGACCCCCAGAGGTCATCCAAAAAGACAATTTACCTTCAGAAAAAAAGGTTAACTAGGTCACTGAAAGCACCTGACTGTTATGATACACATATGTTTTCTTACTTGTTTCATTTCTTATACTGTTTTGTTTATTTGTTTTCATATTTTGTTAATCTTCATACCAACTCTGGACATTCCTTGCTGTGGATTATGTTTACACGTGCACTGGTCTTGGCTGTCTCTTTCAGGTTACTACGCACGTGTCAAAGGTGTGAACTACCTCCTTGATGCATTTGTGCGCAGGTGTGAACAGAATTGTCAAATAATCAACCTGGGAGCCGGCCTGGACACTACTTTCTGGAGGCTGAAGGTACAAAGAAGTAATATGTTTACTTATCCTTCTGTAGGTGCTTTTATCTGGCTGTGAGTTTGACAGATGTTAAATTATAACTACAGTGTCACTTCTCCTAACCAATGATGGGAATAGGAACGTGGACCATTAATCTAACTCCAGTTTATTGCTTTTATTGTAAAAGCTTTTGCTCTATAATGAAACCTCAGGGGCTAAGTAGCTATCTTAGCGTGTCTTACATGCATAACATTTCATATGCCAATTCAGAGGCTAAATCCCATTCCAAAGCTTGTGTTTCAGAATAAAGCCACATAATCTAGGCATCTTAACTTAATGTGTGTTACATTTAATTCCAAGCCTAGCTATTAAAAATTCTTGCCAAACAAGAATATGGCCAGGTTTATACTTCATTTGACGAATGCTCCAGTGGACACTCCTGCTACGCAAGCATTGTACTGTTCATACTTGAACGCGTAGTTTTTCGGAAATCTAGAAGAATCCAACAGGTGGCAGTGCGAGATATTATCATGGTGAGAACAGGATCGGCTTCACTGTGTTGTGAATTGCATGGAACACCCATTAAAATCATGACACCTTGCCGCAATGTCTCTGAAAAGGATGTTTAATGATTAAATCCATCAATCCAGGGATGTGCCCACTCCAGCTAGTGTTGGGCACGAGGCAGAAACAATCCCTGGATGGGGCCTCAACTCATTGCAAGGTGAATACAAGCACTCACATACACTGGTGTCATTTTAGTGTCTCCAAATCTGCATATCTTTGGAAGGAAACCGGAGCACATTGAAGAAACCCATCAGGAAAACATGTAAATCAAGGCAGGGAATACCAGCGACGTGACTCCCTGCAAGACTGCAGCATTACTGCTCCGCCACCGTGCCACCCCCATGTGTGTAATTATTAACAGTATTCATTATGTAAACGAAATTAACGATTTATCTGTAAAATGTAACATACATACTTTAATGTATTTCATCATGAAAGTGATATCAAGTATAAATCTAAAGATTCTAAATGTGCAGAGAGTTGGAATATCATACATTTTGTCACGCTTGGGTCACAGAATTGCACAAAAACACAGGAGATTGTAGAGACAGGAACTTTAATCAAACACTTCAAACAAACATGTCTCTTTCAGAAGTAAAAGGAGCTCAGTATGCACTTAGTTCTCGTTTAAAAGAATAGGCAAACATCATAGGGGAGCACAATGGGAGCGGGACCCCCAACAGGAGCAGAGGATGTCTGGGAAAGGACAGAGAAACAAAGCAATCAGCCAAAAGGACAGGTACCGTTCAGGCTTTTAAGTATGCGTACCGCCGCTCGAGAAGCATATCACACGACAGAGCAGCCGCAAGTAAGGGAGCAATGTGAAGGTAGTCTATCAGCGTTTTTAAGAGGGGTTTTTTGAGGAGCGTCCATGTCTTCTAGGGGTGTGTTCAGCCCCCCTGTTCACACCCCCTCCGTCAGCTTTATTCACATTTTCGTGAATTAAGCAACACTCCAAATCAGGTTCAAACAGGCATGACAGGACATCAGCATTAATGTGCTCAGAGCCAGGTCACTGCCTGACAGTAAAACTATATGGTTGTAAGCTCAAAATCCATCTCATGAGACAAGAGTTTGTATCTTTCTGACGGTATAACCATTGAAGTGGAGCGTGATCAGTCACTAATGTGAAATTTCGACCTCATAAGTAATAATGAAGTGCTTCCATAGCCCATTTAATCGCCAAACATTATTTCTCAATAGTCAAATAATTGCATTCCCTCGGAAGTAATTTTCTTATCAAAAAAGTGATAGGGTGCTCTTCCCCATCAAAAACCTGACACAGGACGGCGCCTAAACCAAATGCACTTGCGTCCGTCTGTAGAACAAAATCCTTAGAGAAATCAGGATTCCACATAAACCAGACAAGAAGACAAAGCAGTTTTCAAATCACATTCTTCTTCACATTCTTCTGTCCATAAAACAGGGTGGTTCTTTCTGCCTCTAGTAAGATCGGAAAGAGGAGCAGCCCTATTTGCAAAGTCAGGGATGAATCTTCTATAATAACTGGCAAGCCCCAGAAAAGCTCAAACTAGTTTCTGCATTTCTAGATGAGTATAAGCAAGCATCTCTTCCAGTTTTCTAAATTGTGGCCGGAGTAAACCCCTGTCCATTGAATAACCCAGATAATGAGCCTCAGACATACCCAACTTACACTTCTTAGGGTTAGCTGTCAAGCCAGCCTGTCTCAAGCTTTCAAGGACAGCCTGAAGACGTTCTAAATGTGTTTGCCAATCATTGCTGAAAATCACGATATGCCCCGGAATATTCGGAATGAGGACGCAAGATCTGATCCATCATACGCTGGAAAGTTAGAGGTGCACCATGAAGACCAAACAGGAGTCTAGTAAATTCATAAAGTCCATCAGGAGTCGCAAATGCTGTTTTCTCACAACTGCCAGCCTCAAGAGGCACCTGCCAGTAACCTTTCATGAGATCTACCATGGAGATATAGGTCGCCTGACCCAGTTTTTCCAACAGCTCGTCAACACGGGGCATTGGATAGGCATCAAATTTAGATACCTTATTAAAGCGCCTGAAATCGATACAGAAGCGAATCAAACTGTCTTGTTTTAGGACTAATATGACCGGACTGCACCAGTCACTTTCACGAATTACACCTAATGCCAGCATCTGTTTGATTTCCTCACGCACAATATTCCGTCATGCGTCCGGGATCTGAAATGGGCGCATCTGCACTCTAACACCAGGTTCAGTAGTGATTTTATGTTCTGCAAGGTTAGTCACGCCTGGCAAGTCTGAAAAAACATCAGTGTTCCGTTCAATCAAAGTAAACAACTCTGTCTTTTGCGAGTCAGTCAGATCGTCACCAATGGCAACATCGGTCTGAGAGACACCAGCCAAGGAAGCATAAACCCCCTGCAGGTCATGCCACTCCTTCAAGAGATTAACATGTAAAATCTGGAATGGTTTGCACTGGCCCGGTATTCTAACCTTGTACACCGGCCCCATACGCTACTCAGTAATGGCAGGACCATGCCATTTCACTAGGAATTTGTGTGGGTCAGATGGAATCAGAACCAGAACACGATCACCAGGTTTGAATTCACGGAGCTTACAGCACCTATCATATAGACGTTTCTAGGTTTCCTGCTCATGTCTCTGATGCTCCACAGCAATAGAAGAAAGTTTAGAAATCCTATCTTGCAATGAAATTACCCGATCCGCAAAGCTCGGCCCGTGAGCTTTTGTCCCAATTCCTGTCCATTCTTCACGTACAACATCCAAGATGCCTCGCGGGCGCCTACCAAACAACAACTCGAAAGGACTTATGCCAGTGGACGCCTGCAGCAATTCCCGCACCGCAAACATAATAAAAGGCAGGACAGAGTCCCAAGACGTCGGATCATCATGAGCATCTCGCCTGATCATCTGTTTAAGTCTTAAGTCTTGTTAAATCGTTCAGTCAAACCATTCGTCTGTGGATGGTAAACAGTGGTACTTAATTTCCTAATAGCAAGGCTGTCACACAATTGTTTCATCACACGAGAAGTAAAAGGTGTTCCCTGATCAATTAAAATTTCTCTAGGGATGCCAATACGAGTGAAAATCTCACACAGAGCTTTGGCTACAGTGGAGGAATTGGCTTTTTTCAAAGCAGCCACTTCCGGATATCACATTGCATAGTCAACCAATACAAACATATATTGATACCCATTTTAACTCTTAGGAAGAGGACCTACAATATCTAATTCCACCCGTTGAAATGGGACTTCCAAAATAGGCATAGGAGAAAGGGGAGCCGGAGGAGGTTTATAAGCAGAAACGATCTGGCAATCGGGACAGGAAGTACAGAATCACTCAACATCTTGTTCCATATTCAGCCAATAAAATTGTTTTGATAAACGATCTCTAGCCTTATCAGCCACCAGGTGCCCACCCAAGATATAAGTATTTTTTGCAAAAAAATATACCTATGTACTTCAGGTACAGTAATCCCTCGCTATATCGCGCTTCGTCTTTCGCGGCTTCACTCTATCGCGGATTTTATATGTAAGCATATTTAAATATATATCGCGGATTTTTTGCTGGTTCGCGGATTTCTGCGGACAATGGGTCTTTTAATTTCTATTACATGCTTCCTCAGTTGGTTTGCCCAGTTGATTTCATACAAGGGACGCTATTGGCAGATGGCTGAGAAGCTACCCAATCAGAGCATGTATTACCTATTAAATAAAACTCCTCAAATATATTGTGAGCACAGGGGCTGTTCGCACCCCTAGAAGATACGGCCACTCCTCAAAAAACACTGAAAGATTACCTTCACATTGCTCTCTTCCTTGCTGGGCTTAAATGTGGCTGTTTTGTCAAGCGATATGCTTCCTGCATGGTGCTTCGCATACTTAAAAACTCGAACGGCACGTATTGATTTTTAATTGTTTGTTTTTCTCTGTCTCTTTCTCTCTCTCTGACATTCTGTGCTCCTGACAGAGGGGGTGTGAGCAGTGGGGGGGCTGTTCGCACCACTGGACAATACGGACGCTCCTCTAAAAAAATGCTGAAAGGCTACCTTAACATTGCTCCCTTCCTAGCAGCTGTGTTGTCCGGCGGTGCTTCGCATACTTAAAAGCCAAACAGCCCTATTGATTTCTGATTGTTTGCTTTTTTCTGTCTATCTCTCTGACATTATCTGCTCCTGACGCACACTCCTTTGAAGAGGAAGATATGTTTGCATTCTTTTAATTGTGAGACGGAACTGTCATCTCTGTCTTGTCATGGAGCACAGTTTAAACTTTTGAAAAAGAGACAAATGTTTGTTTGCAGTGTTTGAATAAAGTTCCTGTCTCTCTACAACCTCCTGTGTTTCTGTGCAAATCTGTGACCAAAGCATGACAATATAAAAATAACCATATAAACATATGGTTTCTACTTCGCGGATTTTCACCTTTCGCAGGGGGGTCTGGAACGCAACCCCCGCGATAGAGGAGGGATTACTGTACAACTAATTGTTCAATAAATTCCCCCACTAAATGATCTGATATCACCCTAAAAAGACAGCCGTCTTTCTCAAGAAAGTGTAGGGTTTTCAAGCCCCTGGAGGCACGCTGTTGGTAATAAGAGTCACTAGCGGAGCAAGTCTGTTTACAGTAAATGCATAATCTAATGAGCTATCAGCATGCTGCAAGCGCACAAAATCCATCTGCTCGCTAGTGCTCGGTTTGTGTTTGGAGGCATTTGCAAGTTGAGAAGTTGTAGATAGGCCAGCCAGCCGCTCTAGAAAATTGGAGGAGTCACTCCCGGTATCACTGGAGAGATCGGGTTCAATGTCAAATTGGGGCTCGAGGCCTTCTCCAACAGCCACGAGTTCCTCCCCTTCGTTCATGATAACATGGGGCTCTAGGGCTTGTGCCCCAAACTCAGCTTAGGGAATAGGGCATTCCTCCTGCCGATCAGCAAGGGCCTTGGGCAGGAATCCGAAATGGCAGTCTTATATTTTAAAGGAATCAGCACAGTCTCATAGTCCTTAACATCCCCATGTACACAGTGTATGTTCACAGTCTCAGTGCTACACGGGGATGTACTGTTGAGGCAGTCACGTCTGACAACACAAAGGTCACTACCTGAGTCCAACAAGGCAGGGATCTCGTGGCCTGCTAACATCACGGAGATCATTAAGCGGTCCTTTTTCAGTGAAGCAGAAGGAACCTGGGAGCAACACACCTCGGCTAAGCTGACCTCCAAGGACCGAGCAGGGAAGAGGCGACATTCTCTGGCGAGGTGTCCGACCTGATCACACCAGAAACACGCACGTCGGCGTCCACGACGAGGAGCCTCTCTAGATGTGGTGACATCAGCAACAACGGGAGTCCGGGATGGTCTTTCTGAGGAAACTGGATATTCAGGGCCCTGAGCCCGCTGTTCATTGCGACGATCTCAGGCAGGTTGTAAGTGTGCCCCAGGCGAAGCAAATGCACCACTGTGTCTCCAAGCGGCCTGGGAGCCATCCAATTGTTTGTCGAAGGTGGAGAATGAGTCAACATCATGACAAAAAAATTTGTCGCGGAGAACTTCAGGAATCCCCACCAGTACCACAATCCGCTCGATTGAGTTCCCCTCAAACCAGCGGTGAACGAGATGAATTAAATCCTGCAACTGAGCAAGAACAGGGCGATCCAGGTCCAGTTTCCATTGGCAAAGCGCAGAGCCCCCAGCCAGACCCAGAACATTCACAACGTCTTGAGAATCCATCGGTGCAACCACTCCTGGTACCACTTGTCACGCTTGGGTCACAGAATTGTACAGAAACACAGGAGATTGTAGAGACAGAAGCTTTATTCAAACACTTCAAACAAACATGTCTCTTTCAGAAGTAAAATGAGCTCAGTATGCAGTTAGTTCTCATTTAAAAGAATAGGCAAACATCATAGGGGAGCACAATTTGAGCGGGACCCCCAACAGGAGCAGAGGATGTCAGGGGGAGGAGAGAGAAACAAAGCAATCAGCCAAAAAGGACAGGTGCTGTTCAGGCTTATAAGTATGCTTACTGCCGCGTGAGAAGCATATCACGTGACAGAGCAGCCGTAAGTAAGGGAGCAATGTGAAGGTAGTCTATCAGCGTTTTTAAGAGGGTTTTTCAGAGGAGCGTCCGTGTCTTCTAGGGGTGCGTTCAGCCCCCCTGCTCACAATTTAATGTGTTCTGTGTGGAGATCTATTGCTGTTTTCCGCTGCTGTCAGGTCAGAAGGAAGCCCTAGAAGCTCGTAAGCGATTAACAACTGGGATGACATTTAAGACGATCTGCTTTAATGATAAAGTAAACTACAAGGTTAAAGTGGACATTTCTAAATTAAAGCTGAAATTTCCACTTTAATCACAAAATACACCTTTTCACCATGTCCTTAGTTTTTTTTTCTCTGTGGCTCAAGTACAGCCCTGTACATTATATTGCTGTTGTGAAGTTGCAAAAAAAAAAAAAAGACGGCACAAAAGATGGTGTGTGAGACTTTTAAAATGTATCGTGTCATTATGATCGGGAATATGCGACGCTTGAATATAAAAGCACCACGAATACATCTGTATGTCGGCATTTTGCTTCACTACATTGAACCATTCATCAAACATCGAAGCGCGCACATTGATCCCATAGGATCCTCAAAGCGGCTTTCTGTCACATGTAGATAGTAAACAGAGACTCTGACGTCACATCCTGACTTTTATCACACTGCGTCCCCCGACTTTTTGCTGGTACTGCAACTCGCGCATGCGTTGTGTTAATTTCTGAGGACATGCTTAGAGGACGCGCCAAATGAACGCTGGGAACGCGTGGCAGCCATGATGCATTCGCGTTCTGAGTGTGAAGTATAAACGAGCCCTATTTCAACTACAAACCTCAGAGGCTGAGTTCCAATATGTGTGCACAGTAAAAAGGCCTACACCTTTTCAAGATTAATTAAAATGATAGCAGGCAATTAACCAGTGCAATAATTGAGAATTTATTAATACAATACATTTTAAATTATATACAAGATGAATAAATTAAAAAAGACTAAATAAGTAATACCAGAAATGCACAATATACACCCTGGAAGACAGAAATGCTAATCTTCCCTTTGGCATTTGAAAACCTATCCTTATATACCCTGAAAAGCTAAAGTTAGTCAAAGATCAAAACACATCCACTGAGACAGCACATGGACTTCAAAAGAGTTGACACCAGTTCCATTTGCAGCCAAGAAATACAGACAGAGAGAGGCTGACACTTCAAATGTCATAAAGTTTTACCATGAGAAAGTATGCCTGGGATCTGCTTCATTAGTATGCATAATTATAGAAAGAGTTTGCAGTGATATAATAACAGAAACGTACCTTTCTGGAAATATCCCAAAAATATGCACCATAACATTAGCTTTAATTTAAGACCAAATGTGCCCATGAAAATATTGCATGTTATAGACATTCTTCAATTAATTCCATTGAATTGCTAAGACATAACACTGGTTGAATGTCTTGGGGGGGAAAAGGTCCATCTTATCCTGAAGTAAAACAGTTCTCACAAAATAAAATTAATTCATCTTCTCCTGTGGATAAACAGTAGTTCATTGCTGTTCATGGCCACACACTCCAATTTCCTACATTTCCATATTGATAAATTTTGCCAATTTGTTTTTGACTTTCAGGATGAAAATCTTCTTCCAAGAAAATACTTTGAAGTTGACTTTCCAATGACTGTTGCAAGAAAGTTACACAACATCAAGTAAGACCAGTGTTGCTTCTGTTTGCCTTAAAGTGTGGTAAAGTATGGTCCTTTTTTATTAAGTCCACTATATATGCAGAAGGTGGCATCGTATGGCCTTTGTGCTTCTCAGGGCTGTAGACATGAAGAAACCATTAGACAGGATTGGTCAGTCCTGGTTGTTTAAGGCCAGGCCACAGGACTGAATAGAAAGTGCTAATTCATTAGACCGTGACCCGCAAAAGAGGGAAAAAAAGCGCTTAATGCCTTTTTCTTAAACTTTTTAAAGAGCTGCTAATGAGGATCATACTTAGGTGGAAAGGATACCAGGTTAATACCTCCTTGTTTACAGCTAATTTTTTTTCCTCAGCCAGCAGGTAATTAATGTCCGTCCATTTTCATTACCAGACTTACTTGGTCCAGTTCAGGATCATGAAAAGCAAACATATCCCAACAGCACCAGGCACTATATCGTTTCTTTATGAAGTACTAGTACATTGTGCAGACTCCTACACCCAAAGTCATTCATTTATTCACTCACAGACCTTTTAAAAGGGTGGCAGGCCAGTTGAGAATCCATGAGTGTTTATGGGAAAAATATACATACATACATAAATTAGGAAACATTTTGAACACCATTATATGTAAATAAATGGCTGGGGTTTTAACAGTTCACATAAATTTTGCTGGTGCAGCTTTTAATATTCCATATACTTCGTTTTATTTTAGTTGTATGTTATCAAACTGACCATTATTTGTGTTTGAATAATCAAAAATTGTACTGTGCAAAAGTCTTGTGTACTTCAGATCATACAAAAAATATTTGTTTTAGATGGTTATTTAATTTCCTCTAAATTAGCATAATAGAATAGTGTTTTCTGAGTTCCAAACATTCTTTTTGCAAAAAGGGAAGCCCTAGTTTCAGTTAAAAATGTGATATCTTTGTAAGCATATAGCCCAGTGCTTGCTTAAGATCACTGACAGAATGCGTAGGTGGAACCAAAGTGAATACTTGAAAGAGAAATAGCTGTGTAGAAGGAGTAAAACTGGGCAAGTGTGATGCTCTGGGTCGTCTTCACACTCCCTGTTGCATCTGGGAGCGGCTTGAGTCCGAACCGTCAATAGTCATAACCAAAATGAGCCGGGTAAATAAGGATACACTCACATGCAGCAAGAGGTAGGTGCAAAAGTGAACCTAGTGCTTTTATTTAAATTAGTCAAAACAAAGTTCAAAAAGTAAAGTGCTTCAGTCTTCAATAAATCAATAAATAATCTAATAAACAGCTGTCACAAAAAGCACAATGAGACATGAAAAGGTTTGGGGCAGCCATCCGTATATTTTATCCTGGCTGCAAAGAGGTAAATTGTCAAGAGTTCTTTACTCATGCGAGTCCAAAACAGAACTGAAATACTGCCTTAAGATGGCGGCTTTTAAAGACAAGGGGAGGAAGTGATGTCATTGGCAGCGCCAGAACTGGAAGTGACATCATTGGTGGCGCGGAACCAGGTGGGATTTCCTGAGAATGGTCTGTAAGGGATTGAGAGAGACAATTAGAGCACCCTGCTGCCCCCTGGTCAGGTATGGAATTACTATTATTCAGGCCCTTTAGTTGTCTCCTGATTGCACATGTGTGACACAGTCAGTAGTGAACATGAAGGTAAAAACAGTCCATATAAATGCTCCATTTAAAACTAACAAGGTTAAAAAATGCCCAGAGACAGTTCAGTCCATAAAAATTATGAGCTTCCTCTTAAACTCACCATCTCCTTCCCTTGTCCTGTTTGGACTTTGCAGAAAGAAGAGATGCCCGCTGACAGGTGCAGTTAACCATCATTTACAGGCCAGGGGCCCCTGATGTCCATGGCTTCCAGCAGGGCTCCCAATCTGAGCTTCTCATGTCCCCTACCGCCAGTCCCTCAGTGATTGCACACACCCGCACCGAATTGGAGCCCCACTTCTGGCTATTTATTTAAAACTCTCCCATCACCACGGACCACTTGTCACAGCAAGGGACTGCCATTCTGTAATGGTGAGGAAGGTTGCAGACGTAGTGATTTAACCTGCAAAACATACATTATGGTAAAATTGAGCATAGCACCAAGACACAAAGTAGTCATCCTGCAACATCAAGGTCTCTCCCAAGTAGACAGGTGTTTCCAGATGTGCCCTCCAAGCTATTCTACAGAAGCTCAAACAAATGAGCAAGACTGAGGTTCTGAAATGCAGTAGATGGCCACGGAGTGCAGCAAACAAGAAATACATCACTTACTTACCTTGGAAATTGGAAGATGCCCAGTACTGCTATTAGCTCAGAACTAGCAGAAACTACTGAGGCCCTGGTTACACCCATCTAGTTGTGACCAAAAAGCCATTCCTCTGAGGTGGAAATAAACCCAAGTGAGTCATCTACACACTAAAACACTGGGGTCTGGAGTGCATATAAATGGCAGCATTTTCTGAACTGATGAGTCAAAACTTGAAATTCTTGGTGCCAACAGACGGTAGTTTGTCCACCGAAGGGCTGTGGAATGATACATGAATGAATGTCTGCAGGCAACAGTGAGGCACATTGGAAGTTCCTTGCAACTGGGGCTGTATTTCTGCAAATGGAGTTGGTGATTTGATCCAAATCGATGGCCCAGCTCACTGCTAAGAAGTACAAGCAGATTCTTATCCATCATGTAGTACCATCAGGGAGGCATCTGATCAGTCCCAACTTCATTCTGCAACATGTAACCCCAAACACATGGCCAAAATCATAAAAAAATATCTGCAGCAAAACTAGCAGTAGAGAATCCTGCAACAGTTGGTATGTCCCCATCAGAGCCCTGATCTCAATATCATCAAGCCAGACTGGGATTGCCTGGAGAGACAGAAGCAAGTAAGATGGTGAAAGGCTGCTGTGGAACTGTGGCAAGTTCTCCAAGAGCTTCAAAACAACTAACCATGAGAGTAACTTCAGAAACTATATGCAACTGGGCTTAAGAGAATTGCTGCTATTTTTAAGGCAAAGGGTGGTGACACCATATATTAATTTCATTTATGCTTTTCTGTTTGCTTTATCTTGTAGGAATTTTATTTATAAATAGAAACTAATCGTGGCATTATTTTTGAAAACATTCCCACTTTGCAGCAGTTTTTCACAAGTACCGAAGGCTCTTGCACAGTACTACATAAGAGCCAGTAAACTTTATCCTGTGATCCCTATGATGGATTACCATATCATCAAAGGTTGGTTCTGGCCTTTTACCCAACTCAGCCATGATAGACCCAAGTCTCCCATGACTCTCTGCAGAATTAAGTGAGTTTGAAAGTGTTTGGTAGGTTTTATCCAAATATTTCAGAAACTCCTGTATTCTGTGTTTAGGGTGCGGGTGCAGGTGCAGTGAGGGGGCAACGAGGCTGAATAAAGAGAGAGAGAGCTTACTGTTTTATGTGACAGCCTTGTAGTGGCAGATTAAAATTCTGAAGCCTGCTTACTTAGTTAAACAGGATGATTTTCTTTATAGGTCATGTGAGTAAAATGGTGTTTTGTGACTCCAAGCCCATCACTTCTCATCTTGTGGATACAAATGACATGAAATAGAGAAGGGCGGGGCCTTGAGTGATTTCTTGCTGGGGAATATGGGGGCTCTTTTGGGATTGCTTGGGGAAGGCCATGTTGCATTAGGGGTGTAGCAAGACTATAAAGAGTGAGAGAGACCAGTGTGGAGGTCGGGTACTGAGTGATTTGTCACCAGTGACTGCAGATGTAGATATGAGAATGATGCAGCTGGACAGTTGGTAATGAATATATACAGGATACAGGTGTGGCTTTTGACATTAAGGAAATAAGATGGCATCCTTGTGTTGAAAAAGGAGGCTTTCTTGTTAATTTTGTAATGCTCGGATTTCTGTGTTTTTAGGTCAAAGCCACCCCTCTCAAAACCCATCATAGAGACACACTCAACAGACACGCTTCTAATTGGTAAGTGTTACGTAAGACTTGTCAGTTGACCAGGGGTTGCTCCAGGCAAGAGAATTTTCAACCGTAAAGTTCTTGCACTTCTTTGCTAGCTATAATACTTCATGCAGCATGATTAGCAGAATGAATCTCCTCCTAAATTCCCATTAGCCTTCCTCACATTCACCACCCCTTATTCTGCACATTCACACTGACCCAAGTGTCATATAACAGAAAGCTCTTTAGCATTTGGAAGTTTTGTTCTTTAATTCACAAGCTGGCAACTTGGAGTTCCCATCTTGGAGTTTAAAAACACATTTCCAGCTAAACACAGCACTTTGGTGCAGCAATTTATATTCCTGCCTAATAGCCCCATGGACCTGGAATCAATCCCAGTGTTTTAATTTAACGTCTGCATTGACGTTATCCTTTATCCCTAATTTCCTCTGGGTATTCCATTTTTCTTACATGTCAAACTGATTGACATAATTAAATTCCTTCAGTTGAGGAAATGTGAGTGTGTGCTTAAGAGTTCCCTGTAATGGACTGGCCTCCTGTTTAGGATGTGATCTTATATAATCTTGTGTCTAATACTATTTGCATGAGCACCAGCACTCTATTACTTTACAACAGCATAAAATTGAACTGTGGATTTCTAGTGATCAAGATATCCAGAGTGCTATATTACAAGACAGGTAAATATGAAAAGTTAGATGTTTGCATCTCTTCGCTTCATACTAGCATGGCAGTAAGCATGTAGTATGAATTAGTCTAAGAGACACTCTGGAATGAACGTGTGTGTAAAATACAACATCACAGTCCATGTTCCCTACTCTTCTCCAGATAGCCAGAGCTTGAATTCAGACCGGTACTGTATTGTGGGAGCTGACTTGCGGGATCCCCCCATGCTAGAAGAGAAGCTACGGAAGTTTCAACTGGACACACAGTGAGTTCATGAAAGTAGACATTAAGTTGAGCTACGTATGTTAACACCTGATTTACAGTGCCCTTTAAAAGTCTTCCCACCTTTGTATATTATTCTCATCTTAATATCAACAGATAACAAAACAGAATACATTGTTTGTTTTTTTTATTATCATGTGCTCTGCATTTTGATCATGATAGAAAAAATATTTAACATGAATAACTGGGTTTCCTCTGGGTGCTCCGGTTTCCTCCCACAGACCAAAGACATGCAGGTTAGGTGCATAGACGATCCTAAATTGTCCCTAGTGTGGTAGGGTGTGTCCTGCGGTGGGCTGATGCTCTGCCCGGGATTTGTTCCTGCCTTGTGCCCTGTGTTGGCTGGGATTGGCTCCAGCAGTCCCCCGTGACCCTGTGTTAGGATATAGCTGGTTGGATAATAACTGAAAAATTAAACATACATTTTATTATTTTTATGATAGACATCCATCCATTATCAGGCCTGGCAAATCCATTTAAGGATCACAGAGGCCAGACCCTATTCTGGCAACACTTGCCATAAGGTAGGAAACAGCGGGGGCATATTTAGGAGGTGAGAGGAAAACTAAAGTACCCGGAGATAAAGCTGTATAGACAAAGTAACAATGTGAAAATTTCACACAGACAGTATGACGGACAGTAAGATGGTCTTCAGCAGATATGAGGAAGCTGCTCTAACAACTACACTGCCATGCTGCCTCAGTTCAGAGTTGGCTGTTAATAATTCTTATAATCACAAAGCCAGTTGCCTCAAACTCATAATAATATAAATAGATTTCAACTATGTCCATTCACAGTTGTTTCTTTGATTCTACTGTTTTACTTGAAGATTCAGATTATAATTTTTTGGAAGTGATTTGCGAAGATCTGCACATTCTGAATAAGAAGCTGCCTAATAATTCTTTGTGTCTCAAGCCGAAGGGCTGCATAGATGACTGGGGTCTCAGTTTGATGCCCTTGGCCTGTTCTTTGATGTGCTCTTGTCCAAACCCCAAATGAGGCTTGAGAGATCTAACTATGTACATGGTGGCATGAAGGAAGCCACACATTAGGGCACACTTCCTTAATATACAGTGATACATTCTACGTAAATCAAAAGGAGCTCATAATTACCTCAGAAACGCTATCCCTGAATGTAAAACGTGGTGAAGCCAAATAGCTTCATGTTTTGAGGTTTTTGTCAGTGGAATGTCAGAGCCTTGTGAAGATGTAGGCAAACAGATATGGACGGTACCTATTGAGGCAAGTTTATAGAATAAAAGCTGCTCCAGTCTCCTAAGGATGTTAGCTTTCCTTTGGCCTAACATCTTGCGTACCCCAATCAGTGCTCAGACATGAACAGAAAGCCCACATTGAAACATGAAGAAAGCACTGCTCAGTGTACTTCTTGATAACTTGAGAGATTTGATATAAAAATAAAACACTGGCCATGCAGAGATGGCAGGCTTTTGTCCAAAGTGATTCTTGGCTATAAAGACTGCAGTAGTGGCTTTCTAGTAAGATGTGTATAGTCAAAGGTTTTGAAAACTTAGACAGTTGTTTCTTTTTTGTCATTCTGATTTACTTTTTGATGATTTTAATAATTTCAGATGCTTATTCAAAGTTTGGATAGGATGGGCAGCAAAATGTGAACAGAATATAGGGCATTGCATCTAAATAAATTTTAATTGTTCTTGTTTTTAACCCTTGCCTACTATAGAGTTGATTGGAGAAGGGGATGCTGTCCTTATGAAAATCAGCAGATACAGAGATCAGAAAGACAGACCATTGTTATGGGCACTTCTGCTTTCGTGATGTGTGTGAGGGTTTGAGTCTGAACCACCCTCTTGAGTTTTGCTTCACATGGTGAAACTGTGGGACAAAACACATGTGGCACGCTAGTAATAATGGAAAAAGCAAATATTTCAGGAGGCAACACTATCTTGGGTCACCACACAGGTGACCTTTTCTTGCACAGATGTTTCAACAGAGAGGTGTTGCTTGTTTACTGATTGAGATTTGCGAGAAATAAGCTGACGGAGAGGTTTGCACGCACCGCTCCTGTCTTCACTCTTGTTTTGGCCTTTCAGGTTACCCACGCTGCTGGTGGCAGAGTGTGTCCTTGTCTACATGTCTCCAGAGCAGTCCTCTCATTTGATAAAATGGGCAGCAAGCACCTTTCACACTGCCATGTTTATCAGCTATGAGCAGGTAGGGTTCTGCTTTGCACACCAACTTCTTTCTCATTCTCTCGTCTAACTGCATATTTTTATTCTGCAGCATTGCTCTTCCTTTTTTCTTTGCTGCTTTCCATCTTTCCATTATCTTTCTGTTTGCTTCTTTTATCTCAGCCTCTCCTTGCTTCTTTTCTCCTCAGCATTCCAGACTGTTTTATTTTCGTTCCAGCCTTGTTGATTCTTCTATCTACATCACCCTTCCTCGTTCCTCCACTTTCTTCTTGCACTGCCTCACTCCTCCTCCTCCCCTTCCCCATTTATCTCACTTTCACCACTTCTCTGCTTCTTGCCTTTCACCTGCTTTCCCTCTTTCTTTCCTTCCCATGCTATCCTCTTTCATATTTTTTTTACTCCACACCTTCCTAATTGGTCTAATTTGTACGTCTCCTTACTCCCCCTTTCTCATCTCACTGTCCTGTCCCTCCTAGCTGTTTGCCCCCACCCCCTTTCCCTCTGTCTCACTTTTTACTACCTGTTTTTTTTTTTCCTTTCCCTTCTCCATTTTCCCTGTCCTGCTCCTCACTTCCCCATTGGTGTCTTATGCACCTCATGTTTGTTCTTCCTTTTTCCTTGTTTCTCTCATTCAGTTCTTTTCCCTCTGCCTGTGTGCCTCACACCTTTTCCATCCTTCCCACTTTCAGTTTTCTCATCTCCTTCTGTCCTTTTCTCTCTCCCTGACTGTTGTTTTCTTGTATTCATTTCTCACCACCATCATGCTTCCCTCCTTTCTTCTCTGTCTTGCCCTGTTTGCCTTCTTGCTGTTTTTCTCCCCATTTGTTAATGTGAGGGATCGTTTTTAACCTGTCTTCCTTCCACTAGGCAGTAACTTTTGGTAGGTATTCCTCTGTGGCCTGCTGTTAAATGGAGGAATTCCTTTCTCATTTGCTTTTCTTTAGAGTCTGTAGTAAGGATTTTTTTTGCCTGCTTGCTGTGTTTATGGAGGCTGGACTTGGTCTAGATTCCTCCTTCTCCTCTCTCTGCTGTGGCATACAATCTTTTTGGGATTTATTCTAGGAGGTGTGGCCAACAGAGTTTACACCTTTCCACTATTTAAAAAAGAATTAACATTTATGAAATATGTTGAAACTGACAAAGTAATTCGCATCCACCGTTCTTTATTCCATTTTCAAGACATTGTAGTGTTGATTTACGTACTCACATGTTATTGTAAAAAAACGAAACAAATGAAAATGACTGGGACCCCTAGCCTATTATTCTGTAGCACACTCTTTTCAAGCATTACCTGCAATTAAGCCCATATGTAGCTCTGAGTGAGACTTCTCCCCCAACCTGGCAATTTGGCCCACTCTTCTTAAAAAAACTGCTCCAGTTCTCCTAGGTTTGATGGATCCTTCTCCCAATGTCAAGGTTCAGTTATTACTGCAGAATGTTCAATTGGATTTAGATCAACTCTAATGGCTGCCCACTTTAGAAAATTCCAATGTTTTCTACTCAACCATTTTTGGCTGCTCTTAGATGTATATTCTGGGTCATTTCCTGCTGGGGGACCTGCAACTGAGACAAAGTTCTATGACACTGCACAGTATGTTTCGCTGCAGAATGCCTTGGTGATCTGATTTCGTTGTGTCTTGCACACATTCAAAGCCCCCAGTAGCAGAGACAGCATAGCATCCCCTTAACATTAATGAGCCTCCTCCATATTTCACTGTAGAGATGTTTTGTTTTCTTTGCAAGCACTGTTTTGTCGTCTGTGACTACAGATATGCTGTTACTTACTATAAATCTCTGATTTAGTTTCATCCATCAGAAGAACATTCTCCCAGAAAGACTGTAACTAGTCAACATGCATTTTAGCCCACTCTAGGCTGGATTTTTATAGTGTAATCTTTTCGCCTCTTCTGCAGTGGAGCTTGTTTTCATTCAGACAATGGATTGGACCATTTGAGCCTGTTGTATGTTGATCTTGGGGGTCAGCCTGAATCTGTCTTGATTTTTTCCTTAGTTCTTGCTCCACTGTTTCAACTATCCTTCTGTTCAGTCTGGGGGTCAATTTTCCTTTTTGGGGCCATATCCAGGAAGGATGACCACTGTCCTATGAGTCTTAAATTTCTTGATAATTATAGCTACCATGGTCACAGGACCATTAAGCCCTTTGTAGATGATCTTGTAGCCTTTACTGTGAACATGCTTGGTTATACTGTCTTTCTTTCCTCCTCTGACAACTCCCTGCTTGTCCTTCTCTTGTCCATGTTCAGTGTGATGCACTTAATGACACAGCACAGCTAAGTGAGTACCTTGCTCTATTCAGATAGGTTGGCTGATTTATAAGATTGAAGACACCTGTGATACTAATTTGAGTAATTAGTCTACAGTCATGGCCAAACGTTTTGAGAATGACACAAGTATTGGTTTTAACAAAGTTTGCTGCTTCCGTGTTTTTAGATATTTTTGTCAGATGTTTCTATGGTATACTGAAGTATAATTACGAACATTTCATAAGTTTCAAAAGCTTTTATTGACAATTACATGAAGTCTATGCAAAGAGTCAATATTTGCAGTGTTGGCCCTTCTTTTTCAAGACCTCTGCAATTCGCCCTTGCATGCTGTCAATCAACTTCTGGGCCAAAACCTAACTGATGGCAGCCCATTCTTGGATAATCAATGCTTGGAGTTTGTCAGAATTTGTGGGATTTTGTTTGTCCACCTGCCTCTTGAGGATTGACCACAAGTTCTCAATGGGATTAAGGTCTGGGGAGTTTCCTGGCCATGGACCCAAAATTTTGATGTTTTGTTCCCCGAGCCACTTAGTTAACACTTTTGCCTTATGGCACGGTGCTCCATCATGTTGGAAAAGGTATTGTTCATCACCAAACTGTTCTTGGATGGTTGGGAGAAGTTGCTGTCATGGGACGTTTTGATACCATTCTTTATTCATGGCTGTGTTCATAGTCAAAATTGTTAGTGAGCCCATTCCCTTGACTGAGAAGTAAACCCACACATGAATGGTCTCAGGATGTTCTACTGTGGGCATGACACAGGATTGATGGTAGTGCTCACCTTTTCTTCTCCGGACAATCTTTTTTCCGGATGCTCCAAACAATCGGAAAGGAGATTCATCAGAGAAAATGACTTTACCCCAGTCCTCAGCAGTCCAATCCCTATACCTTTTGCAGAATATCAGTCTGTCCCTAATGTTTTTCTTAGAGAGAAGTGGCTTCTTTGCTGCCCTTCTTGACACCAGGCCATCCTCCAAAAGTCTTCACCTCATTGTGCATACAGATGCACTCAAACCTCCCTGCTGCCATTCCTGAGCAAGCTCTGCACTGGTAGTGCCCCGATCCCACAGCTGAATCAACTTTAGAAGACGGTCCTGGCACTTGCTAGACTTTCTTGGGCGCCCTGAAGCCTTCTTCACAACAGCAGAGGAAATGGGGTTTTTTTGGGTTTAAGTGCATTTTCATGGCAAAGTGGGACTTTGCAATTAATTGCAATTCATCTGATCACTCTTCATAACATTCTGGAATATATGCAAATTGCCTTCATAAAAACCGAGGCAGCAAACTTATCAACAGTTTATCAAAACTTCTGTCTATGACTGTACATGAGATATCACTACAATCCAATTATGTCTTTTTACTTGTAAGGTGTTCTAATAAATTTGGCCGTGCCATTTGCATTTTATTTTGTTTTGCTTTGCTCGCCAACCCCCCGGCCTGTGCTATGCGCCAGCCACTTCGTGTCTCTGCTGCTCGCGTATGTGGATTTCACTTTCACCAAATTACAAATCTTTTAAGTCTCGCGGATACACCTCTTCATTGGGAAGAAACACTACTTTTCCCTTGATGGTAACACGAATTAGACGATCTACAAGTCTCCGACTTAAAGTTTAAATCCAAACAATATATTCAGTCTCTTTTCGCTGTTCCATTATTTCACCAAGTAATAATTTCCGTTTGTTTGCGCTAATGCGATATTTGCTATCATTTTTTTCAGACTTTTGAATTTTAGTACTTTCATTATCTCTAACCTGCTATGCATGTGTATTGCGCCAGCGTTTTTGAATTTTTTACAACGTTCTACTTTGTCATCTACTCTTTGTCTTTTATTTCTGGCCCTGGGCGTGGTTAAATCTCTTGGCACAAAGTCTTATCTCGCGGGACGTCCCAGGCTAAAAAAATCTTGTCTCAACCCAGGATTTTTTTTTATTATAATAGATTTGCTATTGTCCTAGATCAAAAACAAAGTGAAAAGCGAAGTGTCTTTTCTATGGAATATGGAATAAAGAATGGTTGATGCCAATAACTTTTGTCAGTTTCAACTTATTTCACAGAAAAATTATTTTTTAAATAGTGGAAGGGTGCTGATACTCTTAGCTGTGTCTGTACATTATCCAATGTAGTCTTTGCTCTGCCTTGTATTCAGGTAAATATGGCAGATCGCTTTGGTCAAATCATGATCGAGAACCTTCAGAGACGGCATTGCATCCTGGCTGGTGTGGAATTCTGCAGGTCCCTGGAGTCGCAGGTGGGTTTCAAACAGACGTGCATTATACCTGAGATATGTGGCAGTTGTATCCAAGTCTTTTTGGAAATCTAATTGTGTTTTGCAGAAAGACCGGTTCCTGTCATGTGGCTGGAACAAGGTGGAAGCCCTAGACATGATGTCTGTGTATAGCAAGCTGCCAGCAGAGGATGTTGAGAGGCATGTTGCCTCTTTTTTTTCCACTCTTGCATGATACTCTGCAGGACAGCCAGACAAGTCTGTAGGACTTTTATTCACCACTGGTATCTTTTTCTCATCATATAGGATGGAGCGCCTCGAATTTCTGGATGAGAAAGAACTCTTGCAGCAGCTTCTACAGCATTACTGCATCTGCTGGGCATCTAAAGATCAAATGGCCTTAGGTGAGAAGTAGTGAAAGAGGGGTTCTGGGTGCTGCCATAGGACATTCTAGTGTCACAATTTCCCAGATGAGCTCTTGGCTACAACTAGTTTTCCCAAATTGATGCCTGTTTTTTATTTTCCAGGTCTGACTAAAGTATCATACTAAGGGATGTAAAGAGGTGACTTCACAAGGATGACATCTTCCTGCAAACTAAGGGGTGGTAGGGAGGGTTGTCAAACAGAAGCTGATGAAGAGCTTTAGCCAAACATGTGGCAGCCTTGTCTGTGCAAGTGACTTTACTACTTAATTATGTGTACTTGACTGGAATTTGAACCCAGAGCAAAAACTACTATAAACAAAGTGACTGCTCCAATCTGAAAGGCTCTTTGTGTTTCCTCGCCGCCTCTGCAGTGGGTCAAGTGGGATTACTACCCCCATCTTTCTTTTTACATGGTCTTTATGGGTCCTTTCTCCTTGGGAATTGTTTTGGTGTACCGACTTGTTTCATCAGTGTTTAGGTATTCTTCTAACACCCCCACCCCTCCTTCATTTCATCCATCAGTCACTCTAGTCATAGTGCTCCTCATTGTCTTGTCACTGGGCTGGATTGGGGTATCATGCTCTCCCCCCTTTTGAATTGGACATGATTCTGATTTTGGATTAATGGAGGAAGTGAGGGTTCTCTCCTTCGTTGACTCTTTCTCTATCCTGTTGTTAATGACCCAGATGGCTGAACACTTACTGATTCTGAGCTGGGCAGAAAAATGAAGATGTGTGGTGGTTGTGCCAATGTGACGGGACATTTTAAGCTTCAAGATTTGAACACTTTGGACCATGTGTTTATCAAAAAGCTTAGTTTCAAATGGGCTTGGCATGGAGCCAGTATATTTCACTACCCTCATTGCTAAACAGATAAGTGGCATAGAATCTATGGAATTGGCTCATGCCCCCTTCTCTTGGACCCTTGACCAAGAGTCACACAAAACTGGCTAGCTGTCCAAGAATGAAGAAGCTCCCAGAGCACTCGGATCTCACCACAGTGACTTTAGCTCTAACATATTGCTGACAGATGGTGTGAACGGCAGGAGCTCTGCATATGCGCACTAACCTTATCAGTCTCTTTCATCGGCCGCCTACTTGTGTTGCCCACCTGGGGGACGGTCCAAAGTTTGCAGTAGTGACTTTATCAGCAGTAGCAGGAGAGAGTGCATGAGAAACACCGATCACCTCTCTGCCAACATGTCTGAGAGTGAATCAAAGATAGAGCTTTATGAAATAACGCCGGTGGGCACCAGTGAGCCGGAGAAAAGAGATGTGTCAACTGGACCTCTGGTCTTTGAGCGCTACGTACAGCCCTGTGTGGCTGAGCTGCTGGGTTCTGCCCTTTTCATTTTTATTGGCTGTGTGTCGGTGATAGAAAATGTAGAGAGCACGGGGAGGCTGCAGCCTGCCCTGGCACATGGGCTGGCACTGGCCATCGTGATAGCGGTGCTTGGGGAAATCAGGTAGGTGGGCAGCAAATAGGAAATGGTGAATGCTTGGTGTCAGCTGGTATGAATAGGCTTGCATAAAGTAACCATTTCAAAAGACGGAGAATGAAGTGCTGCACTGATGACCTGAAGTGTCCATTCTGAGTAAGGACCGGACAGCAGTAAGTGGGGCTATTGTACGCGACATTGACTATTTAAGTGTAAGCGTGATAGAAGGGCACGTGACCAGCTGATCAGCTCCATGTCTACCAGGTCAGTGCCATCCCGTCTGCCTTCGTGCAACAGCAGTAAGTGGGGCTATCGTACGCGACATTGACTATTTAAGTGTAAGCGTGATAGAAGGGCACGTGACCAGCTGATCAGCTCCATGTCTACCAGGTCAGTGCCATCCTGTCTGCCTTCGTGCAACAACCAGCTAAGGTCAATGAACTCACAAGAGGAGGTGGGGAGGGGAACAGGCTGAACGTGAAAAAGCCTGAGAAGGATGAATGTGCATTAGAGATGTTTGTATGGAATTTTGGGGGCATGTGAATGTGCAAGGGTGAGTGGGAGCTTAGGGGCATGCTCCATCTGTGTCAAAGTGGAATATGCAGGGGCGTGTGCACTTGTGGACTGAGGGGGCCTGCTGATGTTTTCCTTTTTTATATGTAAATGGTGGGTTGGTACAAAGGAGTGAAGTTTGGGGACTTTTTGTAACTGTAGGGTATGTGGAGTTATGCCTGAGCTTGTGAGCCTGTATAGGGAGGTACATGTGTACCTATGGGGGTGCTTTACCCATGTGTGTGCCTATGTGAGTTTAAGGATCTCGGGGATTATGTGTGTGAGGTTTATATGCGCAAAGAAGTGGGGACATTGGGGTTTGGCGTGACTCTTTCACATTTCTACGATGGTATTTGTGTGTCTGGCTCATGTGATATCTTCTCTTTATTCTAGTGGTGGACACTTCAACCCAGCCGTGACCATTTCTGTCTACCTGAATGCGGGGCTGAGGCTGCGTCTGCTCTTCCCCTATGTGGCAGCTCAGCTTTGCGGGGGGCTAATTGGAGCAGCTCTAGCTAAGGTAGGTAATGCTGTGGTGACGCCTACCCTTTTAGTCCAACAAAGCAGTCGATAAGCTTTACCTTTTTGACTTTACTTACTGCTCAGGTTTCAGCTCCTCATTCTCCCCAAGACAGTCAGTCTCAAGGCTGTGGGATTTCAGAGCAGCGGCCCTTACCAGCTCTACTAAAGGAGAATTCCTTAGGTGCAGTGGCAAGGAAGGCTTCTCTTTGACTTTGAATCCTGCTACTGCCGTCTCAGGGAGGATTGAGCATCTGTGTCAGGGGAGATTTCCCTGAGCAGAGCCCCTTTTCTACTGTTGTGGTGAAACAGAGAAGAATATGGAGCCCTGCACCCTTGTGTATGCCTTCTGTGTTATCTCCAGAAGACGTCTGGCAACTGTTAAAGTTCATCTAAATCTAATTCCACCCCACCACCATTTTGGCCGTGTGACCTATGACCACTGCAGTGTTTAAACCAGTAATTGACCAGGGACAGAGTGTTGGACTCCCACAAACGTTTATTTCTGCCTGTCTTTTTCTTGTGATAGGCGATCTGTTCAGAGGAAGCTTATGCAAGCAGTGCAGGGGCCGCTTTCAACACTGTGCAGACTGATGCACTGGCCTGGAAAGCTGTTGTGGCTGAAATGCTGATGACCCTGTTCTTGACCCTAGTGGTGTGCATGGGGGCAGTGAATGAGAGGAGCCGAACCCATCTCGCCCCACTCTGCATTGGCCTCACAGTGGCAGCGGACATCCTGGCAGGGTAAGGGCTGATGTATTGTCAGGTCTCTTGTCATAGTCTGCTTGGTGTGCTCACACCTTTCATACAAGTCTGTTTCATGCTTATCCTGGCAGAGGAGCCGTGTCTGGAGCCTGCATGAACCCCGCACGAGCACTAGGACCTGCCGTGATTGCAGGTTACTGGTCTTATCACTGGATCTATTGGCTGGGACCCATAACAGGGGCCTTAATCTGTGCTTTATTCCTCAGGTAAGTACTTTTTACCCTTTCTTTGAATGTTAATGGGGTTTACAGGTTGTCAAAGCAGATACATGACTGTCCACTTGTCTGCACCTCACTCTTCTTTACAGAAGCTCAGCTGCCCAGTATCTTCCAACACTACTGTCTTTGCTTTTCAGGTTTATACTGGGAGACAGGAAAATAAGATTGTTTCTGAAATAACTTCTGACCTCAGAAGCACTGAGTTCTGATGGACTTCTTGGTGGCGCCACTCTTTTGCTCTGTGGTGCCTGCTTTCTGTTTCATGCTCCCTGTGCTCAAACGCTGGTGGACGGCTTCATACCAGGAACTAACAGGCAAAACAGAGCACTGATAAATCAGCACCCTGACTGGACCAGCTCAACATAGCTCCACCCACTTCTGCCCCTCTAGCCAATGGTGACTGAATACTCTCTTGCCTGTGCCTTTGAAGTTCTCATGGTTATTGTGGGAGCTGACTGACTAAATGTTCTTGTGACAGCTGCTGGTCGAAGCACTGGTCTCTTCTTTAACTCGTCTGATCCTGAATCGCCGCTCACAGACACCAGAATGTTGGGTTTGTCAATAAAACTTTGAGCTGATTAACCTGTCCAAGCTAATCTGGAGGTGACTTTTTTTTTTTCTTCTTTTCTAGTCTCATTGTGCAGTTACTTCTGCAGTCCTACCAGGGGGCATATCTCTCATGATCTGTGTGGTTGTGAGGGGCAGGTTTACGGATTATATTGAGGTGTCTTGTTACCTTGTAGCCTTAACAGTATGTGCTTGCAACCTTTCAGGCTCCCACAGTAGAGGAATGATGGGCTTGCAATCTAATACTCCAGTGATCCTTCCGACCAGATCAGTACTCGTTCAGGGTGCCATCTTTGTGGAGATGGCATGTTAATCAGGCCTTTCCTGCTCCCTGGCTGCTCAATCTAAACTGCCCTGTGTGGTGCTGTGCATGCTGTTGTAGTAGCAGTAGTAATTGTTGTATTTGTATTGTCATTTATACCGAGTACAAAGAAATTCCTATACATATCCGACCAACATGCAGCATGTTGCCCCTCTCTAGTGTCATGATAAAGAAGAAAGTATTAAAATACCAAAGTGAGTCAGTCGGTCAGTCATTGTCCAACCCGCTATATCCTAACACAGGTCACGGGGGTCTGCTGGAACCAACCCCAGCCAGTACAGGGCGTAAGGCAGGAACAAATCCCGGGCAAGGCGCCAACCCACCGCAGGACACACACACCAAGCGCACACTAGGGACAATTTAGGATTGCCAATGCACCTAACCTGCATTTCTTTGGACCGTGGGAAGAAACCGGAGCACCCGGTAAAATACCGAAGTTCATTTTTAAATCATAGGAAACAGAAATCCACTTACCTGTTGTACTCCTGTTCATTGCACACATATAAACCCTTTATTCAAAGCTTTTTACAGTGCTTTGTGATGCACCATCATCTCATCCAGAGCTTGCCACTGCCTTGTGCTTTTCACTTCCTTGTATCCTGCATCTTGCAATGAGGCAAAATGGAAATGAGAAAGCACCAAAGCAGATGGTTCCTACGGTCCTTCCACTTGGATTGAAGCCTCCAGTATCTCATCATGAGCTGCAGTGATCTTGCAGTGAAGGATGGTGCTGTTGATCACTCAGAAACCACAAGATGTGGAATGATGTCCCACAGTCCCCTTATACTGGGTGCTGTAGAGTCTTTTGTTGGGTAGAATTGTCAGGAGGGTGGAATGAAAGAGCGGAAGGGCTTGGGTTGACCATTAAAGCCTCGATAAAGCAGGCTTCTGTGTTGAGGATAGGGCTGGCCTGCCTTCTCTTGATAAAGTTGGACTCTCAATACGCTTTAAATAGTTGGAGTGATCATAAGTGTTGGGTTTTAAACATCTATCATTTCTTGAGAATAAGACAGAATTGATTAGAGAGGTTTTAGCATGGTGAAGACTTCAGTTTCATGAAGATCTGGTGGTATTATAAAGTAACCTGAATGCTTTGGTGAGGCAGGATGGAGTAGAGATGCCTGCCATATCTTTCAGGGAGGTGGTGATGTTCTCTGCATCATCTTACAAATGGAATTGGTGAGATAAAGAAAATTGAATTAGAGGTGTCAGCAGCCTCTTCCGGGTTGGGCCTGGTTGAGTGGTGGCTTTTAGTGTTTGAATTGATCAGAATGATTAGAAGAGAGGAGTCTGTAGTCTTGAATATATAGCTAAGATTTTCGTGGATTTACATTTAGAGGAGAGTATAGTCTACTGGACTCTTGTGATTGTTTACATGTTTGAGATGAACTGGAAATGTATGATTGGAGAACTAGCAGTGTCTTGGGGATGGCGTTGAGCTCTCATGAATCTGAAGATGGCCGGGGTGATTAGTTAGAGTAGAGTGTAGCCTATGGAAAATCAGAGTTTTGCTGGTTGAACCAACAGCTTCTTGAGGGTGGAGTACAAATATGACGAATCTTTAGATTTGTAAAGGTGATAGAAAGGCTTGTGGTGAAAAACTGCACTCTTAAGAGTGTTTTTCAACTTTGAAGAATATTTTAAACTTTTTGCTGTGATCAGCAGGGCATCCTGTAATCAGATGATGTGGGGTGTAGATGATTCTTTAAGTGGTTTAGATGATCAAAGTGGGTTGTGGTAAAGAAGTTTCCAGTGTGATGAGAAAGAGGATGGATTCCACAGGATGTTGGGCTGATGGAAAATGCAGTATCTTGAGGAAGAGACTGAGTTCTAGTAAATGTTTAGATTCATAAAACGATGAAAAGATTTGTTGTGAAGGCATCTGCAGTCTTTTGAGAATGCTGCTCATTTGTAAAGGGTGTTCAGGTGACTAGTGTTAATCATTTGGGGTGATGGGGATGATGCTGTAGTCTTTTGAAGTTAAGGTGGAGTGCTAATCATTCTGCAAGCGAGCAATAATATCACAGTGAAGGAGACTGCAGTCTCTCAAGGAGGACGTGAAAATTGTTTCAGTGTTAAGGTTTGGACTAGGTGGAGTGCTGATGAGTCTTCATATGACTAAGATGGTTTTAGGTCCTTGAGGACAGGCTTGGCTTGAACAGAATGTATGAGATAGAGGGAAATTAAGATAACTGGGAGGTTGGGGGTAAAGAAGTCTTTAGTTTATTGATAATGTGGTTGACTTAAGCAGGAGGGTGCAATGGAAGAGTCAGCCATCTCTTGATGATAAGGTGAGGTAGTACCAATTTGTTAGATCAATAAAATATTCAAGAGGTTTGTTGTAAAGGAGCCTCTTGAGAATCGCTTTGGGATTATCAGGAGACCCGGTTGATGGAACTTACAGGCATTTGGATTGGAGAATCTGCATTGTGTAAGGAAGTTGGGATGTTCGAGTGGTCTTTTACATGGGACCCCAAAGGTGGGTTAGGTTTAACTAGTAGTGTCTTTATCTTGTTTGCAATAATTTTAGAGTCTTATAATACAGCAGGGCATGATGATGATAATGATGATGGTGGTGGTGGTAGTGACCCTGTACTGCATCATGGCTTAATGAGGTATGCTAAGCCCCACAACTAGGGGTACATGCTACATGGATGGTTACCTGCTCCTTCATCCCATCATCCCAATAGTCTGCAAACCTTCAAGCATTTTTTACAGCTCAGAGTAGTGTACATCTCATGAAGAGGAGCTTCTTGTAGTAGGCCTCCTGCTGCCTGACATTCTCAAAGCCATTTAAAAGGGAACAAGCCATTGTTCGTAGGCCAAAGTTCAATGAACTGCACCATCCTTCATCAGCCATATGTCTGCTTGATTGTCTTAAGTGGCCCACTTGTATTTTTCACAAATCCTGAGTCAGCAGGTTGTTGTGCCAACCCTGCTGCTGACTCAGACCTTGTTTCTTCTTGATAAGAAAGCATGATATCACTTCTGAGCTGACAAACGTATGCACACTCGCACCTATTAGTTCATACACGCAGATCACAAAGATGAACGTACACCAACAAGCACACAAGCACGTGTGTTCACACACACACACACACACCTAACTTGTGCAAGCAAAGACACATATCTGAATACACAAACCCATATGTTGGCTGGCCACATAATGGCACATGTGCCGCAATTACTGCATGCCAGTACAAGGCCATGCACAGAAGCACCTTGGACTCCCCTCTCTCTTTATTAACTTACTGCAATCTCCCTTCATATCTGAGGGTGAAGTCCAGTGCTGCTGGCTTGTCTCTGCACATATATAAGCCAGGATTCTGCCAGACACGCACCCCTCCCCTCTGAACCTGCTGCTGCTGGCATGGCCGACATGGTTGTAGAGCTTATCCCCACACCTGGCCTCTCTGTGTCCCAGACGGGAAGCCCCCCAAAGAAGCGGAGCCTGTATGAGAAGTCCCTGCAGCCTTGTGTGGCAGAGTTTGTTGGCACTCTGTTCTTTGTTTTTGTTGGATGTGTGTCTGTCATTGAAAATGTGGAAGCTGGTGGACGGCTGCAACCGGCTCTGGTCCATGGATTGGCTGTTGCAGTCTTGGTGGGAGTGTTTGCGGAAATCAGGTAGGCTACTCTTTTACTTTTCTCCTCTGCCTTCAGGTCTCCAACAAGAAGGGATGGCGGTCCACTGTGTTGTAGCGTAGGCCTAAGGGAATAAAGCAGAGCACTGAACGCATCTCTACCCCTTATCTCCACAGTGGTGCACACTTTAACCCCGTGGTAACCCTAGCTGTCTACTTGGTTGGTGGCCTGGATGTTGTCATGGTGTTTCCATATGTCCTGTTCCAGACACTGGGAGGGCTGATGGGTGCTGCATTGTCTAAGGTAGACCAGGGGATCTGTAGGATGACTCTGGTATGGATGCTGCACATGTTTTGAGATCCTTCTATAAATATCATGCTTCCACAGGCCTTAACCTCAAAGAAGCACTTCACGAAAGCCTCAGGTGCTGCCTTCTCGGTGGTCCAGGTGAATGAGCAGGTTGCTGGTGCCCTGCTGTGTGAGATCCTCATGACCTGCTTTCTGGTGATAGTGGTGTGCCTGGGAGCAGTCAATGAGAAGAGCCGGAGTCCACTGATTTCCTTTTTGATTGGCTGCACCGTCATTGTGAACATCTTAGCAGGGTGAGGCAAGGGTTGCTTTTGGTGTGGGGGGCAGAAGGGGGCATTTTTCACTACAATTTCGCAGGATACCAGAGCCTGTTCCAGAAGTATAGGGAACAGTGCAGAAAACAATGCTAGCCATGGCAGAGTCATTTTCTGATGCCTTTTTAAAGCTTAAATTTCATTCATTTTAATATTTGATATATTTTGCCCTAAATGTACCTTCAGTCCTCAGTATCCTTGCATGTCTGAATCTCTCTTGGCTGGAGCTTCTTCTCTTGAACACATTTCTCTATAAAGCCTGCTTCTCAGACTTCTCAGTCATTTTGAAGAGCCTTTTTCACCTCCTGTCCACTTTTATTACTTCCCTGTCACCAAAGGTGACTCGCAGCGTGCCTCCTATGCCTTTACTCCTCCTTTTGTGTCTCACACTTGCACTTCCTCATTTGATTACATCACCAAAGCCAAACTGACCAATCAGATTGCTCTGAGGGATTGGACACACACACACACAGACTTTAGTGTGTTATTACATAGTAGATATTTTATCATATTATATGGTGCCCCATCCAGAAGTTGTTTCTGCCTTTTGCCCAGTGCTTGCTGGGATAGGCTCCAGCTTCTCTGCAGCCCTCTTCAGGATAAGTGGCTCTGAAAATGGATGGATCTGTTATATTATATTATATTATATTATATTATATTATATTATATTATATTATATTATATTATATTATATTAGTAGTAATTTTGTTTTCTTGTGGAATAGACAATACAGTTATCATCACAGTACATAAAGAACAGAGAAATTTACAGAATACTAATGAAGCGCTTAAGAATGGGAGTGATAATTTTAAACTCCCAGCTAAACATGCAGGATCTAGTCAGAACAATGCAAACAGATAGACACAAGGAGGGGTCTGATTTTTTTAAAGCACACTGGCTATGTGATCAGTTTAAATTACACATTGCAGAATATGGTAATGAAAAATTCAAAGGAAATCGAAAGATGTGTTTTCCAATCAGTCAGGGAGTCAATCAGGGACATGTAGCTTTAAGTATATCCATCCATTATCCAATCCGCTATATCCTGACTACAGGGTCACGGGGGTCTTCTGGAGCCAATCCCAGCCAACACAGGGCGCAAGGCAGGTAACAAACCCCGGGCAGGGCGCGCGCGCACACACACACACACACACACACACCAAGCACACACTAGGGACAATTTAGAATTGCCAATGCACCTAACCTGCATGTCTTTGGACTGTGGGAGGAAACTGGAGTACCCGAAGGAAACCCACGCAGACACGGGGAGAACATGCAAACTCCACGCAGGGAGGACCTGGGAAGCGAACCCAGGTCTCCTTACTGTGAGGCAGCAGTGCTACCACTGCGCCACTGTGCTGCCCACTTTAAGTATATACTGTATTACATTATATTATCCATCCATCCATTTTTCTAACCTGCTTATCCTGAGCATGGTTGTGGGGCAGCTGGAGCCTATCCCACCAGCCATCAGGTGCAAGGCAGAAGGAACACCTGGACAGTGAACCAGCCCACTGAAGGAAAAACACACACACACAAGCAGCAGGGCCATTTAGCAGAGCCACTTTACCTAACCTGCTTATCTGTGGTAGGAAACTGAAGCACCTGGAGGAAAACCACATGGACACATGGAGAACATGCAGACTCCACAATGGGAGCATTTGGGACATAAATCCTGGCCTCCTTATCGTATGGCAGCACCACTTCCACTGCACCAGGGTGCCATCATTATATTATATTATATTATCCATCCATCATGTTTACCCATGTATCTAGTTCAGGGTCACACAGGCTGGAGCCTCCCCTGGCCACATTGGGTTAGTTCAACACACAGGTCTTTGGTATGGAGGGGGAAATTTTGCTACTCAGAGAATATTCCATATTGTCAGTTGCTGGGATTTGAAGCCAGGACTGTGTAGCTATGATGCAACATTGATATTATATTATACTTTTCCCTTTCCATAAGTTAGGAGAGGAGGAGGTGTAACACAATATCAAAAGCAGAGTTCAGGCTCAAAATATCACAGCAAAAGAAGATACAATTTTAGAATATATTCCAAAAACAAATGAAAGCACGAAGGAAATCCCTAAAATAGAAGAATATCCTACATTATTAAAAGCGTAAATATGAAAGATCACTGTACTGGAAAATTTAAATGAGCAAAAATTTTCCAGCCTAGAGGAAATTTCTGAACTTGCAAATAGGAATAAAAAAATCTTTGTAAGGTTATAAGAGAAGCTGATAAAAGTAGCAGTAATGAAAGCCAAAACAAACAGCAAGATATTTTTCAAGTATTATGCCACTGAAAAATAAAAACAGCAAAGGAGAATTTAAGAGTCCTCAAAGTCGCACAAGGACAAAATCGTAGAAAATGAGAATCAAATAGCAAATGAAATAAATAAAGACTTCACCAATTATTTATAAAAGAAGAAATGAATGGTATTTCTAACACAGAAGTGAAAATGACTTTACTGTAAATCAGGAAGTTCACTAATGGCTCATATGGCACCCAGTTCCAAATAGCCAGAGTGGCATTGCATTTAGTGTCAACTCATCTAAAGGTACATGACAGATAAAGCCAAGTCCTTGTTTTATGAAAGTGCATCCCTGAAAATGATCTTCCCCTAGAATGCCAGCCTCTCAACACTCCCTTACCTCATCAATTAACAAATGGAATGGCAACTCACTTTTTTGAGCTGGCAGTTTGCCAGGCCTCTGACTAAATACCAGAATACCATGCTGACTTGTCAGCTACCTCACCAACTAACTGGATTGCCAGCTCCCTATCTATTAGAATGCCAACCCACTTACCAAATACTGGAGTTCCAGATTACTCCTGAATTGCAAGTCTGCCAGCCTACACAGTAAATGCCAGAGTGAGAGCCAGTGTATCAGCTCATTTTTTACCTACTAAATTAATGTTGAATGTATTAGTGTCAGACCTTTTCCTAAATACCAGTGTGCCAACATATCCATTCTTTACTGGAGGATCATACCATCCCCTAAATATACCAAACCTGACTGCCTAACACTCAGGCAGACTGGCACAGCACCATTCCACTCATCAACTGCTTTAGCACGAACCAGCTGAGCCCACCAAAGTACAAGTTTTACAACATCTCACAGAAAGATCCTACTGCCTTAAAGAGATTCTTGTGTGAAGCCTTGCCCATGATGTGGCAGACTGTGCCAGCTTGTTTCTGATGTGGCTTTTATTCATTCACAGTGCTGACCTATCTGGCGTATGCATGAACCCAGCTAGGGCATTTGGGCCTGCAGTTGTTAGCGGCTACTGGAACTATCAGTGGATCTACTGGGTGGGCCCGATAGCTGGAGCTCTTGTTGCTGCCGCTGTGCTCAGGTAAGTAAGAGTGTGGAAGTGTAAAATGGAAAGAATCCTCGAAGGCTCACAAAACCCTAAATGCCCAGCAATGCTCATGGTGTGCCCTTCTGCTTCAGTAATTGTGGTGACTGCAGATGCTTAGCCATTTCTGTCTTTTTTTCTCTCATACTTTTCACAGGCTGCTCTTAGGAGACAAGAAGACCCGTCTCTACATGAAGTGAGGTCATTACATCAGAGAGTTGCCACTTACTCTTCCTTAGCCATCAGAATGCAGAAAAAAGTGATCTTTGAAGGCCACATCATCTCTCCTGCTCCAGTGCTATCCTCTCAGCCATCACACACCAGGTCAAACTAACAAAAAAGAGGGCAATGATTACATGAAACTAAACCTAAAACTAACCAGTGTGAAACATAAAGGGTGCTGGGACAGATATCCACACCAAGACTCACTCTCTGAGCACAAAAACATGGTGAAGTCTGGCCATGAATCTGATCTTCTTTGTTCTTCCATGGGGGCAGCCTCTTCATGCTGGGCAGGACTGACCTTAGGTGCCCTTTGGTTAGCTTCTTGTGTCCTCACTGACTTCACGGGTCTGCTGTGCCATACCTGAGGGTGAGTAGACACTTTATTCAGAATGTAAGCTGCATGTGACTACTAGCACTGAACTGGCCAGTTGCCTCACTATGCTTGGGGTATACATAGACCGTAAGTGTAGGCATTCGGCCAAAAACTCTTCAACATGTGGTCTGAACCTTAGTGACTGGCACCTTTAGGTCTTCAGAAGTGATTGACACCTCTAACCTTCCTTGCAGTAAACTGATTTGACACTTTTCAGTTTTAGCAGGGTAAGTAACGCCATGTCTTGGGCACTTTGGCTTTCTTTTTTTCGGTGAACGGATGCTGAGGGACTGAGAGAACAGCATCACTAGAGTATCCATGCCGACATTCTCCCACTAAAGCCTTGCTGAGGTTGCCATGGAGACAGGGCCTGATATGCAGCGCCCACGCAGCCAGTAGTGTTCACAAGCGGGGGCTTTGCTTCTCCCAGCCTGGGGGCCTCAGCCCACTTCATTTCCTCTGATCGTTCCAATATAAAAACACAAAAAAAATCCGATCAGCTGGCTCGGAGTGTAAAGTATGGCTCAAGGGTATAAGGGAAGCAAGTGGCTGAATTGGGATATGAAGTGTCTGTCTGCACAACCATCCCTGAACGGCAGAAGAAGGGGTGGTGAGAAGAGGGTGACCAGGCAGGGAAAATCCTTTATGTTAAAGCTTTTAGCCAAGAGCCTCACATGTGATAAGGGTCACACAGGTAGTCAGTAACTGAGCTGGAATTCCAGATGGTGACCCCAACTTTCCATGAAGAAGGTCAGACCAGGCTGGAGACTGGTATCTCAACTGGGCTTCATTCACAAGCCAATTCAGTTAGTTAGTTGGTGAGGCAGCTGGCAATGCTATGGTACAAGCAATCACTTCTTAATGTATGTAACGACTTTCTGGTTTGTGCAGTTTTTTGTTTTACCACAAGAGGTCACTGTATACAGTGCAGTGGTCCGGCAGGCTTGGTTGCCAAGGAAATGGTTTGATTGGCAGTGTTTTCTAATGACAAAACAAAAGTTTTTTTTTTAAATAAAAATGTAAAATAAACAAAGTAGATTGTTTTTCTGTGGGTTTTGCCACTGCGTGTGTATACATGTCTTTGGGAATGGGGGGGGGGGGGGGGGGGGGGGGGGGGGATTGGGGGGAAGGGTGAGCTGCAATCTTAAGCTCCTTTGACTTCTAACCCAGTGGTATGCCAGATCATTCCCTTATGAAAAATAAAGTTCTATCTATCTATCTATCTATCTATCTATCTATCTATCTATCTATCTATCTATCTATCTATCTATCTATCTATCTATCTATCTATCTCATATATAGTGCCTTTCATATCTATCTATCTATCTATCTATCTATCTATCTATCTATCTATCTATCTATCTATCTATTCTGAATGAGGGGACAACTGAGGGGCGGAAACTTTTGAGTTGGAGTAGGCAGCTTATATGTAGGTTTGATTGTAGAGTTACAACATTTAACCCGACCATTGTCTTTAATTGGGATTTGTACCTGACGAGCAACATGAAGTTCATAAGACTTGACCTGGGCACTGGAGAAGACTTACAGTACATGCATGTGGTGAAGAGGAAGGGGCTTTTCAACACAGGCACAAGATTAAAGGAACAGATTCTCACTTACGCCTACTTGTGTCTGTTAGAGCCGAGGAAGACACAGCAGCACTCTGAATAAAAATGGGAACCACCTACTCCTGAATCTTGTGGATCCCCTCTTGGATTGAGAGAAGAAGTTAAGTCCCAGCACTGGCACCTCCATGCAGTTTTCTTATGTAACATATTGCATTTCAGAAGGTTTTAATGATTCCCAGTAAAGAAAGAATTTTCTTTCTCTGCTGAGCAGGCTGCGAGCCAAATGCGCATCATTAATTCTAACAGACAGAGCGGTGAATTAGGCTCCCCAGAAGACTGCACTATGGGCCTTGGCCACTAGGGGCTGCTTTCAATTTTGTATTTTTTATTCATGGATGCTAGGAGGCTAAACCCATTGGAGTGTGAAGTGATGCCATGAACATGGAGGGAATGGTGGGTATGGGATGATGTGAGGACACTCTGAGGAGATGTCACTCTGTCACAGATCACAGGGACATTGGTGGGTGAAAGATGCAGTGAACGTAGTGCCATGTCAATGATATCCTGAGGATGGAGTTTTTTGCTATCGACACAGTGAGGAGGGCAGAGGTGGTGTGTGTTTATGGGTGGGGGGTGGGGGTGGGGGGGTAAATTATGGGGAAGGCAGTGTAAGTGACATCAATGAGCTGCAGAGATGGGAAAGACACAGTGTGGTCTCAATGACAAAGTGAGGGTGTAGAGAGTAATGTAACAGGGATGCAGTCAAAGTGCAAAGAATAGAATGTGAAAATGCGTTCAGGATATGGACATTGATCTGCCAATGATGCCATGAAGATAAAGAGAATCCTGAATTAGTGAGACAGTGAGGACAGAGAGTGGTGGAGTATCAAAAGCACATTGGGACATAGTAGTGAAGATTCACAGTCTGGCCTGTCAATCATATAATGAAGATACAGACAGTAATGTGTGACTAATCATGGCATCAGAGACTAGTGATGTATGTTGATTAGCACATGCAAGTAAGAATTTCACTCTGCTCTACACATGTGACCCGCTATAAACCTGAAAACCTGTACTGCAGGAAAAGGAGATAGTGGGGATTGCTAAGTTGGTAATAATTGGGGGGCACAGGATGTGGGTTTTCAGGGGTACATGGAGATACAAATAGTGAGATATCACTGAAATGACAGATTTAAGTGGTGGAGAGTTTAATAATACATTGGGAATATAGAGAGTGAGGTTCCAGAGACACAATGGCCTGTTGGTGATACAGAAGGATACAAAGGTTGATTTGTCAGTGATATGGAAGGGATACAGACAGTGAGGTGTGAGAGACATCTTAGTGATACAGATGGTGATACAGTAAGATACAGACAGTGAGTCTGCAGTGATTAAGTAAGGGTCCCTACAGTGTGGTGTGAGTGAAACAGTGGGATATGTACAGACGGATGTAAGTGACAGAGCTTACGTACCTAAATGCTATAGAGAGATACAAACAGTGGGGTGTATGTATTGCAGTGGTGATAGGGGCAACAGGGTGGCCGGTTATATAGTGGGGCTGCAGACCATAGCGATACAATAAAGGTGTAGATAGCGCCATGTCAGTGCTTCAGTAATCGTACAGACAACGGGGTAATAGTGATGCACGAAGAATGAACCGAATGACATGTCAGTAATGCAACAAGCATACAGGCAGTGATGTGTTAGTTGTGTAGTGACAATACAGTAATCCTGCTGCCGCACTTTCATTAAGCATGGGGGCGGAGGGCGCATCTGAACAGCGATCACAAGAAATGAAATTCCAGAAAATCACAGCTTATTCATAAAATCAAAATCACATCTGCGGAGTAAAATGTGTTACATAATGGGAATGAATGGGACAGAAATAGCAGCGCAGTCGGGTGTGAGTGTCGATGTGTGTGAGAGCGCGCTCGTGTGTCGTGGTGAGGGGGGGCGAGAGGAGGGATCTGCTTGTTAGGTTAGGCTCTGTAATTTTAGAGGAGGGAAAAATCCTGCCTAGCAGAAGCAGGGGTTGGACTGAGTGCGAGAATGTGGACAAAGAGGGGGCTGCTTGGGGTCCGTCAGGTAGAAGGAAAGACAGAATGTACGGCTCGAGGGGCGGGGAAAGTCGCGCGTGGAGGCGTGAACTGGGTGGAACTAATGCTGGTGGGCGGGGCTTCCAGCATCACACGTCAGACCGGGATGCAAGTGGCTCAGAGCAGCGCAGCGCGAGGAGAGTGGCGCAGAGCCTTCTCATCTGCGCTACAACAAGTTGTTTATTGACACTTCCGTGTTAAACATGGCTGATACGATGCAGGCAAGCAGCGACGACCAAGAGAATAATGTCCGCTTCGCTAGGAAAGGGGCGCTGAGGCAGAAAAACGTCCATGAAGTGAAAAATCACAAGTTCATCGCGCGCTTCTTCAAACAGCCCACCTTCTGCAGCCACTGCACCGACTTCATTTGGTGAGCTGGTCGCGGGGGAGCTTGGGGGGCTGGCTGCTTTGCAAATGATGGAAGACAGTGTGTTTGATAGATGGGGGCACTGTGACTCCAGCACGTTGTGTGAAATGGAGGCTGTACGTGTCAGAGAGGGATGGGGCAGAGTAAACATCCATTGTCATCAACCTGCAAAGAGTCTCAGAGCAAATGTCCCCACAAGGGTATCAACTCGCGTGCGTTTTTAACAAGCGGACCGTTTGTCAGACCTTATCAGCTGTGAAGTATTGGCCGAGTTAAGTTTGAAATTTTAAATACAAATGCCGATATTCCATTGGTACAGCAACACACCACTGCAATAGAGTGTGCTTCTTATTTTGTAAACGGTGGTAGCAGAAAGAAACGTGTGTGTGTGTGTGCAAGATGAGGCTACAAGTGTGTGTGTATGCGCGAGCGAGTGAGTGTGTGTGTGCGCGCGCGCGCGCAGTTTTGGTGCATACTGTGAGGATGGGGCTTCTGCGCCTATCAATCAATCAGTCTGTCTTTATTTGATAAAGCGCCATTAAAAGCATGCATCTTCATGATGTGTTTAGAGAATAACAAGATGCAAAGTGTTTATTTGTAAAGGGAAGTTAAGGTTGTGCTTGAAACACACACAGCATTGTATGCATGGCGGTAATGGGGTGTCTTTATGTGTAAATATTAGATGGGGTATGTGAGCATGTTAGGAATACACAGTAAAAAAAATAACCCACAACGAATGTATCAGTTTTGTCATCAACTTGCATGAAAACATAAACCAAAAGCTTAATGAAGAGAAAGTAGACCATCCACGTGAAGTCTCCTGTGATAAACCAAAGCAAACACACAGTTGTGTGTTAAACAGGGACTATCAGGCGTCTTCTGTCTTAGCCGCTCTGTCATGTTTGTCTATACTGTTTTGAGACAACTGAGCCTGTCTCTCGCTCTTTCCTCTCCACAGGGGCTTTGGGAAGCAGGGATTTCAATGTCAAGGTAAGTCCTGAATTAATTGAATATTATGGTGTCCACTGAATGTAAGCTATATGTGTATTGCATGGACACCCAAGTGCTTAAGTCCACCTTTGTTTCTCTTTAAGATTTGAAAGATAGATGTTTTTATTTCTCAAGTCAGGATAGCTTGATGTTAATTGGTATATATTTAATTTGTGCACATGCTGGGTTGAATTGCAGCCAAGCAAATGTGGCTTGGGCCTTTGTTGTTGGATTATTTATTGTGATGCAGAGTCTTGAGGGGGTAAGGATTATTATGATTAATAAAATGACAGACTTTGTTGACTTTGCTCACTTTCCTCTCACATTTGCTTGAACTGTGGGATTATATATGGATGTTCAAAGCGTGGGATTATATACAGATGTTGAAAGCACAAGCTTCTGTTTATTTGTTTTTTAATTGTGTATACTCTTTGAGATTTTACAATAAGAAAATAACGTATGAGAGGAGCATTATTAATGTGTAACAGAGATATTCAGCAAGAGCAGTTTAATGCTAAGGCCCTTTTTAGGCTGTTGCAGTCCGGAAGTGCAGTGAGCAAGCAGACACACACACACACATTTGGGGAAGTTTCTGTTGTTGCTTTTTTCACCCTCTGAATCTTATCTTTTTTTTTTTTTTTTTTGCTTCAAAGAACGCGACTTCCAACTGTGCGACACTGTTACAGCTGCAGAACAGGGTAGATAGTACTCTGTACTTCATATGAAACTTGACAGTGGCTAGAAGATAACTTTATGGTACCAGCACCAGTGTGTTTTGGTCGGGTGCTTATTCGTCTTCCTTCACCTACACACAATGAAAGAAAGGCTGTATCTTCTTTGAGCTTGATTGATGCTGGCAGTAGTAAGCATCTTGACCCTGCCCACTTCCTGTTTTATAAGGAGAAGTGAAATTTAGGCATGCAAACTGAAGAGTGATTTTCAGTGCACTGAGCCTCTCATTTTCTTACTGCCTCATCGTTATGCCCCACCTCCAGCCCCACTATTGGCTTCTTTAGGCTTTCTTTGAAGGGGAAGCTTTGGCTACAAGGTACTTGTTGATAAGGCATGTTTACTGATTTACATTTTTTTTTACTCAAGTGTTCCCCCGTGAGACATATTGGTGCATTTGGGGTGGCACCACAGATACTTAATATATTGAGCTTTTATGGTTTTTGTTAGAGGCCGGAAAAATGGCAGACCCCTCCCTATCATTGCTTTGCCTCTTTTATATTTCTTTGCTTGATTTCCTCTATTTGTTCATGTTCCCTTTGCAGTAAGTTGAGTCATTGAGCTACACACATCAGACAGAAGACACTGGATAACCCAGACAGAAACTCCAATGTAATAAAAATTTTTTATACAGAACCTCCGGGGGCCACTATCATTTTTGAATGTCCAAAATCTGGTGGACCTTGGCCGTTTGGGTGATCCTCTGGAGGAGTGGGATGGGGAGCCCCCCTCAGATGGGAAGGGAATAGCAAGGCATTGCTTCCTATGAGCGTCTTTTGGCAGTAGGTGCTCTGTCCTGCAATCTATGTACTGCCAATGTTTGCCAAAACAACTAAACGTAGGATACAAACATTCACAAGGTGATTGCTCATATAAAAGAAAAATGCAAATGTAGTATATATGGAAGTTCTTGTTTTTCAGTGCATCTTGCTGCAGAATGTGTCCTGGTTGTGAGCACCTTGCACATGTGGCTTCTCTAGTCTCTTGTAAATTCATTTCTCTTGTTTCACTTGAAATGATCTTTTTGTTTATATGGGGTATATCTGCTGGAATAACCGTTGATTATCAGCCCATGTTTTTCAGCATCAGTCTACAAAAGTTTTATCTGTAGGCCATCCTGTTCAGTCTTGAAGCTCCTAGACTGGTAAAGTGAAACAGGAACAGCGATGAGGCTGGGCCTGTGTTAGTAAGGGGCTGCAGTGACAGGCTGGACTGTACCCAAAATAGAAAAGGGGAAGAGGAAGCTGCTCTGCTGCGCCTCGCTTCGTTCAAGTGCTCAGTCAGCATGGTTGTTACACACGTTTGTGCAGTCTGTCTTACTGAGCAGCAATTTTGGGTTAATGTATAAGACAATAAAGTAGAAGTGTCAAAGTAAGCTGATGTGAAGATGTAAGAGGGGCGTTAGATAATCAAGTGTATCTGTATATGTGAGAGGTCTAGGGACTGAAAAATGTGAATGTGGAATTTTTCAAACTGCACACATATGAAATCGTTCAGTAGCCTCTGGCAGAGGAATCTTCCTGTCTCAATTTGCATGTATGATTTTTAGTAAATGGAACAGTTTTGCCTTCCCAATTCCTAATCAGAAAACTACCCTGATGCCTGTCAACTAGCATTGCATAAAAGTCACGAAACCAACCTGAAACTGGTATGGCTATAGATCTGACACCTTCAATCCTATACTGTATGCTTTGAAAATAAACCAACTGAAACCAACCTGAAACTGGTATGGCTATAGATCTGACACCTTCAATCCTATACTGTATGCTTTGAAAATAAATAAATAGATAAAAGAAATCAATCGTTTAATCTTCATGTATGAGAATGTTGTACCTTGGGAAAAGTAGACAACTGAATTCCTACTCCTCAGACTTCTTACTCTTAACCTCTAAGGAAACTAGAGGTGATAACCATCCACCCATTGTCCAACCTGCCCTTTCCAAGGAGAAGCTACTGTTTAGTCATTTGTAATGATTATTATTTCAAAGAGTACTTTTTACTTATTTGTATTGTGTTTTTGTCAACTATCTGAGGAGACATTCAAGTCTAAATTGCATTGTAGCTTTGCACACATGTCAAAAGCTTGACTTCTACTGTATATCCTGATAGCATTCAGGTTCAACCATAAAAGAGCGTGCCAGTCCATTGCAGGATACATTAACACAGTCATACTAAGCCAGATTAGATTCGCCAGTTAATCATAACATTGTTTTCTTTAGGGTGTGGGAGATTTTTCATCACAAAGCTCATGAGCTCCATTCCCGGCTTGGTGCTTCATCACATAGAGTTGCTCAAGTCTCTAGCCTGTGAAATAGTAGTATTAGTACTAACTGCTCTAACTTTGTATTTAATTTAGACTGACTAAATTGTACATCACAGGCATCAATTGTGTGTCTATGCATGAGACCTCTCCATCTACCACCCCTACCTTCTCTGAGGTTCATGTTATACGTTTTGATATGCCACAGAAGCAGATACCTTCCTTATAATCTAGGAGGTTGTTTGGGTGCCAGAATAGCAGATGTCCCTCACAGAGCAGCAGACTCTGAGCCCTTTGCTTTTCTCAGTTCCTTTCATTTATGAAAAGTGCAAAGTGTCCTGATGGTTTTCTAAGCGGAACTTGAATTTGCATTTCATGAATGTATTATTGCAAATTGCTTCACAAACCAAGAAATGTCAAATCAGCGCCACCCACTCAAGTGAAGATGGCAGCGTTTGTGGGGGCTGCATTCGCTCAACGTGCGTGTCTAAGCACACGGTTGAGGTAACGAGGACCCAGAAGCCTGGTTTGAGCTCACCGTTCCCTACCCACATCTTTCCATGTATATTCAGCAATTTGGTTCTGTCTCTGACGTAGCTTACCGCCTCTTTGTACTATTTACCATCGCCCCCTGAAAGTGACCAGGCATCATTGTCATTGTTTAAGATGACAAGGATTCCTGTGTGTTTTCTGAGGTTATTCTACCTACAGTATTAAAATGAATTTGATGTCAGGATTTGGTTATAATAAAAGTGGACAGCTTAGTGGTCCTGGCTTGTCTATCTTAAAGTTAGTCTTTGCAGAATGACTTTCACAAAGAGTACTATATTAAACAAACTGCAGCATCAAAAGCTGATGAAATTGAAGTGTAAAAAATTGTGTGGGGGCCTGTGACACTCAAAGGGTAGTGGAGGATTTGCAGCTGGACTTTGAGACTAAAGAAGCTTCCCATAGAAGTCATGACAGTAGGGATGGTGTAAGAACACTTAGGAAAATCTCAGTTGTTATACAACAAAATGTGGATTCAACAGCCATTAGCTGCTCTTAGAAGTGTTATTTTAAAGCTTTGCAGGCGAGAACCTAGCATGTGAGTCTGAAACGTATAGGCAACCAGTATATACAATGTTATTGTAGGAGAGATTTTAGGTCTTTATAGAGAGACAGTGGAACATATTCTTTTAAAGGCTGGTAAAGGTAGGGCCCACAGTGCCAGGAGGCATCACTGCTTGGATCATTTGAGGACATGTTGTGCCTTCATTGTGAGACAGATGTGTACTTCGTGAGTGAGGATGCAGTGTAGAGCTCCTGTGTCTTTCCTAAACAGGTGATATTCTGTTAATAGCAGCCTATTAGTGTTTGAAAAACTCATAAAACGTAAAGATATTTCACTGTTCTAAGCAAAAGCAATTACAGGTTCATTTCAGCATTTACCAACTACTATAGAGTTAACAAATGGCAACGTTGGGATGTAAAGCACTGGGGATAATATGATGACAGCAAGATTTAGCAGGACACGTGTTCTTCCCATGTATCCTAAATTGTTTGCACAGTTTGTTCTGGTTTCTTTAACACACTGGTAAAGGATTCTTAGGAGAGGGTGACATTTTAGTTGTTTTAGAAAGCAAGAAATGAAGATGCCAGGGTCTTTTTATTGTCATGTGTGTAATGTAATGCAAAGTTCTTACTTGTGTAATGTTCCTTGCTGACACATTAATGAACAGAAAACATCAACCTCAAAATAAAAGCTCAAACTTACACCTAATATTATTAAATACTCACAGTGAATAACACTAAACACAGCATTACATAAACTAGAATCACAGAGGAATTACAGATGTTGTGTCTCCTCCTGAAATGTGCAGAGTGAAAAACAGGACTTTCTGTTTGGCCTGCAGGAAGGGTAAGAGAAGGAGTGAATCAACAAATGATTTTAATTTTATATAACACCTCTCAGAGAGAGACCCACCCCCAGGTACTAAAGCATGTGCAAACACTTTGTAAATATAACACAAGATAAAGAGACTAGTCATTGAATACTCTGGAGTAACTCATCATGACAGCTACTGACAGTGAGAGAAGGTAACCCTGCTGAATGCAAGCTTTTCCCAACCTCCTGAAGCCAGAGTTGTCCCATCATGAGTGGCAAACTATGAGGAGCACTATAATTTCTTGAAACCCAATGTGTTCTTGATTTTTGTCAAGATTATCTTGAAATAATAAGTCTGCTTGTCCCTGCTATTATTTTGCATGTAAGATTATGCCTTGGCTTGCTCATTAACATAACCCCTGGGTGCCTGGATAATGGCAGCTGTTTGTAGCAAATAGTTAAACAGAGAGTCATTCACACAGTTTTTCGTAGGAGGGTTCTCTGCGGAAAATCCTTGGACTTCATTCAGTGATGAAGAGTGCAAAAGCATTTGGTTATTTAGACACCCTGTGACTCATTATGGCTTGTTGGAGATGTGGGTTGTAGAGATTGAAGGACCCAGGGAGCCTCCAAGGATATTCTAGGGGATGCCCAGCATGTAAACATGTATTTTAGGTGTACCCAGACACTCTGTTGGAAACCTTCACGTTGCAGAGAAGTAGCCATTAAAAATGTGCGGTGTGACCCAGGGTCCTGCTCTGGCTAATAGTGTTTGATTCAGTGTTCTCTCACCTGGGGGTGGGGGGTGGTGGTTGTGTTCAGCTCCTGTTGCTAGGCAACACTGGATCATTTAAAGCCTACGGTGCAGCAAAGCTCCTGAATGCGCATCCCCTCATTTGCTCTTGCGGCTATGTGTGCCTGCAGCATGGAGGCATTGCTCGGTTCCAGGACGTTTTTGGTATTGCTTACATAAGCAGGTCATTTGTCATTTTTGATTTGCATGTTATTACATTTTGTCTTTACATGTCTCCTTGTTGATGCAGCCCACAAGGTGCATACAGTATTTTTTTTGATCCCCTCTGGCATGCTATGTTTGGACAGGATTTAAGAAAGTTTACCGGTTTGTGATACAACCGCTGCTGTTTTATGCAAATTAGAAGAGACAGACAAGCTGTAACAGTGACTCTTCACTGTGTGCACAATTATCAGGCAAGTCAGTATTTTGATCTCCTTGTTATTTCCATGCACATTTGTAATGCTAAACCCATATATACCCAAATGCTTATGGGATGTACTCATTTTCAGATAAAAAATGTCATTGTTTATTGCAGGAATGTGTGGCATAAAATGATAAAAACCTTATATTAAGGTGTGCATAATTATTAGGCAGCTTCATTACCTCGGGTAAAATGACCAAAAAAGAGATTTAACTGACACTTAAAGGCAAAAATTGTAAAATGCCTTTGAGACAGATGCAACATTCTGGAAATTGCTAAACTATTGAGGCGTGACCACTGGCCAATTAAATGTTTTGTTGCGAAAAGGGTGTAGAGAAGAAACGGCACAAATTAACTGCAAAACCTTGCAGAAAAACTAAACGTGAAGCTGCCAGGAGCCCATCAGCTTCCAGTGTCACCATATTCCAACATTGAACTTACCTGGAGTGTCCAGAAGTACAGAGTGTGAAGTGCTGAGAGACAAAGAAGGTTGAAACACGACCACCAATGAATAAGATTCACAAGTTGAATTGTGAAGATTAGACCAAGAAATACCTGAAGATGTATTTTTTTCCGACGGAATGACTCTTGATGAACCAGATGGGTGGGCTGGATTCACAAATGGACACAGTTCAAGTCGGGCACCAGCAAAGTCAGGGAGTGGTACTGGCATGGGCTTCTGTCATTAAGGATGACTTTTTCGGGTTGATGACTGGCAGTAGGTTTGAAAGTTGATTTTCAGCCCGTTTCTGGAAGAGGCTTTCTTCTTGCAGTGGCACATGCAGAAGAAATCTGTAGCACTCAGGAAGGTCAAGATATTTATTCACAATGGTCCATCACATGTGTTCAGGTACTCCTCTTCTTAGCTAGCCAGCAAAGGCCTCAAAGATAACAGAATAATGATATGGCCCCCCGTCTTCACCTAACTTAAAAACTACAATATATTGCCAAAAGTATTGGGACGCCTGCCTTTACACACACATGAACTTTAATGACATTCCATTTGTAATACATAGGCTTTAATATGGAGTTGGCCCACCCTTTGCAGCTATAACAGCTTCACCTCTTCTGGGAAGGCTTTCCACAAGGTTCAGGATTGTGTTTTTGGGAATTTTTGACCAGGAAAGCATTTGTGAGGTCAGGCACTGATGTTGGATGAGAAGGCCTGGCTCGCAGTCTCTGCTCTAATTCACCCCAAAAGTGTTCTATCGGGTTGAGGTCAGGGCTCTGTGCAGGCCAGTCAAGTTCCTCCACACCAAACTCGCTCATCCATTTCTTTATAGACCTTGCATTGTACACTGGTGTGCAGTCATGTTGGAACAGGAAGGGGCCATCCTCAAGCTGTTCCCACAAAGTTGGGAGCATAAAATTGTCCAAAATGGCTTTGTATGCTGAAGCATTAAGAGTTCCTTTCACTGGAACTAAGGGACCAAGTCCAATACCTGAAAAACAACCCCACACCATAATCCCCCCTCCACCAAATTTTACACTTGGCACAATTGCAGTCAGGCAAGTTCCGTTCTCCTGGCAACCTCCAGAGAAGCGTGATTCATCACTCCAGAGGACACGTCTCCACTGCTCTAGAGTCCAGTGGCAGTGTGCATTACACCACTGCATCCAACGCTTTGCATTGCACTTGGTGATGTAAGGTTTGGATGAAGCTGCTCAGCCATGGAAACCCATTCCATGAAGCTCCCTACGCACTGTTTTTGAGCTTTCGGAGGTCGGTAGCTATTGACTCTGCAGAAAGTTGGCGACTTCTGCACACTGTGCACCTCAGCATGTGCTGTCCCTGCTCTGTGATTTTACGTGGCCTACCACTTCGTGGCTGAGTTGCTGTTGTTCCCAGTTGCTTCCAATTTGTTATAATACCACTAACAGTTGACTGTGGAATACTTAGTAGCGAGGAAATTTCACAAATGGCATCCTATCACAGTACCACTGTTGTATTCACACAACTCCTGAGAGCGACCCAGTCTTTCACAAATGTTTGTAGAAGCCGTCTGCATGCCTGGGTGCTTCACTTTATACACCTGTGGCCATGGAAGTTAATAGAATACCTGAATTTAATGATTTGGAGGGGTGTGCCAATAGTTTTGGCAATATAGAGTATTTAGAATTTGTGGGCCTTTCTCATATGTGAGATTTACATTGAGGGAAGACATTATACCTCTTTGAACATCATTTGGGAGGCTGTGGTTGCGGCTTCAGTGAAAGATCATTGTGAACAGAACAAGAAACTGACCAACTCAATGGATAGAAGTGTCATGGCGATTATTGAAAAGAAGGGTGGCTGTATTGGTCAATGAATGTTTTGGAAAGGCTAAAATGTTATTTGTTATATGTCATTTAAGTTACTTATTTGTTACACACAATGTAAAACTTGAGAATAAACAAGTGAGGGGGAAAAATGATTTTTAATTTAGTTTTTTAATAATTCTGCACCCTAATAGTTGCACATACTTATTTCTTTCCCCTGAGAAAGACAGAACTCACTTTTCCTTTGCTAAACATTCAAATTTGATGCAACGAAGGGGATTTAAACTCACCAGGTGGTGTCTCTGGGGTTACACTGTATTCTGTGGAAGAAGTTTAGAATCATATGCTTCTGTTTAGGATTTTTTAAAATAAGTTTTTATAACTTAATAGATGGCATAACCAGCACAGGGCAGTATTTGGGGATAAAGTCATATTTTTTCTTTTTAGCATAAGTAGACATATCAAGATGTGATTTTTATTTAAGGTGATGTAATTGGAGGAAAAACAATGAAAATTTGACATTGCAATAATTTGTTCAACAAAAAATGAACAATTATATGCCATTTCTATCAATGGAAAAAGTAAGTACACCTTTATCTCTAGTAACTGGTAGTACCACCTTTGGCAGAAGCAACCTGAAGCAGTTTCCTGTCACAGTCTAGCAGTCTCTGACTAGGAGAAACCTTTTTTTTCCCCCACTCCTCTATGCAGAATACTTCAGCTATGTGATGTTTGATGGGTGTCTTGCTTGCACAGCACACCCTTAGCATCTTGATCTCCTCACAGCATCTTGATGGACGTCAGTGCTGGGCTTTGACTTTACCATTCCAGAACACTCCATTTGTTTCTTTTCAGCCACTCGTTGGTGGATTTATTGGTATGTTTATGGTCATTGTCATGTTATAAGGTCTACTTTTGGTTGAGCATCAGTCTTCTGACAGTACCATTTTTTCCTCAAGTGCCCTCTGGAACAATGAAGGATTCATTGTGAATTCTTGGATGATACAGCAAGTCAGCCTTAAACCATAACATTACCATAACCATGCTTTACAGTTGGTATCAGGTTCTTCTAGTCAATTGCAGTCATTGGTTTTCACCAGACATGCCTTCTTGGTACTGACGCTAAAAAAACTCTATCTTTGCCTTGTCCAAGTGTCATGGTCTTTGCCTATGTGTTCATGGACAAATGTCTTTCCCTGATGTTCTTTCTGGACAACAAAGGTTTCCTCCTGGCAGACCTCTCATGTATACTGTATCTAACTTGTAGATCTAATTTGTGTGTGATGGTGTACTCGTGCAATTTTATCATCTACTTGCGGTTTTTGTGATAAAATTCTGGGGTTCTTAGAGACTTCTTTCACTATTTTGCATTCTGCTGTTGGGCTGAGCTTGCAGGGGCAGCCTGGCCCAAACTAGTTAGTAGCTGATTGAAATCTTCTCCACCTGTAGATGATCTCCTGGAGAGTGGAATGGTTAATTTCTGATTGTTTGGGGATATGTTTAAATCTCCTCCCAGACTCCTAGACATCTATAACCTTTTTGAGTGCCCCAGAGAATTCTTCGACAACAAAGGGCAAAACAAGCTTAACATTAGAGGTTTAAGTAAAACAAGTTCTTCCAAGATCCTCTCTAATGATGTTTGAACCATTTGCACCTGAACTGGACCACCTGCTTCTAATTTTAAGTATTTCAGGTAGTGATAAATGTAGGGGTGTACTAACTATTTCCACGTGTGAAATTTGCATATCTGTTTATTTAAATTATACAAAGGAGTACATAATTTAAATTCAGCATGATGATGTTTTATCTTTACCTATAGATACTGTTTAAATGAAAATCAAATCTTTGTATGTTCACATATGTTAAAGCAAAAAAAAAAGACATTTCTTGGGGTATACTTACTTTTTTACATGACTGTAGGTGTGTCAGCCAGTTAGATATGATGTGAATAGTGTAAGGGATGCTTTGTAAAGGAGGAAGTAGAAGCCAAACATAAGTTTGGGAAGAGAGCACTGTTAAAGTTAAAAAAAAATTACAAGGCATGAAGTGGAAGATGGGGGGACTCCATGTGCTCTGAGTACAGACCTCAGCTCCAGAGATAAAAAAATAGGAGATGTAAGGGATAGGGTGCCTGGACTGGAGACGGAGATAAACATTTCAAGCCCTGACTCATGCCCCCAAGTGTGTTGATGCCCGACTGGTGCTATGAGGAAGTGGCGGTAAAACGGCTCCTAATATTTAGGGCAGAGATAAGGAAAAATATCAATATGGGGGCCTCTGCAACAATTTTCAACTCATCTCTGTCTGAGTAGATAACAGAGTCAACAATAAAAGAGAAGGATCTTAATTTATTGCAAAGAAAAGGGAAAGAGGCTGGACAGTAGGGAGAGATGTATATTATTTATACAAGAAACCAGGAAGGTGATGCTGGAGGGGCACTGGGGCATGTTGGGTGGGCTGATGCAGACTTAGGTGGACTTGAGGATGAAGGCATGATGGGATCGTTCAGATTCAAGGAGAGAGACCCCCAGTCTCTGGACTTTTACTGAACCAGTGGAGAATGCATGATATTTGTCTCGTATAATTCCAGAGGAATGAAGAAATAAGACACTTTAAAGTAGTCCAGTACTTAGGAGGTGGAAGAAGAGAAGGAAGAGTTAACATAGAGGTAACTATTCTTATTATGTGATATCATCTACTGTTAAATTCTGCTCCGTACTTCTAAAATTTTTATTTTTATATTGTATTGAGGATTTGTTCTATTCTGTGTATTGTATTGTATTGTATTGTATTGTATTGACCCCCTTCTTTTGACACCCACTGCACGCCCAACCTACCTGGAAAGGGGTCTCTCTTTGAACTGCCTTTCCCAAGGTTTCTTCCATTTTTCCCTACAAGGTTTTTTGGGAGTTTTTCCTTGTCTTCTTAGAGAGTCAAGGCTGGTGGGCTGTCAAGAGGCAGGGCCTGTTAAAGCCCATTGCTGCACTTCTTGTGTAATTTTGGGCTATACAAAAATAAATTGTATTGTAACGAAATTCAGTTTTGTGAGCAAATATTTGTTTTAATAATTGTCAGTCTAAATGCAAATGTAAAATGAGCAAAAATAGTTTGCCTTAATGCTAGAAGTATCAAAACTAAAACTAGTGAGTTGGAGTTGTATGTAGAGGAGCATAATTATGATATAGCAATAATGGAAACCTGGCTAAATAACAAAGATTGGGATGATTATAACATAGAGGGATACACATTTTTAGGAAGGGTAGGCAGAACAGTAAAGAAGGTGTGGTTGCTGTTTATGTCCAACATAATTTAAATGCAAGTCCTCTTCAGTTGGACGATGAGCCCCATCTTAGTGAGGGCACGTGGCTTTGTCTGAAAAACATTAGGGTAAGAGGCCTTATTTTAGGAATGTGTTATAGACAATGCAGACAGTAATTTTACTGGAACATCTTTTCAGTAGTATTAAAAGGCAAGTTTACAGGGGATATTATATTCATGAGGGGCTTTAACTACCTGAGTATTAACTGGGATAACCTTGCAAATAGTGGAACACAAGAGCAGGAAGTTTTAGAAGTAATCAGTGACTATTTTTTAACACAGTATGTTAAAGCACCAACATGCGGTAAAGCCTGTAGAGGTGATTGAACCACTGGGGTCAAGTGACCATAATATAATACAGTTCTCAGTGTTTTAGAAGAGTGCAGATGCTAAGACTAAAACTGTTTAGTTTAACTTTGGTAGAGCTAAATTTGGAGCAAATTCAGCAAAGTCTAAGAAGGATAGACTTGGATAAGCTTTTAAGTGTGGAGACAGTCGAGGAGCAGTAGAACAGGGTTGAAAATGTTTTTTTCATGTAATGCTGGACAGGTACATGCCTAAATTTGGAATTAGTAGGTAATTAAAAAAAAAAACTCTGCAGTGGGTTAATAAAGAGTTAAAAAAAGAAGCTGCAAAGGAAAAACCCGCTGTAGAAAGTGGGTAAGATTAATAACTCCAATGTGAATTATAGGGCGTATGAGAACATGAGGGCAAAGATATTAGGGAAGCTAAAAGACAGTTAGAGAGGAATATAGCAGATAAGGCAAAAGATGACCCAGAGAGATTCATTCAGTGTTTTAGTAGTAAAAGAACGGTCAAGGAGGAGGTGAAGTACATCAGGAATAGTAAAAGGGAATTAAAAAAAAAAAATGTGGACAGCGAAATAACGGATGCTCAAAACTATTCTGTGGTCTTCACATGTGAGGAAGTTGATAACCTCCCAGTGGTACAAAGGACCTGTAAGGAGGTTCTGAGTGATTTACAAACTGGAGAGGGAGAAGTAATGTTCAGATTAAATTGGCTGAAATCAAATAAATCTCCAGGACCAGATAATATTCACCCTGAAGTTCCTAAGTAGGTTAGAGAGTATATTTATAAACCCTTGATGTATATTTTTAGGAAGTCACTGAGCACTGGGGAAATTCTAAATGACTGGAAAATGGCAAATATTATCCCATTATAAAAAGAGTGACTGGGTCAATCCAAGCAACTATGGGCCAGTAATCTTAACGTGCATCATAGGAAGGAATGGAAGGAATTAAGGATAATGCTGAGTAACCTATGGCAAGAACAGGAGTTTTACTGAACAATCAGCATGGGTTCAGAAGAGGGAGGTCATGTTTTATCAACATGCTAGAATTCAATGAGGAAGCAACAAAAGGATATCATCAAAGTGAAGTGTATGATATTTCTCTGGACTTTCACAAAGCATTTGGTAAGGTGCCACATGACAGGTTGGGCATCAAAGTAAAAAAGTGGGAGTTCAGGGTGAAGTTTTTAGATGGGTGCAGAATTGGCTCAGACACAGGATACAAAGGGTGATGGTACGAGAAACCTTATCAGAACTGGTTGATGTCAAGAGTGGTGTTCCACAGGGGTCAGTGCTAGGGCCGCCGCTATTTTTAATATATGTAAATGATGTGGATAGGAATATAAGTAACAAGCTAGTTAAGTTTGCAGATGATACCAAGCTAGGTGGATCGGCACATTATCAGGAATCTGTTGAATCATTAAAGAGGGACTTAGACAGCATACCGGCTTTGACAGATTTGTGGCAGAAAGTACACCTTATGAGGAGGATTTAGGAGTCGTAGTGGACTTGACACTATCAACAGCCTGACAGTGTTCAGAAGCCATTAAGAAGGCTAACACAATGTCAAGTTATGTAGCATTGTGTGTAGAGTACAAGTTCAGAGAAGTTATGCTGAAGCTTTGTAATACACTGGTTAGACCTCACCTGGTGTATTATGTGCACTTTTGGTCTCCAAGCTACAAACAAGACATACTGTAACAGCTCTGGAAAAAGACCAGAGAAGAGTGACTAGGCTGACTTCAGGACTACAGGGGATGAATTATGAGGACAGATTAAAAGAGCTGCGATTTTTAAGTTTAGGCAAAAGAATTTGAATTAAGAGGTGACATGATTGAAGTGTTTAAAATTAGGAAGGGAATTCGTAGAATGGCTCATGACAGTTATTTTAAAATGAGTTCAAGAATATGGGGACACAGTTGGGAACTTGCTAAGGCTAATTTAAACACAAACATTAGGAAGTTTTTCTTTACACAGAGAATCCTAGACACTTGGAATAAGCTACCAAGTAGTGTGGTAGACAGTAGGACTTTAGTGACTTTCAAAACTAGACTAGATATTTTTTTAGAAGAACTAGGGGGTTTTGCCTCCTGCTTGCTTCACTCGCCAACCCCCAGGTGGGTGCTACACGCTAGCCACTTCGCAGCTCTGCCACTCAAGTATGGGGAAGTGGATGTACAATTTAAACAGATTGTTATTTTCATGGGAATTGTTACATATGCATAATAGAACTAACTATTTTACATTAAGTCGAGTAATTAACCATGTTAAAAAATAGTAAAATGTAATAAATTGAAAGAAAATTATGTTTCATGTTGCCTTATAGGTATTTGTTGCATTTTTATGTTTTCGTTCTGTTTTGCTTTAAAATTAACAGGCAAGTACTTTGTAAAGTTTCACTTTTACTATAAAACCAGTAAAAACAATATTTGGAATTGACTTTTCATCAATATCGCATTGAATTTTGATTCCATGTTTGGAGTTACATCGTGACAACACAATGTATAATTGCCCGTGAGTAAATAACGTTTCTTTCTCTACTAAATAAACTGACTTTTTCAAATGTTTGTCCCTGTGATTTGTTAATTGTCATAGCAAAAGCTATTCTAACGGGAAACTGTAAACGTTTTAAAACAAATGGCATATCAAGACCTCCTTTGGTGTCTAATGTTATCTGCGGAAGATGTACTACATTACCTTTCTTGTCGCCTGTTAAATTTTACATGTCAGAATTGTTCGACGAATTTTGAATACAACTAATCTTGTCCTATTGCATAGCAAATCACTCATACATAAATTACGCAATAACATTACGATATATCCTTCATTCAACAGTAATTCATCCGGTGGAAGACCGGACAGTGTTAACGGTTGTGGATATTCTACGGGATATTACAAGTTGATGTTTTCATCTTCCACACCATCACCACCAACTGTTTCAGCATAATCTATAGATACGGATTTAACCAATTTGCCGTGTAACCAATCGAAGGGCGGCACTTGAAAAAATCTCTTGGCAATAGTCTTGTCTCATCTCAAGATTTTCTTTTATATTAGAGAGATTAGGTGGATAGGACTGGCAAGCTTTGTTGGGCTAAATGGCCTGTTCTTATCTAGATTGTTCTAATGTAGATTTTTGAGGGATATCAGTAACCAATATGGGAGGTGTCTAGTCTTAGTTGTGAAGTGTAATCACAAGGGGCTCTAAAGAGGTGTGAAATACACAGGGAGGTGGGTGGAGTGCTGTTGTTAATTAGAAGAATGTAATATAAAGCTGTGGTGAGTGGAAGGGTATGTGCAATATGAAGAATATGCAACAAATGCTATATACATTGTAATCTGAATGAGCAATCTAATATGGGCTGAACTACTTCTTCCGTACCTATTCCCATTTTTATAAAGGAGTCACTATGTTTTTTGAGAAGACTTCTCCAGTCAGCATGATTTATACGGGTGGGATGCCTTTCCTGATCCCAACCCTCCCCATTTATCTGGCCTAAGACTGGTTCCAAAATGGCGGCTGGCTTCTGACATGGTCTGAATGAACCAATACAAAAAGCTGACCACCTTTGCAAGCAATTTGACATCAGAATTCATCAGTGGTAATGAGAGCAGTCAGTGTGGTCTTTACCCTTTTTTTGCAATTGAGTAATTAAAGCCAAAATACATGTAGAGTCAATCAACTATGGGAGGAAGAAACAATGGAATTAAGCATATATGACAGTAGGGCAAAGAGAGAGAGAGAGTTCCATGCATATATGAGCTTGAAGAGAGCCCATCAGACCTTAGACTTTTACCTAAACTCATGAAACCCAGAGGGTCTTTGAGTACAACAAGAGAAAGAGCATCATTCTATAGCCAATGTCTCTGTCTCTGAGAGTTCTAGAAGCGGTAAAACTTTGGGAAACCTGTCAGCTGTGGAGGTGTGGGAAGAAAGAATAGGTCAAATTAGGCCGAAGAATGTGGTTATTAATTTTATTTTGATTACAGGTAAAGAGCTCCTCTTTAGATTTAAAGGCTGATATAATAGCAAATGAGTCATTTGCAAATCACAAGATCCATTAATTACAGCGTCTGGATCTGGAAACACAGGAACGTATCCTTGGGCAATGTACCATGAACTCAGCATGATATGATAACAAAGCACTTAATTCAGCAGAGTTGTTTGTGGTGAGACTTTTGTTGCTTCGCTCGACTACATGTGGGTGCATGTTCTCCAGATATTGAAGATTCAAAATCTTCACACAAGATTCATGAGCAAAGCCAATTGGCAAATGCATAGAACCATCTCAAAGGAATCTTTTACCATCTGTCCAGTATATTGCAGAGTTTTGAGTAGACCCTGCATTAGTAGAAATACGTTGTAAATTCTTTAAGCATAGGAGCCAAATAAATGATAGATTTTTGGATTCTGGATGAAAGTTGTACTGAACCTCCATTGTGACAGCTGAGGGCAGGATAGAAAAATCTTTGGTTCAGAATAGTTGTGGTCAGAGAGGGTGGAGAAAAGGAGAATGAAGTCTGTAGCAGGAGGAGTTGTGGAATGAGAAATAAAAATGTAATCTTTTCATGAATGGGACTTAAAGTGATGAAAAAAGGGGTTCATAATAAAACAATTAGCCAGATTAAGATCAGCAATTAATATATTCCAGGAATGAGGAGAAGGGAGAACCAGGTTTCTAAATGAGAGAAGGCTTAGGTCATGAACTTCATTTGAGATGTGTGTCAGTAACATTTTTAAAAATGTTAAATGTAAGAATTTGGTTAATCAGATCCTGAAAGAATGTGTTTGGGGATGGATGAGGGTGCAAAAGCAATAAACACTAATTTCCCTCCTCTGAGCTCAGACAAGATAACAGAGCCTATCATCAGAATGACATCCAGAGCCCAGAACCCTACACTGTGCAGAGTTCCAGAGGTAGGAAAAGGTAGGAAAAGAAAGGTAAAAAAGGATCCTGTAAATCATATGTCCATGTAACTCAGAGGCACCCAACCTCTCAAAGGAAATGCCATAAAACCCCAAACTCCATACTCTGGATATCCACCACCACAATCTTTCAAAACTATAGCCGTAAATCAATAAACAAACATGGCAGGCTCCAGGTCACTTACAAAAAAAATCACCTAGTTTTAGGTTGGGAGTATTTGTTTTATTATTAGATCATTTAATTCAAATTAATGTTTAAAGCAATATTCAAAAGTGAAAACCATGTGGTTTTTTTAAGTGTCAATTGGTACATTTAAATAGCTGGACAATAAATATGCCAACAGTGGGGAAAGAACATCAGGCTACCAATCACTCCAGTTTGATCAGCTTCTCGTGTTTGTACAACTGAAACATATTAATGCAAAGATGGAGATGAGCAGCATTATTCTAATGAATGAGCTGGTTGCAAAGAAAGGACATAACTTTTAATTCAGTTGTCTGCAATTGGTTTGGATATGAAAGATCAGATGTTGAACAAACTAATGTAAAATGCCAAGTTTGCAAAATGACGATAGTAATTCAGCATGGCAGCACATCCAGTTTATTTCAGCAGACATAATCAGTGGAATGGAATGAATGTGAGAAAGCACAGGATGAAAGATAAAGTCCACAGCAGCTTCAGCGTGTTCTTCTCCCTGCTTCAGCATGTCCCACACAAGGCAAGCTCCTTATTATATACAGTAATCCCTCCTCCATCGCGGGGGTTGCATTTCAGAGCCACCCGCGAAATAAGAAAATGCGCAAAGTAGAAACCATATGTTTATATGGTTATTTTTATATTGTCATGCTTGGGTCACAGATTTGCGCAGAAACACAGGAGGTTGTAGAGAGACAGGAACGTTATTCAAACACTGCAAACAAACACTTGTCTCTTTTTCAAAAGTTTAAACTGTGCTCCATGACAAGACAGAGATGACAGTTCCATCTCACAATTAAAAGAATGCAAACATATCTTCCTATTCAAAGGAGTGCGTGTCAGGAGCACAGAATGTCACATAGATAGAGAAAACAATCTCTAGCAAACAAATCAATAGGGCTGTTTGGCTTTTAAGTATGCGAAGCACCGCGGTACAAAGCTGTTGAAGGCGGCAGCTCACACCCCCTCCGTCAGGAGCAGGGAGAGAGATAGAGAGAGACAGAGTTTGTTTTTCAGTCAAAAATCAATACGTGCCCTTCGAGCTTTTAAGTATGCGAAGCACAGTGCAGCATGTCGTTTCAGGAAGCAGCTGCACAAAAGATAGCAACGTGAAGATAATCTTTCAGCATTTTTAGATGAGCGTCCGTATCGTCTAGGTGTGCGAACAGCCCCCCTGCTCAATCCCCGTACGTCAGGATCAGAGAAAGTCAGCGCAAGAGAGACAGAGAAAAGTAAGTTGGGTAGCTTCTCAGCCATCTGCCAATAGCGTCCCTTGTATGAAATCAACTGGGCAAACCAACTGAGGAAGCATGTACCAGAAATTAAAAGACCCATTGTCCGCAGAAATCCGCGATATATATTTAAATATGCTTACATATAAAATCCGCGATGGAGTGGAGTGATGGAAAGGCGAAGCGCAATATAGCGAGGGATCACTGTATCCCATTAAACAACATGATTATGTTAGAAAGACAGTGGCTGGTGGAAGAATACACACGAGCTGTCCATTGTGCCTTCTTGGCCCGAAGTGGTGACTAGGCTGCCATGAGGAGTAGAATGAGCAAGCTGCTTATGGCGGACAGTTGGAGGGCTATCAGAACACACTTGGAGCAAGTGACAGGCGGTTCACTCTGGAGGCTTATAGTAGTAGTAGTAGAGGGTAGAACATGGATGGTGTGCTCTGTAAGATAAAGTGGTTGTTGAGCAAGAAGAAAAACAAAAAAGGACAATTGGTTATGGTAGTAGTGGATGGCAAGTCTAGAATATTGAGAAGAGCACTGACGGGTTGTAAAAAGTTGTAAAGTAAACTGCACAGTTTAAAGAAAGTTGCCTGTAAGTTTTGTGAAAAGAGTGTGGAGGCTACAGGGAGGTGGAACAAGGGTTATAAATGTATTATATATACACTACTGTTCTAAAGTTTTGGTATCACCAAGAATTTTTCATCTTTTTGATAGAAATTGAATTCTTTAATTATCAAACAATAGAGTAACATGTTTCTTGAGAAAGCTCTTTGATTTTGGCCATTTCTGAACCCAAAACTGAACTTTAGGCATGCCAGTACCCTGTAACCCAAGTGAACAGAGTAACAGGTTTCAGCAGAACTAATGCAAGTACAAAGGTTTCTCTGATAACCAATTAACATGTAAACATGACTATTTAAGGGAGTTTACCATTAGAACACTGAAGGAATCAATGCTTGAAATGGGCCTTTGCAACGATTTGTGAATAATAAATTAAAAATCAGTCATTTCAAGTAGTAATAGCCATTATAAACACTTGTAATGCTTTGGCTGTATTTTTAAATCATTTTAATGGTATATATTAATAATAAACGGTGTCAAAGTTTACTTTTTTTGCCATATCACTCTGCCCTGCCCCAACCATCCAGGCATACCTAAATGAAACAAATCAGCTGTGCTAGGGAACCAGTGAGTTGTAGTCCAAAGAAACTCACACATGGCTATATTGCAAGCAGCTGCAATGACACATCTGGTCACCAGGCTTCAGGGAAGGAATAAAAAAGAAAAAACCCATGCCACCATGCAGCAATGGTGATACAGATTGGAGCCTAAATAAAGAAGCAAAGCAAACATCGCAAGCCTAGCAAGAAAAGTGACTAATAGCAAGAATTAAGAACTAAACAGTCACCAGAACATTAAATAAAAGTAATTCTTAGAAAAAAAAATTGAAACCACAAGTAAAAACAGTGTTGATTCAGGAGTAGAACTATGAAATGTCCAGAGAAAAGCCAAAAACATCTACAGCAGGACAGCTAACCATGGCAGCCGCCAGCAGAAGTCTCTCGCCTAAAGCCAGTAGGTGGAGATCATTACACCAGAATGATCCTGAGGGTTTCAAAACTTTGTTCCCGTCCACTGAAATGTTATCAAAAACATGTTGATCAACAACAGAAAGCTGAATAATTTGCAGAAAAGACCAACCCGTTTCTTTTGCCTTCATAATGGGAATGCTCACTGCTTTTCAGGCAGTGGCAGTTTTAGTGATAAATTTCTGACAAACGGCATTTTACTAACTTTAAATCATTCAAAATGAACTTTTTGATGATTTTGATAATCAAAAAGTCACTTTGCAATTGCACGATGATGTGGAGTTATTCTAAACAGTCTGTATGTGCTTTCTGCAGAAGAGTGAAAAGAGACCCGACCTGTAAAGATAACTTGCCAGAGATGAATGAGATTGTCCAAGGTATTGTTTCCTTCCAAACCAGTCCTAATACCAACTAATCTCAAATTGTTCTGGCATGATCCTCTAAAACTAAAGTGAAAATAGAACTTCCACTTTGCTGGTGATATTCTTAGTGTGGTGATCAGTTCTAGAATTGCCTGAGCTGATGTTATTTTACAGTTGGCCCTCTGCATATTCATATCAGCCTGGAGCTTGATAAGGTTAAGTTGGATGGTTATCTATAAAGCTTTCTTTCACCTGTTCATGAAAATTTTAGTCTTCTCAAAAAAAAAAAAAGATCACAAGAGAGAAATGTCATCCTCATCTATACCATCTTCAGTCTACTGGACTGAAAGGAGAGGTACTGGGTGAAGCAGTCATAATATATGATAGAGGGTCAGGGTAAGTTGCAGCTCATATGTTTTGCTTGACTAGATAGATAGATAGATAGATAGATAGATAGATAGATAGATAGATAGATACTTTATTAATCCCCAAGGGGAAATTCACATACACCAGCAGCAGCATACTGATAAAAATAATATTAGCATACTGATAAAAATAATATTAATTAAAGAGTGATAAAAACACAGTGCAAGTTAAAAAGTGCAAGATGGGGAGTGCAAGGCAGGTATAACAGTTAATAAATAACATAATAAATATTGACTAGGCCTGAAACAGCTAATTGATGTCATTGATTAAAATAAAAATTGTTACCAGTGAATTTTCCATCCATCCATCCATTGTCTCCCGCTTATCCGAGGTCGGGTCGCGGGGGCAGCAGCTTGAGCAGAGATGCCCAGATTTCCCTCTCCCCAGCCACTTCTTCTAGCTCTTCCGGGAGAATCCCAAGGCGTTCCCAGGCCAGTCGAGAGACATAGTCCCTCCAGCGTGTCCTGGGTCTTCCCCGGGGCCTCCTCCTGGTTAGACGTGCCCGGAACACCTCACCAGGGAGGCGTCCAGGAGGCATCCTGATCAGATGCCCAAGCCACCTCATCTGACTCCTCTCGATGCGGAGGAGCAGCAGCTCTACTCTACTCTACTCTACTCCTATCTTTAAGGGAAAGCCCAGACACCCTGCGGAGGAAACTCATTTCAGCCGCTTGTATTCGCGATCTCGTTCTTTCGGTCACTACCCATAGCTCATGACCATAGGTGAGGGTAGGAACATAGATCGAGTGGTAAATTGAGAGCTTCGCCTTGCGGCTCAGCTCCTTTTTCACCACGACAGACCAATGCAGCGCCCGCATTACTGCGGATGCCGCACCGATCCGCCTGTCGATCTCACGCTCCATTCTTCCCTCACTCGTGAACAAGACCCCAAGATACTTGAACTCCTCCACTTGGGGCAGGATCTCGCTACCAACCCTGAGAGGGCACTCCACCCTTTTCCGGCTGAGGACCATGGTCTCGGATTTGGAGGTGCTGATTCTCATCCCAGCCGCTTCACACTCGGCTGCGAACCGATCCAGAGAGAGCTGAAGATCACGGCCTGATGAAGCAAATAGGACAACATCATCTGCAAAAAGCAGTGAATTTTGTTATCCATTAATTCCATCCAGTAATAAAATTAATCACATTTTGAGATATGGAGGAGCCGGGGGGATTTAAATAGAGAGGAGGGTTAAGGATCGAAAAACAGGAGCACCTGAAAAGAAAACACATCATCACTTAAAATGGGGGATAATGCCGCAGCACTCACAATATCACTTTCTTCCTTATCTGACAGTACAGAATCTGAGTTGTTAACAATACCGCATTTGCAGAGTATTTTCTTTTAATGATAACAATGGCTGATATTTGATGCTGAAGTATAAAGAGAAAGGGAGTGAAATATGTGAGACTTGGTTCACCTCATGGTCTTTACCGCCATCTAGCAGTTAAGAATTAAACAATACACTGCAGGCAACCTTTGTCAACACTTGGCAGTGGTTTCAGCCTTCTGTCCCTATAGGTAAGCTAGACCATACAGTTAATGGAAAGATTTGTCATGCACTTTTTAAAAAATGTAAATTAAGAGCACACTTGTACTTTTGTTATGAACTTAGAGTATTGTGCAAGGAATAATCTGCTTGCACTTTTGCACAGATGTTGCGTTTATTTATTTTTTAAAAACCTCGATTAATTGAAATAATAATCAACCAACTAATTGATTACAAAATTATTTGTTGCAACCCCAGAGTTTGGGTGACAAGGGCAGTTAGTATTAAGTGAAAAGCAGAAGCAGAGTTAAGCAGCTATTAACAGCACTTGTCACGTGATTCCTGGTTCTAAGTGCAGAAGTATATGTGAATGAATAAACTCAAAAGTTTAGATGCCAATAGGCAGGACCTTGATAAAGCATTTATTTGTTTATTTATTAAGCACAATTCTTTCCTGAATGTGAAACTTGTTGGTACAGTAGGACTAGAAACAATTGCACTTGTATGTGCCAGCATGATCTCCTCCCACTGAAAATGGGTGAGACAAGTTGGCTGTCACTTGCTAATTTATTATTTATTGGAGTAAAATAAGCAGTGCTTGCACTTCAAGAGAAGATGTACTAGTTAGAAGGGCCAAATGAAAGGCAAACCCCTGTGGGACAGATAGTGTAAGTCCCAAAGGAGACCAGTTCTACTTTAGTGAATCATGGTGTATGCAAGGCCAACCTCCGTGCAATGACAGGTCTGAAACTGAGGAATCTACAGCCATTATCTCTGAATCCGTGATAACTGCTCAGGTCTGACAACTTAGCCCTACCTTTCTAGGGAGAGTAAACATGCACATTCTTCAGATTTTTTTAAGAGTCTTGATGGAAATGAATGCTTTTTTTCACTTTAAAAATAAAAGACTGAAAGTGTCTTACCTATATATACCCCTGTTAAGCATTTCTTTCATAAAGGCTATGGGTGGCATAATCTACAGCAGCATTCACCTTCTGTCTTCATTGGCAGTGTTTCCTGTGGTTTTGGAAACCTTGCTAAAAATGTTTACTTTTCTCTCTGTGGTCTTGTAGTGCTCCGGATATATGCTGTTCTTGATAAGTGGGCTGCAACAAAAGTTGTCCAAGTACAGAAAAGTTTTTAGTTTTGGTAACCATGACATGATATTGCACTAAACTAGTCTAGAAAACAATAGTTTATATGTGGCTGTTCTTGTCAGCTATTGTTGTTGTTGAACTTGAACCGGCCAGAGGTCTCAGTCAGTGTACATAATGTCTCACAGAATACAAGTTTGGTCCTGCCTTTCTGGAAATTCAGAGGGGCTAATGACTGTGAATACAAGCTTTGTTGAAATTCTTTAGTGCTGAGCGGTGGTAGTAATATTGTATGAACTTGAAAGTTGCTACAAGACGACTGGGGCAAGTCCATGGCAGTGGTTTACCTGACCTTTTCAGGCCAAGTAAAAAGAACAATAATCATCTGGTAAGATTGTACAAAAAGAACGGTTATAGTTGATTATCAAAAAAAAATAAAATAATATGGTTTACAGAAAATTACTTGATAGAGTCTGCTAATATTTAATATGATTTGATTTCAGGTGTAAATGCACTTTTGTACCTCCAAACAAAAGATATTTTACAAATGAGAGACAATTCAGACTGCCAAGCTCACTACATTTTCCTGGTATGTTATGTATGTTTTTTTTTTTTTTTTTTTTTAAGGCATCGGAGGATTTGTCTTCTGTTACGCAACCACAATCTTCTGTAAAGAAGAGCATCATGATTTCTGTTTCCATTTGCTTACCATGTGTTTCATCATCTGTTGTAAGACTATGGTGTGCTTTAGTCTATTCCAATAGCATCAGGCAGAAAAATGGAATTGGGTCATGTAGAAAGTCTTCTGTTTTATTTCTGAATTGTGAGCAAGACGCTTACCCTTCCAGTGCTACACCTGTAAAAATATACAGTATGTAAACAACTGTAAAGTGTCCTGTTTTTGTAAGTCACCTGGGGCGCAGGTGTCTAGCAAATACAGTATAAAACAATAATATCCCATGGTGTACACATACACAACTCCACATACCAGGCCAGCCGAGTGTCAACAGTTAATTGGGTTGTGGGAAAAACAGATGGTGGGGACAGCAAGCAGACACTGACAAATATGTAGACAGGGCTGGAAATCAAATCTTAGACCCTTAGTGTTCGTGTTTTTACATGAAATTCCACTGCTCCTCAGTGTACTGTTGTTTATTTGTGAAGTATTGAGTTCCAGTAGCCGTAAAGTCCAGTTTCTAGCTCTCCAAAATTTTTAAAGCACTTGTGATAGTGTTGGAAACTCCACCATTTTAAACAGACAATTAAAACAAAAAAAGTGGCATGACTGATGTCAGGCAATCAACTGCCCTCTTTGCAATAAATTTTGTGTTGGGAATGTGCAGAGTAATCTTAAGGTGTCTTTATTGGTCAGTCACTCAGTCATTGTCCAACCCGCTATATCCTAACACAGGGTCACGGGGGTCTGCTGGAGCCAATCCCAGCCAACACAGGGTGCAAGGCAGGAACAAATCCCAAGCAGGGCGCCAGCCCACTGCAGGACACACACACACACACACACACACACACCCCAACCCCAACCTCACATTAGGGACAATATAGGATCGCTAATGCACCTATTCGGCATGTCTTTGGACTATGGGAGGAAACCCACACAGACACGGGGAGAACATGCAAACTCCATGCAGGAAGGACCCGGGAAGCGAACCCAGGTGTCCTTACTGTGAGGCAGCAGCGCTACCACTGTGCCACCATGCCGCCGTCTTTAATCATTTCTTATAACTTATTGTAGTGTGCCGTTTATTGAAAAAGGAAATAAATGCTTCTCTTAAAATGCCTTTTTGAATGGTGGCAAGTGTTTGATGTTTCCTTTTTCTTAAGAGTGCTCAAAGTGAAGTATCATTACATACTAAAAACTTGTGTCATAGTTAAGATCAGAATTCCCAGCACCAAGTCACTTTCAACAGCTTCGTGAATTATTTCTATGTGGCATCCGGTAAAGTGTTATGTCTGAAAGCCTTGATCCTGTAAGATCTCATTATTATGTAGCTGTGCATCTGAAATATGATCTGTGTCCTGCAGTTTCATCCTGGAGATATTGAGTAGCTTTCTATGTTAAGTTAGAAATAGAGAAACAGGATTAAGATTTCACAAACATCACAATGTCTCCGTATAAAAATAGGTAAGCCACATTTTTGCAGGTTCATGTCAGCTCTAGTAGTGGTGTAAGATGCATAAAATTCATCTTCTATTTGATCCTTAATGATCCTCCAACAAATACTGTACATAAAATTAATTACTTTCCTATTTAAATATACCGAAGATCATAATAGCACACGATATGCATGAAATTTTAGCACAAGTCCCATTTGTGGCTTTCATACCATAAACTTGAATTGGAAATGCTGACAAACTTGAAGAGCCGGCTGACAATTAGATTCCTGTAGCAGTCAGGGGTGCAAGTTTGCAAAGCTCAAATAGGCAACCACAATTTTAAATGGTGGCTTTTACCTGTGTTGAAAGGGAAAGCCGTAGCAAGTCAAGCCACTTTATGACGAAGTGGGGACCTGGTCAAAATGTACAGCCGTAATCATTGAAAGGCAGCCAATTCCAAGCTTAAGAAGAAACAGCTTATGATCTGCTGTAGCCTGTTCATGGAAGAAAGACAAGCAATATTATTTAGATTGTTGAAGCTAGTAAAGTCCAGGTAGAATATTAGAAAGATTGTTTCTTTTTAGCCCTGTAGTTGTCATCAAACATACCAGGCTTTGACTCATCAATACTTATATACTTCTACATTCTTGTACTTCTGCCACCAGATATTTGACTGCTTTCATTAGCAAATTTATTTTCTTTCTTCCTGTCTCGGCCCTTTCACTACGTTATTTAACACCTTATCTATTTTGTAGCCGTGTGTGTGAGTGTTTTTAATACACTTTGAAAATACATTGTGAAAATTTCTTTTCAAGATCATTTTTGAGCTAAAGTATACTGAATGTGATGCAAACAGTTAAAAACAATACATGATTTATGTATAGTTTTCATATATTTCATTAAAATCTTTAGTTTCAGTAGTCATCAATAGCCACATTTCTTGGTGTATAGATCTGCACGGTTAAGTATTACCCTCATGGGTGTTTAACCTTTAATGATCAGCATAATCTATTAAATATTTTCCAAAAAGGAAATAAATTGAAAAATGAAAGCTTTTTGCTTCTCTTGTGCATTGTTTGTATTAAGCTAAAGCTGTGATTCATACAAGAAATCCATAGAAACAGTGTTACATATCCTCTGGATGAGTTGCTCTAATGTTGTGTCCTTATACTTAGGGCTAAGTTTAAAAAAAAATAATCCTGTAACATTCCCATGCATCTTTTTGTTTTTTTTTTCTTGTCTTCAATCACGTTCACCCCTCAAAAGGAACATTATGTGATTGTGAGTCCGCTGCTGTACCTTGCAAGTCTATCTCTGAATTTTTAATCCTGGGTTTAAAGAAATTAATGGAAAACATAGTTAGAAGGGTCTTAGTAACTGGGACATCTTGTATTATATAGCAAGCATGTTGTGTCTGATCCCTTTAGATTTTACAGACATGCCAGAGTTTCTCCCCAGTGAAACCTGGCCCTTATCTGATCTGGAATGTTGCTTCTAGGTAGGTTACAAATTCCAAAGCACTTTGATGTAATGATAAGGAAGCTGTTTTTCTGTGGAAAACTGGTGTTATTGCACTTGAATATGGTTGTTTTTACTTTGCACTCACACACATTACATGCTCAGGCACACCTAGAGAGGGCAATAATCGTAAGAAAAGCATGGGTATTTGTTGTTATGCACTGCATAAACTTGCTTTTAACATGCACTTACCAAATAAGCAGTTCCTGCTATTGCAGACATAGTTCATTTGTTCCCCTTTGTTCCTTCTACCACATTTTATAAACAATGTGTATTTTTATCAGTTAGTTTTGAATTTGTTGGCTATATTCCTAACACATTTCCTGCTAAGAGAGGACATTATGCATAATGTCTGACACAAGTGTCTTTTATTTGCTTTAAATTTTAATGCAATGCATACCTTCTACAGTATGTCAATAGGCTATGTGGGACTCCTTATTCCATTCAGATGCTTCCTCCCATAATGGGTTAGTATAATAGTTACTGCTTCATAGAATGAGCACCCTGGGTTTGAATCTTGGACCAGACATTGTGTGGAGTTTGAATATTCTCCCTGTGTTTGCATGTTTTTTTGTTTGTTTGTTTTAACTCTGGGTACTTTTGCTTTCCTCTTATATTCTAAATATGTGTATAAGGTAAGAAGCAACTCCAAATTGGCCCTATGTGATTACGTATAGGTGTGTACATGAGTGTACCCTGTGTTAGAGTGTTACCCCCTTTAGGTTTCAATCCTGCATGGCACAGCCATATCACCTGCAGTTTAAAGCAGTTTAAACTAAGCATTTTGAGCCCGGCCAGCACTTGAATGGGAGACCATCTAGGAAAAGCTTGGGTTGCTTCTGGAAAAGATGTTGGGTGGGCCAGCAGAGGGCACTTACCCCATAGTCTGAGTGTGGATCCCAATGCCTCAGTGCTGTGACAGGAACACTGTGCTGCAGACATGATGCCATCCTTCAGATGAGATGCAAAACTGAGGTCCTATCTCTCTGTGGTCATAAAAGAACCCTGGGCATCTTTCATAAGGAGTCTTGGCTGAAGTGCCCATCATGTCCTGGTCATTCAGGCCTCCTAACCATTACCCAAATCCCTAACTGGCTAGCTGTCTCTCTCTAACCTCTTTTCCACCTAATAACTACTGTGTGGTGAGTGTACTGGCACAAAATCTCTATCATTACATTGCCCAGGTGGATGCTGCACATTTGACCGTGGTTGAAATGGCTACCCATCTCTATCTAAAGCATTCCGAGTGTCTTGAAAAGAGCTATATAAATTCAATGTCGTTGTCTTCTTGTAGACTCTGCCTCCCTGTGACACTTATTTGAATTAAGTAGATTGGATGCATGGATGAAATTGTGTACACTTTAAAGTTAAATGTTGGGTTTAAACTGTAATATTTTGTTAGGCCTGTGCTGACAATTAAGACTGACTTCATTAAATGCCTCTGGAAATTCCATCCATCCATTTTTCTCAACCTGTTTAGGCAGGAACAATCCCAGTACAGGGCTCCAGGCCATCAGGGTGAACACACATACATATAGTTGCATGCATGTGTTTGAATTATGGGAGGATATTTTAAATCAGCTTACAGTTTTTTTCTTTTTTTTTTTTTCTTTTTTGATGTAATACATTAGGTCTCACACTTTCACATTGCTTAATGGGATGCACCTCTGCAGTGAGAACAAATAAATACATGGTCTCAATCCTGCCGATGGAGTAGCATGGCATCTATAGTCAAGAATCTTCTAAATATTATTTTACTCAGTTTCTTTTTCAAATTAGATAGTGAGTGGACAGCACTTGCCAATATAGCTGCAACGTGAAAAACACCATATTGTCTACAAGCAAGTTACAGTTTAAGATTGTGTCTTATAATTTTATGTGTTACTCTAAAATGGCTCGACTTTCCACTGCCTTTTTTCTTTTTCATGAAACATAATTATATATCAATACAGTTGAAACCTGTTCTCTTACAGCTGCACAATCCTGCCCACTCGTTTTAGAGCTGCATTTCTATGAATCTTTTAGTTGGTTTTGCTCCTCAAAAAAAAAAAAGGTTATGTGGGTGTGTATCCAGTGCTTTGCTTTTCATATTTCACCTTGTGAATTCGCTGTCCAGCAAGCACTACAGGGCTAATCAGAAAATCCTGTCAGGAATGGTGATACAAAAAGAGACCTACCTGTGACTCTGTGTGATTTCAGTGTTTATATTCTCATATGTGCAGATTATGTCTCTTTAGGCCATTGTAACTGAAAAGCCAGCTTAGCCTACCCTTTGTGAACAGGAATAAAAGTTATGCCCTTCACTCTTTTCCACCCTGCCATTATCAGTTTTGTTACAATAACTTATTT